>NC_067402.1:131585549-132185549 GCF_016432865.1 Antechinus flavipes | reverse complement strand
TATACCTATATCATAAAAAATAAATATAAAATCAACTAGTGTTCTCACAATTCTAATAAACATGCTCACATTTTACAGATGACTTTGTTTCTCCAACCATTTATTCCACTAAAATGATTCATTTTATTTTATCAAACACAAAAAGATATTTGCACAAGCATTACAGAGAAAGAGATGTGTTTTGTTTCTTGTAATTAAAGGATAGAGTTACAATCGATATGTTCCATAAGATTCTAGAATTTAATTGCATTAGATACAAAAAATATGGTCTCCTTTGCTTAACTTTCCAAGCACTCTTTGATTTGTGATATTTTGATAAGAATTAATCCTAATCTCTGGTCATTTATGTGGAGAGTAGCCTTTTAAGTGAATAATTTATTAGGATAATGGCATATATGGGAAAGAAACAAAATGTCCAGAAAGGTGTTACAGTAAGAATTGTAGAAACCGCATTCTATGATTTTAGTAATGCATGTTAGCTTTTTCTCTTAGAATCATACAGTAAATATTTAGTGGGGGGAAGGAGGAAGGAAGAAGGAAGGGAGGAAAAACCTATACTGTCAAAGGAAATATTAAACATTTTGGCTCATATTTTAACTGCTCAGGTCTTTGTTAGTTTGATTATAACAATAAGAATGTTTTATGAACTTCAGTAGCTCATATATGATCTTCACCTCTTTTTATTTCTGGGCATAAAACTAATTGTAGATGAATTTGATAGTGTGATATGAAAAGATGGAAGATTTTGAATTGTACTCCAGTTTCTATTTTTAATTGCTTTTACAGTAATTGTTATGAAACAAAAAAAAAACAATTTTTTTTCAATAAATATTTATATTAGCATTATATTGAATTAAAATGAATTAGCAATACATACAGTGACTGGGTAGATAACTTTTACAATATAATACAATGCAATAATATACTATACTATATTACACTATACATTTCTGTACCATACCATGCTATACTAATACTATATAATACAATACAAATTTATTAAGTGCCAGGCATTATGCTAAGCATTGGAGACACAATTAAGAAAAGGCAGTCCTTCCCCAGAAGGAACTGACAATCTACTGGCAGATGATGAGTCCATAATTATGTTTTAAAATTTGAAATCATCTCCATAATGTTGAATTATTTGTGCTTTCCATTGGGATATTTTATTGTTGATTAGAATCAGTAGAGTGGCTGTTATGTTAAAACTAGATCTTAGAGATTCTCTTTAGTATAGTATATTTGTAAGTTTTGAAATTCTAACCACCTTGCCTTACTGGTATTGCCAAAGATTTCTGATCCATTCCCTTTTATTTTATTATTATTATTTGCTGAGGCAATTGGAGTTAAGTGACTTGGTTCACACAACTAGGAAATATTAAGTGTCTGAGACCAGATTTGAACTCAGATCCTCCTGATTTCATGGCTGGTGCTCTATCTATTGCACCACCTACCTGCCCCTACATTCCTTTTTAATTCCCCTTTCCTTCAAAGTTGTCATTGGTAAGAGCCAGGAGTGTTTCATGAGGGTATACCTTACATTAGTTGCTAAAATTAATGACTTCCTGTAGTTATGCAAGTTTATTAGACTTTGAAATAAATTTAATTATCATACTTTCCAAGATGTTTGAAGAACTTCTGACAACAACTTAATCTATGGACTTATCTCTTTGACAGGCTAGTTGTTTTGGTTTTCTTACTGTCTTTCACTTTCTCTTGGCTGTTTTAAGTACTTCCTTGCTGAGGAAATTATCTCCTCTAAAAGTTGATAGATAATGTTTTAGAACTGCTGTGATCAAAAAAATTCATCCCTTTTCAGTCTAGTGATAAGCCTTTTTGCATTTGTGTAGAGTGGTATTTAGATGAAACAATATATATTCAGGGTCATAGTATTTCTGGCTTGGTAAGATATAAGTCTGTACTCCATTAGCAATGAGTCTCTTCCCACATATCGTGAGACATCAGAATGAAACTTAGTGGAAGTTCCCTTCTTCTAACCTTTAACAATGGAATTCTTAACCTTTTGTATCTTGGAGACATTTGATAGTGTGGTGAATCCTGTGGACCCTTTCTCAGAAAAATATTTTTAAAGGTATAAAATGAAATACATAGAATAACAAAGGAAACAGATTATATTGAAATAGAGTTGTAGAAATATATTTTTTAAAAAACCAAGTACACAGTCTTTAAAAACCCACTTTGTTACTTGGTTTTTCTCAAAAAAAAATTTGAACAATTTTTAAAAGTTGAGGAGTCTCTTTTTAAATCCTACTCTTCATTTTAATTGCTTGTGTAGAGTTACATTTGATTTCTGAAGTTTTGAACAACTTGGGCCAAAGCTATAGTAACTTAATGACAGTTGCCTTTTTCTGTGTTTTTAACAAGGACAAGATAGATGAATTACTGGTGTAAAGTATGATTCATCTTGGTATTTTGAACCATAACATTGAAGGGATTAAAAATGAGTATGTGTGTAATAAAGCTGCCTTGTATATGTTGAAGTCTACCTTACCACCTAGTATTTTTTCCCAAAATTAAAGATTTTAGAAACCATTCAATCATAGTATGAGATCAGAGATTTAGAACTTCTTGTTATTTGTCCTTCATTTCCAAAGAGTACCAGTGATGTCATGGATAATGTTTTGACCTGCTTATAAATTGGATCTAAGTGAGGCAGAGTTGTTCCTGAGGCATCATAGTCCAGTGGCAGGGTAAAAGACAAGATGACTGTAAATGATTTGAAGTGACCTTAAAGGTCTTATAGACTAATCTCCTTATTTTAAAGACTTAGGAACTAAGATCCTGTGGCAGTTGATTTAATCCAAGGTCACACTGACAGAATCAGCTGTCAATCAATAAATATTTCTTAAGGTGTTTACTAAATACCAAGTACTATACAACTGGAAAGCTAGATGGTACAGTGCTTAGATCATCTGGCTGATAGTGAGAAAGATCTGAGTTCCAAACTGGTCATAGACACTTATGATCTTGAGACTGTCCAAATCACTTAACCCCTTTTTGCTTTAACTCATTTATAAAACTGAGAAACACTGGAGAAGGAAATGGCAAAACATTCTAGTATTTTTACCAGGAAAACCTCAGGGACAAAAAGGCTCCGGAATCCTAACGATTGATGTTACCAATAAAAAACAAGCATTGGGGAAACCAGAATGACAAAAACATAGCTCCTAGTGTTAATGCGTTCATGTTCTATGACTTCAGATCCTGTGCTCTTCTCTATTATAGCACAGTTTCCAGTGCTCCATCTGGCTAATAACCATTCATTGCTGCTTTGCCAATATGTATTTTTTGTAGAGTGGGAAGTAGGATCCTTATTCTCCTAGAGAGTACTTTTAGGATCAGTGCTCTGTGCATGCATAGGGCTGGCCAGAACTACAATTATCATAGTGATCACTTTCTCCATCTATATTCCCTGACTGAATCCTCTTCTCCCTAATTCATCCTCTATTAATCTTTCTGGAGTCTTTCAGTCAGGTCTGTCTCTGAGCTATGTCTCAATTTTCACTGACTTAGAAACTTGAAATGAATACATGTGAACTGGTTCTTCTTTCATTAACCCGAGGACAGCTTTCAGCCTTGAAAATGTTATAATACTTACCTGAGGTCACTTCCTGGCATTCTAAAACAAGCCCAACAGTAATAGAAAGCTACCTTCTTCAGCCTTGGATTGATAACTTTTCATTCTTTTCCACTTGGCACTTGAGTGTCCATACTTTCTAGACACTGTGGTGGCTTAAACAAATTGACAATGTTGTTCAGCCAGCTTATAGAATATTTTCTTGTTTTCTTTTCTTACAAATTAAAGTACTTGGATCTTTTTTTAATTTAGAGAGTCTCTTAATTATTTTTGTCTCAGTTGTCTCTTGTTCTTCATGACTTCATTTGGGATTTTCTTGACAAAGATACAGGAGTGGTTTATCATTGCTTTCTCCAGCTCATTTTACAGATGAGGAAACTGAGGCAAACACAGTTAAGTTACTTGCCTAGGGTCATACAACTAGAATATATCTGAGACAGGTTTTGGATTTAGAGCTTAATGATGGAGCCCAGAATTCTATCCATTGCTGTCATGGATTATACTTTTATGCTTATATATTTATACTATATAAATTTTGCATGTAATAATTATATAACATAATAAGTTAGCATATAACAATAAATATACTATATAATTGTAGATGATTAGGTAATATATATTACTTTTCATTTTAATAAAGCTGTTTTGAAAAAATGATGGAAGGGACTGAGAATTAAGAGTGATAAAATAGTAATTATAATTCTGTCTTCCAGATATCCTGTCTTAGGTTATACAAAATATTGGGATTAGAAACAAATTTAGAGATAACCTAATTTAACTCCATAACAGTTGAGGAGAAAATAAGAAAAACTAAATGACTTGTCCAGGATCATATGTGTCTGTGTCAGAATTAAGGTTTAAGCCTAAGTATTCTGGCAACTCTAATTCAGTACTTTTTTCTTTTCTTTTGGCTAAAAGGTGGGCTTGTTTAGGAGAAGAGGTTATAGACAAAATAAGAGGTAAAATAGGCACCAGGAATGGCAAATATGAAATAGAGTTGGGAAAGCAATAGGATTGCCAAGTAAAGGGATTTGAAAAAACCTATTAAAGGGATATTCCATGAAGCCTGAGTATCTCAGATTATATCCATAGAAGAGTTTAGTAGACAACCAGAATTAACTGTATTATAAGGAGAAATGCATCATATTAGGGGGAAAGATAATTAATCAGTACTTTTTCAAGTATGCCACACAGTTTTCTTTGTCTCCTGTCTTTCATGATTTTTTCTTGACTTTGCTGTTTCCCTTTCCCCCCTTTCTTCTTTCCTGTCTTTTGCATCTTTAGCATCTTTCTTGATCAATTCATTGTTTATAATTTATCATTGCAAAAACGGAATGCCTTCTTTAAAAATTGCTAAATTCCTCTTAATGGATTAGCATACTGTCTTTCTGGAAGTACCCTGAAAAGATCATAAAAAATTTAATATTTAAGTTAAAATATGAAAAAATAAGAGTTTTGGATGTTTTGCTTAAAATCAGGGGAAAAAAACCCAAACCAAACCCCAAACTTTTAATACTATTGATTAAAGGAACTTCATTATATACTATGATTGAGGGATACAATAGTTTGATCAAATATTTTAGTTAATAATAACCTTATATATTATACTGATTATTTTTGAAAGGATTAAATATATGGGATTTAATTATTAGTAGCAAAAATATCTTCTTGCTTTTAATTTGTTTTTGCTTTTTTTAATAGCTCAAGTAAGTTAGTCAAGCTAAATTTACTTTGCCAACATCCATTTAAAAAACTAAATTCTATATTAGTTATCTGTATCTGGAATTTAAGTACTATTCTCACAGCTATAAGTAAGATGCCAGTTTGGTTAAAGTATCATTCTCTACATCCTAAAAGTAAATTTTTTACTAAAAAATAAAATTCAAATGTGTTTTTTGGCACTGATTTTGCATATTCTATGTTAAGAGAAAATAATTTTTCCTGAATTTTAAATTTTATTTTATCACAGATTGCATGTCAAAAAGTGAAACTTTGTGCATGACTGAAATATTCATTCTTTTCTTATTACTTGGAGAACTTTTCCAGGTTCCTTTTTAAGATTCTAAAATCTTCCCTGTTTTGCTTATATAGCTCCTTCACAAAGTTGGAAAGGTATAAATTGTATTTTATGTCAACTAATGAACTATGCTTTGAATTATTTTAAAGAAGTTGTTGCACACTGTTTCATATATGATCCAGAGGAAACATAATTCATCTTCATTTAAACTTTTATGCAGGAACCAAAGTTGCACATGGAAGTGTATAAGGCTCTTTACTATCATATGTGTACATAGGATGGACAGAATTGGGAGAAAACCAACTCTGAGTCTTTGAGAAACTTTACTATTAAACAAGGACAAGATAGCATATGATATATGATTTCATTAGTTAGAAACTTTTTCTATAATGGAATGGAATGGAATAAACATTTATTAAGCATCTATGCTATGCATTTATACATATCTTATGTGATCTTCACAACAATCCTGAGAAGTAGGTCCTATTATTCTTACTTTATAGTTGAAGAAACTGAGGCAGATAGAGATTTAAGTATGTCTTACCCAAGGTTATCCAGTCAATAAGTGTTAAGGACCATGCCTAGGTGAAGGGGCAGGTCAATTCTCTGAGAGCCTCCACATCTGTGGATCATAACATCTGAAGGAATTGCAAATCTGCCTTTATTGACACAGGTGTTGCTTGTGGACTGGGAGTAAAATAAATTGGAGACAAATGGAAGAAGAGAGAGGTGAAACAATGTAACAGACTCTCTGGGGAGAGGTTAGAGAATAGCAAACATCTCTCAGTTTCTTTGTATCATCATCTCGCATGAAGAGATCCATTCTACAGGTCTGAGTTAGACCTCCAGCAGCCACTGGCAAATAACTCCCATATTACAACAAATAAGGGTTTGAGGCTGGATTTGAACTTGGGTCTTCCTACCTCAGACCCAATACTCTTGTGACTTATAGACGTCTTTAGGTAACTTTTATAATTTGAAACCTTCTCTTCAGTTTGCATTCTGGGAATAGTAAGCAATCTATGAATGTCTACATTTCAGAATTTTGAAAACTGCATTGATTGGCTTCCTTAAAAATCCTTTATATTTTATTTCATGCAGTTTAAGATATGATTTTGACACTGGGATTCATAATCTTTATCAGATTATCAAAGGAATCCATAGCATAAAAAAAGGTTAAGAATTTCTCTTTTGAGAGTTGTTAATTGATATCTTAGGGTCAGAAATCCAGTATATTTTTATAGTAGGACTTGACCTCAGGTCTTCTAGATTTAGAGGTCAGTTTTCTATCAGGCTGTACTGCTTCTCACATGGCATATGCAGGGAATCCCCAAGGTCTCAGCGTATTTCTGAGTTATTAAAGCTTAAAACTGCATTAAGACTTGGAAAAATATCCTGTGTATAGCTTGAATAAAATATATATATGAAACAAAATATACATTAGGGTATGAAATGGACAGGTTAATGAAACTGAGGCAAGATTGGGGCTTTCTGTTTCAAATACTCTCCAAAAAAACTTTTGGAATAAAATGGGTTTCAGTTTGAGTCTTGACATAGAAAGCAAACTTGAAAGATAGGTATAATAAAAAAGTTATATCTTTTATGTTCATAACTGTTAAAACTTTTGAAAGCATAGACTCTAAAATTTTTCACTTTAAAATTTTTACAATATTGAAATATAAAATTCCCACAATTTAATGTAATTTGGTCCCAGTTTCCTCCAGTGCTATGTGAAATCTTTGTCTCTTGTGTTAGTTAAAAAGCCTTCTTAGGTATAGATAAGTCTTGATGATATCATTTATGGCAATGAATTTGTATTTACACCTCATCCCCACCCCATACCTTTCATTTATTTTGGCTTGCAAATCGTGAGATTTTTCATATTTTTATAGTTTGTTATTTTAAATAAGTAGGAGGAAGCATGGGTTTTTTAATTTGACAACAGTTACGACCTGCTTGAAGTCCTTGTTGCTAGAAAGGCTCAGGCTATTGGATTATCTAAATTCAGTAGTTCTAACTCAGTAGGTATTCTAAATCCCATCAATATGGTGATCTTCTCCCTTCAACTCCTCCCAAAAAGCAGAGGACAGAGAGACTGCCTAATAAAAGGTGAAAATGCCTTGACTGGAAAAGTGGATCACATTAAAGCACTTTTAGCCTGGCCTAAATAAAGATTTAGTCTCAATAATAACATGAAGATAAAATTTAGATTACTATATCAAAAAATGCATTGCTCCAACATTTAATGGTAACTTATAAAGGTTCAGGAATATAAACTGAGTTTTGTGTTTTTAATTATTTAAATTCCCCAGACATTAGACAATATAATTGTTAGCATAACAATTTTTTATTTGTACTTTTTTGGGGGTGTTGATAATAGTATTAATGTGGCAACTTGCTATCATGGATGGAGAGCTTGCTTATTTATTCTGACTGACACTTTAAGGAGATCCTCAAGTGATTCTGAAAGAAGCTCTTAACCTTTTTTGTGTTTTTTGTACTTTGTGTCATTCTGATGAAACCTATGGACTGCTTCACAAAATAATATTTTCTCTTTAAATTTCCTATTAAAGGAAATGTTAAATTTCAGTTAGAAATTAGTAAAAATAAAGATTTTTTTTCCTTCCATGTTCATGTACTTTTCAAATTCTGTCTTTGGATTTCATGGGTGTTCCAAGTTAAAAACCCACTGCTTTAAGACAAATTTGTAGAACAATGATGTAGAAATGCTTTGATAGAGAGATTTCCCTCAGTAAGGAGCTCCCTACACTAATAAAATAATGACTGGGCAACAAAAAAGTTATTTCCTAGAGAAAATAATCTGCTTTTAGTTGGCTATACTAAGTTGTAAAGGGCCACAATGGTGCCTTCTCTGGGTTCAATTAAGCATTTATTAAAGTCTTACTCTGCCAGGTTCATTTCTAGTTTCAGGGTATCATTTAGGATCAGAGACCACATTTGATATTATTAGATCTGACTTCCATTAAATAGAATTAACAAATACTTGCCCAACAAGCATCTATTTTTTGCTGACATTCTCCCTGTCTTTCTGACTCTTCACAATAAAATTTAAAGTATGAATGTCCCATAAGTGATTTATAATAGATTCATTATTCTGTTGGTTCCACATATTCCAAATCATGTCTAATTTGGGATCTGGGTTATTTATAGTTATCTTTGAAGTTTTTTGATATTTTTGAATGACTTGACATTCTTCAAACTTGAATTGAACCTCTTTTGGCCATTTGGAAGATGGATGTATACAAAGAGGTTTCCCAAATGGACCATGTTAGAATATTAGGGCAAAAAAAAAATTTAGAAATTCAGCAAATAATGTCTGAGAGAACTGATTATTCTTTTATATTAATCAGTTATTAAATTAGGACCAAGATTTTTTACTTTCTCCTTTCCTCATTCAGAAATCAGTCCCATTGCTGATAATGAGATTGGCTTAACTTTCTCTTCAGTTTTGTTCAGATCACACCCAAGGATTGGGTGATAATTAGATTTGTCTAGATTGTTTGGAAGGCCATGTCTGGGAGGAAAAGTGACATAAACAAAGTCATGTCCACCAGCTCCTCATTAGAATAGGTCCAACCTCTCATAGAGATATTCATTATCCTCATTAATTGTTAACCAATAAGAGTTTGCTGCCTGTGGAAATACTGGCTCTTCAAAGAGCATATAAGCATCAAGATCCAGCTTTGGTTTAGGAGAGAAAGCCAAATGACCTTTTTATTTATTATTGATTCCCCCCAAAATTATCTCTTGTACTTTTATATTTTATGTGTCCTTGCTGATATAAGTAGTACAAAACCAAAATTCTATGACTTTTTATACCAAGACTTTAAAACTATTTTGTGTATCTTCGGGTAGTTGAATAAATAAAACCCAGCATATTACACAATTTGTGTGTTCATTTCCTGCCTAATAGAAGAGAATACTCATTTATAGAATTCCAACTATGCATCAGCACTATGCTGCTTTTTTGTTTAAAACAAATATTATTTCATTTGAACTGAAACCCAAAAGGAAAAGGGAATTCTTGAGGGTAAGAGAAGGAAATGTATTTTAGGAATGGGGTTAGTCAGTATAAAAATTGGAGGTTAGAGATGAGGTGTCAGATATGCTGACTAATAGGAAGGCCAGTTTGGACTAGGGAGTACAAGAAATTATATATATATATATATATATAATATATATATATATATATATATATACACGTGTATGTATATGTGTGTGTGTGTGTGTGTCTGTGCATGTATAGACACACACATAATAAAGTTAGGTTGGTTCTAGGTGCTAAAGGCTTTAAATATCAAACAAAGAGAGTTTGTGTTGTACCCTAGAGGTAGTAGGTGACAGAGACCTGTGCTTAAGACAAGTAGCTTTGGTCATCAAAATAATAAGCACTTAAGACTGGATTTGAATTCAGGTTTTCCCAGCTAGAGGTCCAGTGCTGTACATACATTGCCATCCAACTGTCCTTTTTTGGGGAACATTGCATAGGCTTCCTGTAGAAGGTAGATTTTTACCTGGGACTTAAAAGGAAGAAAAGAAGTAGAGATGAGGAGGGAGGGAATTTCAGGGATGCTAAATGACTAGTGAAAATGCCCATAGTTGGCAGAGGAACTATCTTGGGCAGGAAACATCAAGGAAACTAGGGTCATTGGACTGCGATAACAAAGACTGTATTGTCCTTACTATAAAAGTAGGTAAGGACATCCCAGACTTTCTCTATACCACTTGACTCCTGTTGTCAGCATAATTACATCTTAGTATTTCAAAACTACATCTGTGGCAGTTTGAGATTAGATCCTTAAATCTTTCATTTGTAGATTTCCTTGATTTGTGCTTAACTTCATTGTAATATTTTTTGCTCATTTGTTCAGTTTCTTGGATATTAACCAGTGAGTTATTGAACTAATTCATAGAATAGATAATGCCTAAAATGTGTCAGTTAATAATAAAAATAGTATTGCTCTTTTGAGGAATAACTCATAAATGGATTATTTTTCTTTTACCCATCTTTTCCAGTAAACTTACATATGTAATATGACTGGAATGGGATGAAAGTGTTCTTATAACTTATGACCTGGTAGTTGAAATACTTGTGTATGTGCACATCAGCTAAACAGTTCCTTTGGTTTAGATGCTATTTTTGATATTCTGCTGAAAATATTTATTCACTGAATTATCAAAGTAGGTGTCTTAAACTTCTGCTTGAAAATTAACACAGTTTTAAAAATAGTCATAGATATCCTTTTGGTAGCACTAAAAAGGGCACGTATTCATCCCAAAAATGCCTTGTATAAAATACAGAGGTATTTCTAAAGAAATTGTTAGTGTTGGTTGATCCTTGGTTTTCCTTATAAAGTCAGCATAGCATAAAAAATTCAGTATGAAAAATTGATTTTAAAAGATTGATTGTGCCTTGATGGTACCCTGTTATTTAGTTAATATATGCTTTCTGTGTTACAGAAGATACAGTGTATGCTATTTATTTCCTACAAAATATTCAAAAATAATTGCTGACAAAAGCCACTTTACAGAGGTGCATCTTGTAATATGAATGTTAATATTGTGGATAGTTATGCAGAAGTATCTATTGATGTATTTTGAAGATTCTCATGGAGTCCAGTGAAGGTTTTCATTTTTAAAAGGAAGAAAGAGAAGCTTACATAACCACTGAGTATATCTTTTTCTAAAGGGTTATGTGATATAAAAAATTGGCCTTTTCACATCTGAACTAAAGTCTCTAAAACATTATAAAGACAAGAACAATAGGCTTAAATGGAAGATGTTATGTATAAGGTCCATTTTCAGAGTCATTTTCAAATTTGTCATCTTTTAAACAATTGATGTAGTAATTTATAAGAAAAAAACAATGCATTTTTGTAATGGGTCTTAAAATCCCAATACTTTTTTGGTTAAGTATGTGAGTGCTTATATCATCTAAATAAGTTGGTTTGAATTGATGTACTTTAGTTTACTTCAAATAAGGTCAAAACTATCAGTACAATTTGAGATTAAAAATGTTTTAGGGAAAATGTGTTGTAATAAGATGCATAAAGATTTTGTCATTCATTGTTTACTTTCTCACACTTTAACATGTTAATTTTAGAAAGGATATAAGTTGCTATAGTTTAAAAGCCTTTTTTTCCATCCACCAAGTCATAATTTCCTTTTTTTAAAAATAGTGCCTTATTACAGCAAGACATCTTTCCTAAAAACTATATACAATTTACTTTTACACTTCAATAGCAGTCAGAAGACCCTGCATGATAAATTAGGAGACGGCTTTATAAAAGTGGAAGGTGGCTTCTCAATAGTTATAGAGAATAGTGTGCTTGGCAGTACTGTAGTATTACCATCTTACATTTCTAATGCTCCCAATTAGTGGTTTTCTTCCAATGAAATAGAAGCAAACATCTAGTCAGAATAGAGGACTGAGTGTTCCAAACCTGACCCTTTCCTTAATTCACTTAGCCATATTACTTTGGCCAACTCCAAATCTTTATTCTTATCTGAAAAGTGAGAGAGTTAATTTCATAAACATGTCCATTGGTGGTTTGTGTTTGTAAGAGTTGAAGGCTCAAGGTTTACAAGGAAAATTTTTAAATTTCTACTTTTCTATTAAAAAAACTGATTCTTTTTTAGTGCCTGAATTAATTGTGTTTTTTGGTTGAAGAGTTTAAGGGTAAAAGGTTGGTTGACACACTTATTCAAGCTCTGCTTAAAACAAGTGAGAAGATATTTGACCAATTAAAAACTAGGAGGGGTTAGAGCTTTATATTTCCTTCAAAAAAAAAATCATACAATCTTACTGTAAATCTTCAATGTTTATTTTAGACTGGTTTGGGTAGTTTGAGTTTTTTTTTTTAAGGCCTTTCTTTTTATAGTCCTAAGGCTTATCCCAGTAACTGCTACATAATAGGCATTTAATAACTTTTTATTGACCTAGAAATAATCATTTTGACTTCAAGAATTTTATATGCATTTATTGCAAATAAGTTTTAGCACAAATATATTGTTAATGTATTTTTTAAATTTCCTTGTAAAATGTTTTCTAATATTAGCATTAAAAGAATCAAATTTTAATCCTCTATATTCCAAGTGTATAGGTATAAGATGAGACTTCCAGACTTTTTGGAAAGTCTTTATCATTGCATCAACTTACTTGGTTTTGTCCTTCTCGCTCTAACTTTGTATTTTTGTTTAAAATTTGATTAATTTTGTTTTGATACAGCAGATAGTTCTCAATATACACACAAAATAAAACAGTTTATCATTTGTTAACATAAGTTTCTAAGTTTGTGTTGAAGCCCATTTGAAGCAGCTTGTTACATTTTCAATTTGAGCATTTATATCTCAGATATTAACAACTGCTACAGATCTGGGCTTGACTTACTGTTTTATTGATTATCTAGACTTAAGAAAGATGCTGAGAAAATGTTACCATTGAATTTTAGAATTAAGTATGTTATGTGTATGTTTTTTCTCCAGAAGCCAATTGTTAAACATTTATTAGCACACAATGAGTATGTCCTTTAATTTAGAAATTATTACTGACTTTGACCCTTGTATTTGGTCAGTTTTAAAATCAGGAAGACATGGATTCAAGTCTCCCTACTGATAATAATTGGTTATATTATTGGGCAAGTTTTAAAATCTTTTAATATTTTATGCAAATTTCTAAAACCATTAAGTTGAAGAGAAGATACTAATTTACATTATTATTAAAAGAAACTTCCTCCTTACCAAGGATTTCCATATTTTAGTAAAATCACAAATTCAGTACTGTCCCTTTGTTAACTTTGTTTTTGTATTTATTATATGTATTGTTCTTTTGGCTTTTATCTTTACTTTGCGTTGGTTCATATATGTCTTTCTATGTTTCTCCAAATTTCTTACAATCTCAGAGAAAACCCTTCTAGCCCAGTAATTTCATTACATTTTTGTATCATGATTTCTTCATATGTTGCCCAAATATTGGGTGCCCATTTTGTTTGTAATTTAAAAAAATCAAATAATGTTCAATCTCAGAGAAAACCCTTCGAGCCCAGTAATTTCATTACATTTTTGTATCATGATTTCTTCATATGTTGCCCAAATATTGGGTGCCCATTTTGTTTGTAATTTAAAAAAATCAAATAATGTTCTAGTGAATGTTTTTGTACATGTCTTTTTTTTTAATTGAAGATTTTTATGACATAGTCACAGTAGTGGAATCTTTGGGTCAAAAGTTATGAAAAATTTACTATTGTGTTTCATTTTATTTCCTATATTTTATCATAAGGGTATCCATTTCTACTTTTACTTTACATGTGCTCACAGAATTAATTTGATATAAAAATGGAATGGATATCATTCTAAGATACAATGTAATGCTATATTATCTTTAAAATAGAACAATGAAATACTATATTGTCTTTAAATAGAACAATGAAGTATGGTGAAAAAAGATAGAAGTACAAATACAAAAGGAAAATGTCTAAAAGACTGTAGAAGAAAGGAAAGGTATCCTAGGGAAAGATGATTTTTAAAATTCATTGAAGAAGAACAAAATAGCATATAATTGGGTGCCCCTTCATCTTTTGGGCATGATCGTTCCAAGAAATAGGGGTGGGGAAGCAACAAACAAATACCTAAGCTGGTAACTGAGATAGTCTTCAGGCAACAAAGTATATTGAGGTATGGAGGTAATGATTAAAATGTGTTCAGTGTATATTAGTAAAAATTAATGTAACAGCAATTTTCAAAATGATGGTGAAAAAGATTAGAAGTACAAACACAAAAGAAAAATGGCTAAAAGACTTGTAGAAGAAAGGAAAGGCATCCTAGGGAAAGAGGATTTTTAAAATTCATTGAAGAAGGACAAATAGTATATAACTGGGGGCACCTTCATCTCTTGGACATGATAGTTCCAAGAAATAAGGGGCGGGGAGAAGCAACAAACAAATACCTAATCTGGTAACTGAGGTAGTCTTCAGGCAATAAAGTATATGGAGGTAATGATTAAAATATGTTCAATGTATATTAGTAAAAATTAATGTAACAGCAATTTTCAAAAGTGGAACTACAACATCATAATTTATTCATTCCCTGAAAAAAAAAAAGGATTTGATACTAAATTTTATAAAATTGCAATTTCTTTGATTTATCAGATTCTCTAATGATTTCTCCTTTACCCTTTGGGTGAAATGAAACAGGGTGCCCATGAGTTGGTAAAGTTCCTGAAAATTCCAAGCTGGAGCTGAGAAGGACATGATAAAAGTTTTTACCCAAAGAATTACCAAAAAAATTGCTTAGAGAAACCATCTCTAGATGGAAACTGCCATTTACTTGAGCAATTGGTCTGCTATAGATAACACTATTCACATTTATAGAGATGGGTGCCTCTAAGCTTGTAATAGCCCCCCAAAATTATATAACTGTATACAAAACAGAAAACCACACCATATTGGTATGTATTGAAACAACTTGTTTCTTTGGGTCGTATTTATTTCCTATAATCTTTATCCGTATTGATCGTAAAAGCAAAGTGCTGAGCACCTGGTATGTTCTTATTATGTACTTGATTGATTAATTTAAAGTTTTTAATTCCCATGCTTTCTCCTATATTTTCCCAATGTGCACTTATCTTCTTTATTGTAAATTTTAAAATATATAACCATTTAATTTTATGACACTGCATATGTATACAATTAAATAACCATGGAAATGGGTAAAATGCCTGGGAAATTTTTATAATTTTATTAAGGTCTTACTTTTGTAAAGAGGCAAGTGACTGAACATCGTTGGTACATGTTAATAGATTATATGCAATAGCAATATATTGCTTTTTCATTGCTATTTCAGAAGCAGCAGATTCATGTATAGTTATTACTAGCTACACTATCTCCCCCCCTTTTTTTTATCAAAAGAGGTTCATGCTATTGAATCATTACTCCAATATTTATCATTCTTATTGAAAATCACTAGACCTAAATCTATTGGTTTCTCCCTAGATTGAAAACATTTGAACTTAGAAAGCACAGTATTTCCTAAGACATTTGTAAGTATTCATCATGGATATTAAAATTACAATCAGGCTGTGTGTAGTGTGAGGAGTGATTAAAAAAAAATCTTTAAACATATGGTAAGCGGGTGACCAATGCTATCCAGGTTTGAAGATGCTGAATGTTCATATAACTGGTATTTGAAATTTTGATGTGTATTGCATTCGTTACTGAATATCAAGAATACATTTTTTTGCTCATACAGAGGGAGTTTAAAATGGGGTCTTTTGTAGAAGCATACGGTCTGTTTAGAATGATATAACAGATGCTGAATGTTCACATATCAAACAAAATGCCAGCTTTCTGTAGAAAAGAGGTGTCAAAAAGTTTCTTTGTACCTTTAACGCATGTGATTATGTAGTACAAAATGCAGAGTTTGTAAAATTTCTTGAATATACAGGCAAAAAAATGAATAATTCAAAACAACTCATAAGTTCTACATTCTATTGTACCTTTTATAACGCAGGCAGAAGATAGCATTGTGCTCCCAGTAGAGCTGAATTTGCACAAGTTACACCTCTGAAAATGCCAGATGGTCTATGGTCTACTTTTGAGAGCTGTCACATATGTAAAGATTTGAAAAAAGAAAGACAGCTGAATGAGAGCAGTGGATCATTAAAGGGAGAGTGAGGGTCCCTAGGCATCACTTGTGTTTTAAGAAGCATTGTGTCGTTTCCCATATTACCTTTTTTTTTTTTAAAGTCATACACAACCTTTATATAATAAGGTAAAAAAATATTTTTGTTTTAGACCAAATGATTGTGACTTAATTTTCTGTCAGATACTTTTGTTCTTTATTCTAGAAAGCAGTCATATGTTTCCTAATTGGTTTCAAGTGCAATTTAACCATATGATTCAATTTTCCCCTGTGAAAAATTATCAATAAAACTAAAATAAATTTAAATGGAGATGACTAACACATTTGGAGGTTCATCCAGTTTTGATTTGACCTGTATGCCTTGTGTGACTGGCAAAATCATTCAGCCAAAAAGTTGTGTTTTAATGTCAAAATACTGGAATGAAGTACTTTTTTCCTTTTTAGTACTTGGGCATTAATAATAAAAACTACAACAATAAATTGAATGTAAAACTAGAAAGAATAAAGACTTTCATTTTTTGAGATTGCCCATTTGCAGACTTACTTATAGATATTTTAAAGTTTTAATTATGATTTGGAATATTTTAGATGGTTTTAAAGACATGAGGCTGGTGTAGGGAATTATGCTATGAAAATTTGACAAATTAAACTAGGTGGTTAGAGAAAGGTCATATCTATCAGTTTTAAGAACTTGATTTTTAGGTATAGAATTATTTTCTGGTCTTCTTGTTTTTATTGTTAAGATTGTTTATTTAGTGCTTAGGAATTTTATTTGATTTTACCTGTAACATATATCAAAAAAAAATTTTTTTAGGAGCTTTAAGCCATCTTCTTGGAAGTGGACAATGTGCATTCTTAACAGAATTCTCCTGTCTGAACTTCTATTACTGGTGAAAAAAAATTCTATTTGCTTTGAGACCAAATGGTAAGGATTCTATATTGGGTTTAATGGTCTCTACCATTCCCTCCTCCTTCCTCCCTCCCCCCCCCCCCAATATATATGCATTCCTAGTTTAAGGCTCTGTGGTAGTCATTAGAATGTCATTCTAGTTTAGGGAAGAGGTTATGTGAGCAGCAAATTAATTACCATATCAAAGAACTGCATGCTCATATAAAACAGAACTCCTTCTATAGAAGCCTTGATTGTGCTTTATGGCTTTAAGAGGGCACCTATAATCAGAATTACAAGAAAAATTTAAAAATCTGAGACATTATGTAAAAATGTTTGTAGCAGTCCTTTTTGTAGAGGCAAGGAATTGGAAAAAGAATAAATGCCCATCAACTGGGGAATGGCTGAATAAATTATGGTATATGAATGTAATGAAATATTATTGTTCTATAAGAAATGATGAGCAGGCTTTTTTTAAAGAAATACCTGAAAACATTTACATGAACTGATGCCAAATTAAGTGAGCAGAACCAAGAGATCATTGTATACAGTAACAAGATTATGTGATGAGCAACTGTGATGGACTTGACTCTTTTCAACAATGACAATTTCAATAATTTTATGATGGAAAGTGCCCATCCACATCCAGAGAGAGAACTATGAAGACTGCATGTGCACCAAAGCATTGTATTTTCAACTTTTGTTGTTGTTATTTTACTTGTTTTTTTTCTCCTCTTTTTTGTTTTTTCCCTTTTGATATATATATTTTTGGGTTTTTTGATTTTTTTTTTTTGCTCAGAATGATGAATAAAGAAATATCTTTAGAAGAATTGCACATATTTAAACTGTATTATATTGCTTGCTTTTGCTTTTTGGGGGAAAGAAGGGGGGAAGAGGGAGAAAAAAATGGAGTGCAAGATTTTGTGAAGGTAAATATTGAAAATTATTTTTACATGTATTTAGCAAAATAAAATATCATTTAAAAATATGAGACATTGTCAGAACAAAAATAAGAGTTGTAATACTTTTCTACTATGGCTAATTGTATAGTATCGCTAAAATGAGTAACAGATTTTTTAGATAATTGGATTCCTGGCTTTAGAAAGCAATTGATCACTGATGCTAATAAAAATGGTTTGAAAGAACTTTGGGTATTATCTTTTATGTGCCAATTGAAAAAAATCAAGAGTTATAAGCTCCTTTGGAATTTACACTGTGTAAATTAACCTATTTTTTGCATAATTAAAACATTTATATTCAGGGATCTCTTGGTATGTGTACAGTAATTGAAATGATGTTGTTATAGAATTATTCCTTAACTTAAAATTAGGCCCTCAGTATCCTAGATATTTATTGCATTTTAATTCATTCTTCTCTAAAGTCTTCCTTTGTTGCTTTGTTCCTTTGTTGTTGGAGGCTATTTCATCAATACTGTAAGTTCTGGCAGCTTTTGCCAACCTGGAAAGCATTAAAATATGAATCTGGTGAAAAAGTTCATGTCCATTTTCTGAAATCTGGCCTTGTTAAGTTCGAAAAAGCTCAAAAAAAAAAAAAGCTCAAAGGTCAAAGTTGGTTACAGTTTTCTTAATTTTTTTGGCTATGGTGATGGCTAGGTGGAGTAATGGATAGAGTCCCATGTTTGGAGTCAGAAAGATGAGTCTTCCTGACTTCAAATCTGGCCTCAGACACTTATTAGCATTGGGACCCTGGGCAAGTCACTTAGTATTGTTTGCCTCAGTTTCTCATCTGTAAAATGAGCTGGAGAGGAAATGGCAAATTTTTGCCAAAACAAAACAAAACAAAACAAAACCCTCAAATGGGGTCATAGAGAGTTGGACATGACTAAAAATGACTAAAAAGCAACAAACTTTTAAAGATCATGTATTCATTGAGTCACCAAGGGATTTCAGTCTGCATTGATGATGAGGTAGTTATACCAGTAAAATCATAGATACTCTGGAAGAATTGAAGTAAATCCCTTCTAATTACTGTTATTTTATTAAGTTTATTGTGAATTACTATATTATTGGATGTCCATTTTTTAAATGAAAATTTTCCACATTTTCAATTCAACAAACTTTTATTAAGCATCTATAAGATATAGAATACTGTTAGATAGAAAGAAAGATATAAAAATTAAGTAAGATATGGCCCCATGATCTCATGAAGCTGACAGTCTAATAATAATCAACTATCCAAAATTTAAAAGGAATATAATATAATTTGTACATTCCAAAGAAATCCTGGGATCATAGAGTTATAATTAAAAGGGATCTTTTGGATGATTCAGTAGTCCTAACCTCCTAGTTTACAGTTGAGGAAATTGAAGATCAAGTATTTTATACATTGCAATATAAAATAACATTTATATAACATAATAACACATGACCTTATAAATAACAGGCAATATTTGAACCTGACTCCAAATTTAGCCATCATATCTCTGTCAATTAAATTCAGTTCAACAAGAATTTATTAAATCTTTGCTCTTCAGTCATGTCTAACTCATGACCTCATTTTGGGTTTTGATATTGGAATGGTTTGTCATTTCCTTCTCTATCTCATCTTACAGATGAGAAAACTGAGAAAAATAGGGTTAAGTGAGTTGTCTAGGATCACACAGCTAGTAAATAGCTGAAACACTTTATCCACTGCATCATATAGCTGCTAGATACTGGGGATACAAAGTCAAAAGCACCAAAAGCACCTGCCTTTAAGAAACTTACATTCTATTGTCTCACCCCTGGTTATTAGCATGAAAACTGAAAATTTAAAGAGAGAAAAATTTTATAAGATAGTCTCTTTCATTTATTCATTTAGGACCCTTTTTAAAGTCTAGATTATTTCCTCTATAATTTATCTTGAAATATTGTTCCATTGTTGATTCAATTTTAATAATTTTTAAAAATTATTACATTACTCCTAGTTCTGTCTAGAATGTCACATTTGGCAACCTTACTAATCAACCAGTCAACAAGTAATTTATTAAGTGCCTACATTTCAAATATGTCTTTGTGTATTTTGCCAGTCTTTTCAATAATTTTTCTGCTGTCATTTGAAATATACATATTATAAAACTTTGATTCCTAACATTATATTTCTGACATATTAAAATTTTCTTCTTTTCTTCATTTTAGCACAACCTCAGCGCTTGCCTGAGCCCCAAACTTCAGCACAAGAACAAAGTGAGGAAGAAATGGGCAAAATAAAGAATAGCCATACAAATATGAGAAATGGAAATGGAATTCACAATGGGGTTAGACATGTATCTATGGATAACAGAAAACTTTCTGCACCTGTTTCACAAAAAATGCATAAAAAAATTCAGTCCAGCTTGTCTGTAAACAGTGATATGAGCAAGAAGAGTAAAGTAAGCGCTGTGTTTTCTCAGAAACCAGGTTCATCTCCTGAAGGTAAGCTAAATCCAGTGCACATTTAAAAAATTTTTATACTAATTCCAATTCCTTCCTGCTGCTAATAGCAGCAGGATCAATTAAATATAACTAAAATCATCATATAATTCTAGCAGGAAAAAATTTAAAGACGATCTGATCCAGAGACTCGTTTTTCACTTAAAATGAAATAGAGGAGTAAGTTGGGGCCAGAACCCAAATCTTCTGATTCCTCTGCCCATACTCTACTTTTATTTATATTTCAGAGAAAAATAGAAATTAAGGACAAAACACAAAGTAACTTTCAAAAGTATTCATTAAATATATTAACAAAATAACTATTGATTTCTTAACTTTTAAAATCATCTTCTCTAGAGGTAAAATTTCAGAGCGAAGAGTAACTCCACTGCTTAAAACTTTAATGGCCTAAAACTTAAAATCTTTCTGTAGTTTTAAGTTGTTAAAGCCTAAAGATTACTCTCAGGCTTTTAGTACACTCTATATAAATAATTTCTATTGCTTTAACTATCATTGTCACTAATATATAGATGCACACATTATTTAAATGAACTATATAGAGACAGGAACTAGATCTGTGATTTTATTGATCTAGGAAGGTATCACTTCTCCACCTCTCCACTAAAACAGATCAGTATGTTCTCTGAAACTTAAAGTCTTGGACAGTAATTAGAAAACAGGAAAGTTAAGTGATTTCCCAGGGTTATACAGCCAGTATATTAGAGGTGAGACTGGAATTGTGGTCTTGACTTTGAGGTTAATTATTTATCACACCAAACTGCATGTATATATATTTTAGCCACTATGTAATCAACTCTATATCTCACTAATTATATGTTGTCTGCTAGAATATCTCTGGTTATTCCCACTCAGATGTATCATGCTTTCTTAATCTTCCCTTAATCTTTCATTTCCACTACCATAGCAATTATTTATTATCACCTGTTGAATTCATCTAATCCTAATTCCTGTTCACTTCAGCTAACTGCCTTCTAGTTGTAGCTGTGCTTGCCCCAAGCTTGTAGCAAGTCCAAAGTTCCTAGCCGAAGGCACTGGGGATAGTTAACTGGAGAATACCTGGGGACATGATAACTGTCTTCAAGTATTTCAAAAGTTGTTATGTGGAAGAAAATTAGACTCCTTTTCTTGGTCTCAAAAAGCAGATCTCCAAGAAATGAGGGCAAATTGGCAGAGTCTGATTTAGGTTGGCTATAAATAAAAATTTTTATAACAGTTGAAATTATCCAGAAATATAAGGGGCTTCCACAAAAAATTTCTTAGAGGTCTTGAAGAAGATGCTGTTTAGTCATCTGTTAGAAATGGTATAAATTGGATAATATCCTCCACAGATACAAAGTGCACTCAACAACTTTTGACATTCCTTCCAACTCTTAGTTTCTGCAGGACTTAATTTGAAAATATTTGATGAAGAATAAATAATATTAGATAACACCTTATTCCTTCTTATTAATATAACTATTTCTGAAAACTTTGCTATTTTACCTACAAAAATCTATCTTTTTCTTTTTGTCAGGGGACCCATATACATTTTTATTCACATATATCCCTCTCTAGTATACCTTTGTCTTCTAGACCTTCCTCTTCCTGCAGTGCTTAGTATTTTTTAGTTTAGTGTCTATATTAAATTACATTGCCTATCTACTCATTTCCTCTAACTTTCATTTTCAACTTCCATTAAAGTCTAAATAATTTCTTCCTGTTTGATGCCTATATAAAACCGAGCACTCTTCATTTGTCAAGATGGGTTTTACTCACAAATAGGAAATTGTGTTGAGAATTACCAGTAATGCATTGGAAGAAACTATATTACACTTTGCTTACCGGTGTTCTAAATTCAACTGAGTTAAAATGTTAGATTGATCAAATGATATGATAATAAGCTGTCTGCATAGTTCTAGGTCAGTGACATTACTTCCCAAACTAATTAGATTGGAAGGGACATGATTGGCACTTTAAAATGAGTTTGACATGTAAGATGTGTGGTCAACTCTGAAGTACAGGTAGGCTGTTAACTAAACTGATTCTCTGAGGGGTTGAGAATGCAATGCAATTTTATTTAGAAGACTTCAGCATCTAGGTGATCAGATGAAATAATGCTATGTCAAAGAGAAGTACTATATATGTGTTATTTGAGACACCTATCATTTCTTTTTTTCTTCCCCCTTTTGATCTAGTCACTTTTTAACATTTTTCTTTAATTCATTTGCTTTTCATGACAGCTCAAGAATCTACATTCTTTATGAAAATGCAGACTGCTTAAAATTACTAAAGTATTTAAAGTATTTATAATCCGTAATAGAGCTATAAATAGTACTTAATAAAAGTTTGTTGATTGATTAAAGACGTCAGGTAGACCTTATTAGAATAAAAATGCAAATGAATACTTTATATTGACAAAAGCAAAGAATATTCTGTCCATATTTGGAGGAGATAAGTGCTTTCATTCTGTTCATGATACAGTAGTACCAGGGGGAATAATGAAACCAAGGAAATATTGCCCTTGATGGATGGATTTCAACTAAGGCTAATCCATGATTTGATTCTTAGTTTGAAGTAATTTAGTTCTTGCCAGTTCTTTTGGTAACTCTACCTGCCATTTTTTATAGTTTTTTTCCACCTTAACATTTCCTTTAGAGAAGCTTAACCCTGAATAGGTTAGTATAACTGAACCTCAAACTCTTGGGAAAGGAGGTACCTTTCTATTTCTCAGAAGACCATTTATTATATTTAATGAAAGAGAAGCAAGGCTAATATATAAATACTGTCGATTACTACCACAGTCCAGTATTAATTTCACTCTCAGACCTTATAGCTAACGTTTTACAAACTCTAAATCAATTTAACAAAAGTAAATTAGACTTTGTCAAAGCCAAGGATTTCAGAAGTATATAATTTAGACCATTTGCTCTTCCAAAAAAAATTTTTTTTACACATTTCTGTGAGGGCCTGTGAAATGTCCATGGATAAACTATATATATATGGTTACTATCCTGAGGAAAATTTCCATTTTGCAAATAACCAGTTTTGGAAGCACTTTGCTAAAATTGAAGAGCATGTATTACACGCAGCAAGCATACTATTTTAAAAGATGGCAATCTTCACAGTCCAAAGTGATTGGTTTTTGAAAGATGAAGAAATTAATTTTCACTGTTAAACATAATCTTAAAACATAAATATTCAGATTTTCTTTTTCAAATGGAAATGTGAAAATAAAATAGTATTAGAAGTGGGACCTTCTTTTTTTTTTTAAATGAGAAAAATGGACATCAAAGGAAAGCAATTCGAGACCTTAAGTCTCACTAGTTACCAGAAGACTTAATATTATGTCATTCGATGTAAAATATAACTAGATTAAAAATAAAAACAGCATTCACAATTTCTTCTGAAATTAAATTTCCTTATTCCTTCCTCCCATTAAAATAATATACATTCACTTAAAATGGATTAAACTATATGTTGTGAGTTAGACAAAGAAGGCAGCTGTGAGAAAGTGTGAGAACCTTGGTGTCAGTAATCCTGGTTTTACCTATCAGTTATTCTATTTATCTATTTGATCTTGAGCCAGTTCCTTATTTAAGGTAACTCATTTTTTTCATCTGTAAAATGAGAATAATAATGTGTTTATTGTCTTTATTGGGTTATTTTGAGGATTAGATAAAAATTTATTCATATATAACAGTCTTTTTTTCCTCATAAAGCATGATATAATATCATGGGCATTATTATCTGTAGGAGTGAACTGAGCAAGATTCTGGGCACTGGCTTAGTCCTCATGGGGATTACAGTAGAGTGGGGAGAAATGACATATCCTCAGATACATATGTTAGCTTCATTGGAGAGGTAGGTATAAAACAAAACCTTAAGCGAGGCTCACATGGCAAAGGATTGTTGTCAGTGGGGATCAGGGAAGGCTTCCTGGAAGAGATGACATTTGAGTTGCATTTTGAAAGATGGCTAGTAACTCACCAGGTAAAAACAGAGGAAGAGAATATTCTAGGTATAAGAAATTATATATGAGCCCAAATATGACCATGAGGGAAGCAGGGGAAACATTCATTAAGGGAGAGCAGTCATATTAGTCTGCAACTTCAGGAGGGGATATTTTGAGGTAGGCAAAGAATAAGATAAGGCTAGATTGTAAAAGTAAGTGACACCAGATTACGGAAGACCCTGAGCATCAGGCAAAGAAATATGAATTTTACTACGCAACCAACAGAGAGTTCCTGGAGAATTCCAAACAAAGAAAGTATATGGCCAGATTTCTTTCTAAAAAAGATGAGACAGAAAGTGAGTGCTATGAGAGAGGTGGAGGGAAATTGATGAATGATTCATATTTTTGTAGCTGTTCAGTCTTGACCAACTATTCCTGATACCATTTGGGATTTTTTTGGCAAAGATACTAGTGTGGTTTGCCATTTCCTTCTTCACCTAATTTTATAGATGAGGAAACAGAAATAAATAGAGTTAAGGGAGTCACATAAAGTGCCTGAGGCTAAATTTGAACTCAGGACTTCCCAGACTTCAGGTTTAATGGTCTATCTACGAAACCACCTTGCTGTTCATAAGACCAAATAGGTTTTTTTTTAAAGTATTTTTAGGTCAAATGTGGTGGGTCCTGTTTATAAATTCCTCTGTGAGAGAGTGTAAAGCTGGTGGCTTTCTTGAGCTTAGGAGTCCTGAGGCTGTGCCAGGTGAGTGTCTACATTATGTCTGGCATTTATATTTATATGGTGACCTCCCCCAGGTTACCTAAAGAGGTGCAAGCTGGTCAAGATGTGTTGCTTTTGCCTTCCTAATATCTCTTGTGCGTTTCTCCTTTTTATTTCTGACACTGCTACAAACCTGGTTGCAACCCTCAAACGTGGACTGTTGCAATAGCCTGCTGGTGGTTCTACCTGTCCCAAGTCTATCGCCACTCCCATCCTCCATTCACCTGTAAACGCAATCTTTCTAAAGTACAAGTCTGATCCTGTTACTCCTACTCACTTCATAAATCCACTGGCTTCCTGTTGCCTTCAAGATCAAACTTAAAATCCTCTCTTTGAAATCCAGAATCTTCTTTTGCATTTTTCATCTTCTAACTAGCCTATATTTTTTACCCACATACTACAAGTCCCAGCGACACTGATCTCCTTTCTATATCGCCTGATTTGGGACATTTTCACCTAGTTGTATCCTGGAATTATTGTCTTCCTTATCTCAGTCTCCTGTTCTCTTTCAAATCCTGGCTAAAATCTCATCATCATCTTCATTTTTTAAAGCTTTTTATTTTCAAAACATATGCATATATATTTCAATATTCACCCTTGTAAAACCTTATGCTCCATTTTTCCTCCCTACCTTCTCTCTACCTCTTATTTTAGATGGCAAGTAATCCAATATATGTTAAACGTGTAATTTTTCTATATATATTTCTATAATTATTAAGCTGTACAAGAAAAATAAGATGATAAAGGGGAAAAATGAGAAAGAAAACAAAATTCAAACAAACAACAATAACAAAATGAAAATACTATGTTGTTATTCATACTCAGTCCCCAAAGCCCTCTCTTTGGGTGCAAATGGCTCCCTCCATCATAAGACTGTTGGAACTGGCCTAAATCACCTCACTGTTGAAAAAAACCAAGTAAATCAGAATTGATCTTCACAAAATCTTGCGTTGCATACAATGTTCTCTTGATTCTACTCACTTCATTTAGTATCAGTTCATGTAAGTCTTTCCAGGTCTTTCTGAAATCATCCTGCTGATCATTTCTTATAGAACATTAATATTCCATAACATTTATAAACCATAACTCATTGAGCCATTCTCCAACTGATAGGCATCCACTCAGTTTCCAGTTCTTTGCCACTATAGAAAGGGCTGCTGCAAACATTAAAATCCTGTCTTCTATAGGAAACCTTTCTCCATCTCCCTTAATTCTAATATCTTTTTTTCTGATAGTTTATGTTCTCCATCTTATCCTGTCTATAACACTTGTATCTAGGCATTTTAAAATTATGTCTCCAATAAATTGGGAGCTCCTTAGGGAGCAAGGATTGTCCCTAAATTCCTACAAACTTATTCACAGGTGGTAAAAAAAATGGAACAGATGTTATTCTGGCCCAACAGGAATCTTGGATGATCTCTGTTTGATATAAGTCTTGGAACTGGTCAAATAATAGTTCTTTAGAGTTAAAAGTTATACTATCAAGAAGTTAAGAACTAGGTATATTTATAGATATAAGGTCTTTTATAGATATAAAACTATAAAAGTTTTAATAGGCAGGTATGAGATGTTAACAGTTTAAGTCATTAAGGTGAATAGGCACTAATTTGGAGAAAATTTTAAAATAAGATTTGTTTCTATAATTTATCATTCAATCAAGAAATATTTTTTGAGTGCTTACTTGTAGTATTCATAAATAACTTCAGATTTAGACATTTTATAGGCTTTTACATTACATTCTTAATTGGTCACAATCTCGTAGGTTGTCAGTATTAAGAGAAATGCTTTTCATTAGCCATATTGCCTCAAAATTCATCCTTTTGAAAGTTGTTTTCTTTTATTATATTATGTCTGAACTCAGATTGGGTAATCTGGACTTTTTTTGACAGTGTTGTTGAGGCACTGGCATTTCCTCATCCTTAAATTATCTCCTTTCATGCTTTGCTTTGCAGGAACTCTTGTTCTGCCAGAAACTCTGGTATATACTTAAAGTTCTTTATCTAACTCTCAGTTTTAAAGTGTGTGCTTTCTAAGAAAGGCAGTGTACTGTTGTCCAAAGAACTATGAATGATGAGGGAGGAATAGTAATATTATAAGCTAGCATTTATATATAATATAATATGTGTATATATATTATCTATAAATATAGATGCAATAATTTAGCTAGCACTTTCAGATCTGCAAAAGCATTGTATAAATATTACTTCACACTACCCTCATTACTCTGGGGTGTATGTATTATTGTTATTCCCATTTTATAGATAATGTTTCTGAGGCAGAGTCCAGGGTTTTGTTTTAATTGTGTCTGACTTTAGTGACCCCATTTCAATTTTCTTGACAAAGATACTGGAACAATTTGCCATTCCTTCTCCAGGTCATTTTACAAATGAGGAAACTGAGGCAAAAGGGTCAAGTGACTTGCCCAAGGTCACACAGCTAATACGTATATGAGACCACATTTGGGATGGAAAAAATATGTATTTAGAGAAATATGAAAGATTTTTTTTCATTTATTTTTAAGACTGGATAATTCTTGGTGATATGAATTCAAAATATATTTCCATGAAAGTGACTATCACTTATTTTATAAATATTTATCTGTCTCAAATATTTGTTTCTTGTTGAAATTATTTCTTTTAAAAGTCTTAATTTCTTTCCCTTATAAAGATACATGTATTTCTTGAATTTACATTCTCAAAAAGGCTTTAATCAGTTGTGCCTCCTGTTGAGATAGGTAAGCAGCATAAACCATTATGTCCTAAAATGCTGCTTCAAGTTTCTTTAAAAACCATTACTAGAAAATAAATATATGCTCACACACATTTAAAAGTGCTGTTTTTTTATGTTGTTGTTAAGTGCCTTTAATGGAATTGGTTGGGGATAGGTATCCTATGTGGTGAAACATTGTATGATTTATTTAAAGGTTATTAAATTATCACATTTCTCCTTGTTTTGTATAATTAAATATTTTCATACATACTTTACTTTTCTGATTGCATCACTCAGGTGGAGAGTTTTAAGACTAAATGTTTAAGATTCTTGACCTTTTAAGTAATTATAGTATAATAATCTAGTATTCTATAATATTCAAATTGCTAAGGGTTTTCATTATAGTCAAAGGGGTTCTCCCTGCCAAAAGAACAGTGATAAATCCAAGTGTGTTTTAGGCTGGTCAATTATTATTAAAGGTTTTTTGTAAAACTAAGTTTTTAACAAAGTTATTCTCAGTAATCATTTTATCTTTTGGTAACATTTGCCACTATTGAAAGAGGTCATATTTGGGTTTGTGTAGGTTGGGAACATTTATGAAGACATATATACCTTATCTAAATGTCTCATTAGACACAATTCCAGAACTAGGATGATGAGTATAGAGTCACAATGACCCTTCTCTTTTTCAGTTGTAGATAATTATGTCTAAAAATTCATGAATAATTTTGCAGCTTGTTAAAATCTTATTTTTGTAGTGCAAACTTCTTGAATTGAGATGGTTTAATTTTTTTTTTTTTGGTCCTCTATCCCCAGTGCTTAACACATAGTGGGCTATTAATAAATTCTAGTTGGTTGATTGGTTCAGCAATCCCATGGTAACTTGGTCATGTTCTTCTTGGTGTTCTTTGAGAATATTATTATTATAGAGTTACCAGTAATTTAATAACAATTCTATTAGCACCAAAATTCTCTTTGTAAAATTAGGCAAATATTAGAGAAATCTAATTGACTTTGCAGTCATGTGACTGAAAGAGCCTTGATTCTCCAGGGATGAGTTTTGTCATCTAAGAAAAACTCTGGTCACCTCTTGGTTATTTTGGCACCAAAGTATATGATATAGTGAGTGAACTCTTGTTTTTAGGCCCCTAAGGAATTTCTGTATTATTTTCCAGCCTTTAAATGGAATCCAACTCTTGTCAAATAGTTGTCCGTCATGAGAATGCCACATGTAACTATGGGGACATTGGTACTGTTCTGGCAAGCATTTTCATTTGTATGTTTGAAACTTTTTCAGTACCTGATACCCTTTTAATATTCTTGTTAAACAATCATGAATTAGATCAGAATGGGTTGTACTGATGCAGTTAAATGCATCATTTAGTCAACACATGTATCTTCTATTTTAGAGAGAAAACTTATTCATGAGCCATTATCGCCTTTTTTCAAGGACTTCATGATCAAGGACAAAGAGAGATGATACATGCACCCTTTTTAGAACTCCCACTCTAGGAGCCCCAGTAATCTGATGATTGAGGAATATCCTATGGACCCACTATATCCTGGCTGGCTCTAGCTATGCTTCCCAATCCATCTTGCCATCTTCCTTGCTTTCTGACATGAACACTATCCTCCCTGCCCTTCCCTTATATAAGTCCCTGTCTGATCTTTAACCATAATCATAGAAATACTTCTATTCCTACTAGAAGGGATGTATTGGTCTCTATTCATAGGGCTCCTCTTACCATCTCTGTAGATTTTCAAACCAAAATACTGTTTCCTGACTTCTACTTCCTAATATATGTGCTGTCTCTCCTATAAAAATGTAGGTTTCTCAAATTGTCTTCAGGTTTATATTTATATTCCTAACATTTAGCACAGAGCTTGAACATAGTGAGCATTTTTTAAATGCTTACTATCTTTCAAATAAGAGGTGGATTATAATAATATAATATTATAAGTAATATATTAGTATTGTAATAAAATTGCTCTATAAGTCCAGATAAGAGAGCGATCATTTTTTAAAAATAGGATGATCAAAGAAGATTTCATGTTATTAGTTGGTCACTAAAGGATGAGTATGAGATGAGGAGGATGTGGCAGATTATTCTAGGGCAAGGGAATGACAAGGATTGGGATTTGGAGATGAGTAAGTGAAATGTGTTAGTGAGGCAGCTAGATAGTACAGTGGAGATTATCCCCTGGGACTGGAATCAGGAAGATCTGAATTCACATCCAACCTCAGAATCATTATTAGTTGTGTGTTCTTGGACATGTCTCTTAATCTCTGTCTACTCCAGTTTCCATATCTATAAAATGGGAAGAAGTAAGTACTATATAAATGAAGATTGAATTTGAAGTCAGCAGAGGACTGGTGGTCAAATCTTGCCACAAACCCTGAATCCGAGCATGCCATTTAACTTCTCCAGGACTTAGTTTCCTCATTTTTAAACTGAGAGGATTAGTTTAGGAAATATCTAAATTTGGGTTCTAAATCAGAAATCTTATACTCTTGATTTTTAGCCCCAAACTCTTTCTCCTAATACATTGTTTCCAGGATAATGCAGATTGTAAAACCAAGCAAAATTATCAAAATACAGAATTAATATTTAGATGGTAGAGCTTTGGATTTTCATTTAATCTACAATTTTAGTTATTCTTCACAGAAAAGAATGGAATATACCCATGGAGATAAAAGGATGGTATAATCTGGTGTTGTAACCACAGCTTCTAGAAACAGATTTCCTATGAATTCTGACAGGAAATAACTCTGAATTGCTCCACATACTTTGGTTTTTTTGGATGCTATCTTGTTTTGTTTTCCCCAGGCATTGGACCTTTCATTCTCTGTCACTAAACTGATATGGGAAAAAGGTCTTGCAATATTGCTTTCTGAAGTAATATGTGCCAGGCCTTTGAAAAACAGTATTTTCATAAATCTCATTCTACTGCCAACACACTAAATGGAACACAAATATTTCACTGGCTGGAAATTAATTTTAAAGAATACAGAATATCAAGAGCTTACCCACATCAGAGAAAGAGGGAAAGTGTTCATTTTTAAAATGAGGATTTTCAACTACTTTGTTTACATTTTCCACAGTAGCATAAACCCAATAAAGAGAAAGTTGTGAGTTTATAAAGAAAAGAGTTTAAATAAATTTTAATGGAGTGAAAATAAAATCTACTATAGAACCTTTAACTACAACCCTGTTGCCATTTATTGATCTGTAATTTTGAGATAGCCTTGTCAAATGAAGTACCAAAGCCAGTTTTGTGTTTCTAATATTTCATGTTATCATTTTAGTGCATTGTATCATTTTGGGGGGTTTGTTTTTTTAGGACCATAAATTTAAGCTTTATTTTGTGATTTGGAATAAATTCTTCACATGGACATTTTATTGTAAACCCATTGGAAATTAGAAAAGTGCCAAGTTCTCGAAAGTTTTCCATCCTTCATCATAATTCATGTTTTAGAGGTTTTGACAGATAATTGATTGTTTTTTTAAAATAACATTTAGAAACTTTAGATCTCTTTTTTTCTGTATCACAATCCTTTACCCTCTCAACTCAACCAATAATTGTAATTGTATATTTTGTACATTTGAGGGAGAGGATCTATGGATGAGAGCTATTTTATGAAAGTACAACTCTTTTTGTAAATGAAAGTTCCAATTAGAGAATGTTTGGTGAGTGTGGAAGAAACGGAACAGTGGTAGGATTGCTGGGTTGGTCCAGAAAGAGAGACATGGATTTCACCAGAGAGATAAGAAAGAATCTCTAGCAAGGCTCTAGAAACAAGTTAGATAAAAGGATCAAACTTGTGGAGAGGGAATCTTCAGAGGAAGGGACTTATAAACTTACAGAGATGTAAGAAACCCATTGTTGTTGAGTCTTTCAGTCTTATCTAATCCTCATGAGTCCATTTGGAGATATTGGAGTGGTTTGCCTTTCTTTTCTACAGTTTAGTTTATAGATGAAGAAACTGAGGAAGACACAGGTAAAGTGAATTGCCCAGTGTCGTAGAGGTAGTAAATGTAGAAGGTAGAATTTGAACTCAGGTCTTTCTGGTTGGCTCTTTATCCACAACACCTAGTTGCCCCTAAGGAACCTGAAAGGACATCTAATCCATCCTTCTCAACATAATGATAACATAAAGAAAACTATTCTTATCCTCCTCTCTCTCCCTCCCAAACCTTCTACTTCTTCTTATATTTTATATTTCTTGAACCATAATTAAGCCAGTGCTGTCAAGCTTTTTGGAATAAGTATGTCAGTCTAACCTTATATCACCATAACTTTTTTCCAATTAGCAAAAATCTATCTTCTCTCCCTCCCAATGACTTTCAACATCCCCCAAATGAGAAAGGAAAAAAAAAAACCCAAAAAGCAAAACACAACTCCTGTCATAAACATGTATAGTCAAACAAAACAAACATCAAAAAACCATGTTTTTTTTTTTTTTTTTTTTTTGCATTCTTGAATTCGTCATTTCTCTATCAGGAAGTATGTGTAGTATATTTCATCACGAATACTCTGGAGTCATGGTTAGCCTTTATGCTGAATAGTTCTTAAGTCTTTCAAAGATGTTTGTCTATTTAGTCTTGCTGTCATTGCATACATTGTTCTCTTTGTTCTATTCACTTCATTTATTATTTGCTCATAAAAGTTTTGCCAAGTTTTTCCAAAGCCATTCCCTTAATCATTTGTAATAGCACAAAAGTAGAATGTAACTTTCATAAGGGTAGAGATTGTCTTAATTTTTATATTTATATTTCCAGGATTTAGTACCTATTTGGCACATTATAAATGGTCAGCAAATGCTTTTTTTCATTTATGTATTTTCATAATAATAATAGTAATAATAGTATCATATATTATTACTAATCTACTACTATGACTAAAACTATCTACTAATAATAGTACTTTACAATCTATAAAGTATTATCTTACATATTATATAACATGTTGAAGTAGATGGTACAAGTATTATTGCTGTACTTTTAGTGATGAAGAAACTATAGATATAGAATATGATATATTCTAGATATAGAAATATGATATAGATCTAGATGTAGATATAGAAAAATGAAGGTTATTCCAAGGTAGAGCCAGCTGTGACTCAAGGTTCACTTTCTGAAAGTTCAGTGCTTGAAAGATAGCACTCAGGAAAAAAAAGAACAATTCAAGTAATTACTAAATGTAGGATGTTAGAGTGCTTCATAAATATATGCTTAATTCTGTGCTGTTTAACATGTTTATAAATATGTATTAACTAATATTTATATATGTTTACATAGATATTATATAATGTCTGTTTATAAATAACTAGTATTGTAAATACCCTGTAAGTTTAAAGGTTATATACATGTAAAATCTATTATTGTTATTGATATTACCACTCATAATACTAAAAACTTTTGAGCCATTGAAGCAATTTGCAGCTCTACTAGCTGAGAATTAATGTGTCTGTCTTCCCATAGACCCTCTTAAGTGTGAGCGTATGATAGTAATGCAGTTTTAATTTGCATATTCTCTGATTATTTGTGGTTTTGAACATTTTAGGATCATTGTAAGATAGTTATTAGTTCTGATTTATTCTTTTGAAAATTGCTTCTGCCCTTTGATCACATCTCTAGTATTTATATATATGATACTCTGTGTGTGTGTGTGTGTGTGTACATATATATATGTATATACTTTTGTGTGGACATAAAATATTAAGTAATATATTATTTAGATGTCACGTCCCTATAGATTTTGGATATCAGATATCAGAGCTATGTGATACAAATGAGCATGTATACTGGAAAGTATATTATATTTGAAGTCTACAGACCTGTGTTTGAATCTTATCATTTGCCATTTAAGGCTTAGTCTTTCTGGTTCTTAGTTTCCTCATTTGTAAAATGAGGAGATTGAGAATTATATCTTCTGTGGTCTCTTTCAACTTTAAATTTATGATCTTTTAAATCCCCCCTCATACACATCTTTCATTCAGATTTTAGCTTCATTGATTTTATTTGTTCAAAGGTTTTTAAATTTCAGATCATTAAAATTTTTTCATCTTTTGTAGTTATTTCTTTATTGTTTCTTATTATTTCCTCCACTCCTGTATTTTTGAATGATATTGTTTTATGTAAGCTTCCATTTTTTTTAATGGTGTGATCGGAAAATATTTGAAAACCCAGTGCTTGCTTTTTCTATTATTTCTGGTACTTATGTCAACTTATTTCTCTTTTCCTTTCCTTTCTACTATGACCTTTATGAATTGTAGGGGAAGAGATTATGGAGAGGGAAAGACAACTGCCCTTGAAATGAAGTTATTACTTCTTTGAGGTCAATTCTTCTTTTAAAAATATTCCACTTAAGTCATTCAAACATGGAAAAAACTCTTTAACATTTGACTTAACTCTATTATTTTTCAAAAAAATGCTTAGAGTTATAAATGGAATGAAGTTCAGTATAATTATCTATCATAATATAATTAAAGGAAACACTATATTAAAAATTTATTGTTTAGTCATTTCAGTTAAGTCTGATTCTTTATGACCCTATTTGGGATTTTCTTGTCAAAGATGTTGGAATGTTTTGCCATTTCCTTCTCCATCTAATTTTATAGATGAGGAAACTGAGGCAAATGAGCTTAAGTGACTTTGACTCCAGACCTAATGCTTTGTCTACTGTGCCACTTAGTTGACCTATGTAAAAAATAGAATGCAACATAATATAAAAAAAAAGGTATATATCTCTCTTTAATCTCTGCTTTTGGGAGGCTAATTCTGGTAAATTATTTTAACTCGGGAGTTCTGAGCTACAGTTAGGCTATTTGAATTAAAACTAATACCAATATGGGACACCCCTAGAAAAAAGAGACCAAAAAACTGTCTAAAGACATTCTGGAGATAGAGCAAATCAAAGCTTCTTAGGTGATTACTAGTGGGATAGGGTTTATGAGTGGTTGTTTTACTTCCAGTCAGATAAAATAGATCTAGTCTAAAAAAAAAAAAAAAAACGACAAAACAAAATATACCTATAAGTATTGTGATATGATTAATTTAGGTATAAACACATATGTTTTCCAATAAATTCTGGATGTATTTGTTCCCTATTAGTATGATGTGGTTTATTTTTTGAAAAACACTAGCTTACTTTTATGTGATGGAATTCAAAGTGTGTTTGAGATTAGGTATTGTATTTTAAGGATTAAAGTGTTGTTTTGTAACCTAAAATATTACTTCTTTTAAAGTTGCATTAATATTTGCTGGGACTATTTCCAAGGACATTGTGATGTTGGACTAGTAGTACTTAACTAGTAGTTATTTTCATCATAAGCTTTTCAGTTTTGTATTTTTCCAGGGTGGTGAAGGAGTAACAGTCTCTTGCCACTGGTGGAAACTAACTAGTGTTTCACATCATGGAAAATTTTTTAGTGAGGCTAATCCAGCTCTGGAGAGCATTAAATAAAAACAAACAACCAGTTCTGTCTCATCAGGAAATATCTCCAAAGTTTTACCAATATATAAAAAACATTTATACTAAACAATATAATGTGATATAGTGAAAATAACATGGGACTTGGAGCTCAGAGGCCTCTGTATAAATAGCAGCTCTAACACTTACAAATCCTATGTCTTTTCATCAATCTGGATCTCAGTAGTCACAGTAATATGGGAATAATTGTACTTATAACTTTCAGTCATTTTTCACTTGTGTCCAATTCCTCATGATCCCATTTGGGTTTTTTGGGGCAAAAATACTGAAGTAGTTTGCTTTCTTCAGATAATTTTACAGATGAGAAAACTGAGGCAAATAGAGTTAAGTAACTTGCCCAGGATCACAGGACTAGAAAGTACCTGGATTTGAACTCCTGAACATGATTCTCCCTTGCTTCAGACCCAGCACTCTACCACACCACCACCTAGCTGCCCAGATAGTATATACTGCCCACTTAATGGAGTTGTTTTGATGAAAACATCTTGTAAACCTATAAAATGCTACAAAAATAGCTTGTTATTAATATAATATTAATATAAAATCCCTCTCTCTCTCTCTCTCTGTATATATATGTGTGTGTGTGTGTGTGTGTGTGTGTATTAAAATAATCAAAACAAGCAGCCTAATTTCATTTATTCAATCAACAGTCAATTAAGTGACATAAATGAAACAGTTCTTGCTATGTGGGGTTTATAATCTAGACAAGGGAGAAATCTACAAATAGAATAAGATGCAAACATAGATGTAAGATTATGGGAGGGAGAAAGCAACTAGAGAGATTAGGAAAGGCATGGTGTAGAAGGTGACTTTGAATTAAGTCTTGAAGAAAGCTTCATTTTTAGAAAAAGAGGGAAAAAGGAAATACATTCCAAATATGGTAGATAGCCAGCAAAAATGCATGGAGATAAGATTTATAGTTTTACGGGTGAATAACATTAAAAAGATGAATTTGGCTGATCTGATATGAAAGTAATGTAAAATAAAGGCTAAAAAAGGAGATTGGGGAAGGTTGTGAAGGACCTTAAAAGGCAAAAAAAAGAGTTTATATAGGAAATCCTGGCCTTTTTTTTTTTTTCTGAAGCAATTGGGGGTAAGTGACTTGCCCAGGGTCACACAGCTAGGAAGTGTGTCTGAAACCAAATTTGAACTCAGGTCATTCTGACTTCAGGGCTGGTGTTTCCCTGAACTCCTGATTTTTAAATAAAAAAGTAATACCATTAAAGGGGCATCTAGATGGCATAATGAATAGAGCATCAATCCTGGAACCAGAAAGACTCACATTCAAATCTGGCCCCAGATTCTTACTAGCTCCGTGACCCTGGGAAAATCCCTTCACCCTATTTGCCTGTGTTTCCTCATCTATAAATGAACTAGACAAGGAAATGGGAAACTACTTCAATACTTTGCCAGGAAAACCCCAAATGGAGTCACAGTTGGAAATGACTAAAACAACTTAACAATAACATTGTCATTGTTCCATTTCATTTTTCCTTCAAATAACTTAAAATGGATTTCTTTGCAAGGAAAACAGGCAAACAAACAAAAAATCAATTTTCTATTTGAGTAGTTCTATCACCTGCATTTCTTTTTATGTATGTAGCAATATTTTGTAGGGAGAAAAGTGATGTTAACATGGGTAAGAATGAGAAAAACCTTAAGTGGTAATAGCTGCTGTTTCCACCTGGTACTTAGGTTGAAGATAACAGGGAACAAAAATATCATCTGTTTCTTTTTGCTTGTCCCCAAGAGCTTTGGGGTGAACTCTTAAGAATCATTTGTCATTGTTGTAGAATAAAAGCTCTCTGATTCATGTGAGAATGAGATCAGAAATATGCTGTGTCATATGCTGTCAACTTTATGAGCTACTAAGTCAACTTGGTTTCTGAGCTGTGTGAACATAGTCCTCTGCCTCAATGAATGTCTACATTATGGCACAGTGGAACATCATTAAATGTTTCTGATGAAATATTTTATTTTCTCTTCTTTTTTTACTTTTCTCTGTCATTTTTAAAATTTTCTGACATCTTCTGATGTTTGGCCACGCTCCTCAGACTTTCTTCCCTTGTAAAATGAGGATGGTGGACACTGTGAACTCTAAGGCTCCTTCTGAGTAGCAAGCTAGCCTAGTGGATAAAACATCTGGCTGGAGTTAGAAAGACCTGAGTTCAAATGTGGCATCAGGCCCTTACTAGCTGTGTGATTTGGCAAGTCACTTAAGTCATCTGTTGGATGAACAGAAGGGGTTGGAGAAGGAAATGGCAAATCATTCCAGTGTCTTTGCCAAGAAAATCCCAAGTGAAGTCACAAAAAAATGACTAGAAAATGACTGGACAATAATGAAAGACCCCTTCCAGCTTGGAGTCTGGGATGCTATAACTCCTAGTCTTCTACCTCTGCTTCTAACCTCAACCAACCTATTATGGTAGTAGGAAATTGTTTTCCAACTTCATGAATAAAATAATAATTGTCTTACATTAGATGTGCTATTATTATTGTTATTATTTATTAGAGCACTAGGATGACTGGCTGCATGGATTGCTATTACATAATATCTGAAGATAAGACTTACTTTTTAGAACAGCTTTCCAAAGGTAATTCTCCCAGTCACTCTACAGTCACTCCCCAAGTTATGGTTATACTGTTTATGGATATCTGTGGATACCAACAAAGTTTCATAAGCTGAGATACACACACACATACACACACACACACACACACAGATACACACAGATAGACAGACATTGACACACATATGCAGAGACAGAGACAGACTATGAAAGAGACAGAGATGAAAACTGAGAGACAGTGACATAGATAATGACAGAGAGAGGCAGAGAGAAGAGGGAGAGGGAGAAAGAGACAAAGAAAAAGAGAGAAAGAGAGAGGGAGAAAGAAAAAGAGAGAGTGACAAAGAGACAGAGACAGAGAGGAGAGAAAGAGACAAAGAAGAGAGAGGTGAGAGAAAAAGAAAGAGAGTGACAGAGAAAGAGACAGAGAGAGAATGACAGATAGGGAGAGACATAGAGACAGAAGATAGAGAAGAGAAAGAGAAAGAATGAGATGGAGAGAAACAGAGAGGAAGGGGATGGAGAGATAGAAAAAGACATATAGACACAAAGAGAGACAGAATATTGAGACAAAGCAGAGAGAGGAGAAGGAAAGAGAGAGAGAGAGAGAAAAACAGAGAAAGAAGATTGAGAAGAGAAAAAGAGAGAGAGAGGAAGAGGGAGGGAGGGGAGAGACAGTGACACAGAGAGATAATGACAGAGAGAGGCAGAGAGAAGAGGGAGAGGGAGAAAGAGACAAAGGAAAAGAGAGAAAGAGAGAGGGAGAAAGAAAAAGAGAGAGTGACAAAGAGACAGAGACAGAGAGGAGAGAAAGAGACAAAGAAGAGAAAGAGAGGTGAGAGAAGAGAGCAAGAAAGAGAGTGACAGAAAGACAGAGAGAGAATGACAGATAGGGAGAGACATAGAGACAGAAGATAGAGAAGAGAAAGAGAAAGAATGAGATGGAGAGAAACACAGAGGAAGGGGATGGAGAGACAGAAAAAGAGAGATAGAGACACAAAGAGAGACAGAATATTGAGACAAAGCAGAGAGAGAGAGGAGAAGGAAAGAGAGAGAGAGAGAGAGAGAGAGAGAGAGAGAGAGAGAGAGAGAGAGAGAGAGAAAGAGAGAGAGAGAGAGAGAGAGAGAGAGAGAAAGAGAGAGAGAGAGAGAGAGAGAGAGAGAGCGAAGATTGAGAAGAGAAAAAGAGAGAGACAGAGAGGAAGAGGGAGGGAGGGGAGAGACAGAGAGAGGGAAAGAGAGAGAGAAAGAGAGACAGAGACAGAGCAGCTAACACGGCTGCTCCCAGGAACACTACAATTTGTCACCCATACTCGCTAGCTGTATTCTTGCTGAGAATGGGGAATGTAGCTTCCTGCCCCCACCTTCTCTGGATCCTCTTCCTCCTCCTACTGCTCCCCTCCCTCATCCTTCCTGTCCCTACTCTCACCCTGCCCTTTCCCCTTCACCCCACCCCACCAACCACCTAAGCCCCATTTATTGACTTTTAAAAGAAAACAAGTCCATTAATGGCTTTGTCTCTGGGATCCTCCTTTTCCTCCTCTACCTCCACCAAAGGGGTGGAAGAGGGAGGAGACCAGGAGCAGAGAAATGACCAGGACAGGACAAGGCTATTTGTGTCCTGGTGGGTGCATTTTGTTTGCTTCAGTTTAAAGATTGGATTTCCAGACGCTTTTGGAACTCCAGTTCCACTTTTGGAAGTTAGAAGGCTGGAGGCTGCTGAATTCTTGCTGAATGAGACTCTTAAGAGAACACGATATTATCCTTGTTTGGCAGCATGACAAAATGATTAGTGACTTGTTCTCAAACTCAGGAAGTTCTAAGTTCTAGCCCTACTTCTGAACTAGTAGATACTATGTGACTGTAGACAAATCATGGAACTTTTTAGGCAATTGTCTAAGGACTCTTAAGTTTCAGAGAAAGTGTTTGTTCGTGTAGAAAAATAAGGAGGATGGGAAAACATTTATATAATTTTTGCTATATTCTAGGTATTCTGCTAGAATTTTTTACAAATTTTTTTTACAAATATCTCATTTGATCCTCACTACAAACGAGTAAAGTAGAATACCATTATTATTCCAATTTACAATTGAGGAAACTGAGGTAAAATAGGTTAAATGATTTGTCCACAGCTTATAAATTATTCAGGAATTGCTTCTATCAATGAAATAGCAACTCTAATCCTTTTGTTGTTCAGTTGTTTCAATTGCCTTTAACTCTTTGTGATCCCATTTGAAGTTTTCTAGGCAAAGATATTGGAATGGTTTGCCATTTCCTTCCCCAGCTGATTTTATAGATGAGAAAACTGAGGTAATTAGTATTAAGTGACTTGTCCTAAATCACACAGCTAGAAGTATCAGAAATCATGTTTGAATTCAGATCTTTCTGACTGCAGGCTCAGTGTTCTATCCACTTAAATGGATATTTTGGATTTCATGCCTTCCCATGCCCTCCATTCCCAATTAGAGAAAAACAGGGTGATGATAATTATAAAGTTAATGACATCTTGCAGGAACAGGTTTTCCCAATTATGAGTTTTCTTGGGGTTGCTGAAAAAGTTAGCCAAGTCCCAAAGTAAGCAGTACAGCCAAGTCTGAGCTGAGCTTCCTCCTTAATTACCATGATAGCATCTTGTTTTTAGTCTTTAAGCAGATATATTGCTCCTTTTGTATAGATAAAGAAATGTCCAAATGAATTGGCCTAATAATAGTCCAAAAAACATAAGACAGATTGACTTCAAAACAAACTTGGGATCCCTGTGACTATTCCCCTATCCCCATAATCTTATCTAACATGTTACCCAGTGTGTGTGTGTCTGTTTGTATGTCTGTGTGTGTGTCTGTGTGTCTCTGTGTGTATGTATGTGTGTGTGTGTGTGTGTGTGTGTGTGTGTGTTTGTGTGCATGGAGTTATGGAATAATCACTATTTAAAAAAAAATCTGGTTAATTTTCTTCTTTTTTAAAAGAGGGTAGTTTGAAAATCTTCTCTAGAGATAATCATGGAAGTTGCTCGTTGAGAACTAGGATAATATTTTACTCATTTTTGTATCTCCTTTCCTCTCCCTACAGTGTCATGTGGATAGTAGGTACTGAGTAAATATTTGTAGAATTAAATTTGTGAGATTCTTGGCCAATATCAGATGAATTATATGACCTCTGAAGGTCTCCAGGCTGTTGTTTCAAAAATTCAGCAAGTCTATGAACTGAACAGAATAATTTCTTCCTTGTACCCCCATGAATACTACAATAGTTAACTAATTCCCAGTCCACATAGTGGTGCTTTACGCTGATTGGTCTGATTCTATTTAGATAGAATGCTGGTGACTGACAGCAGTGCTTTCTCAAAGTATTTTCCCATTTCTTTCTCATTGTATGAAACTTCTCTAGCCACTTATTAGCTGTTTTCATGACACCTTCAACTGAACAAAATTAACTAAAAAAAGAAACAATAATATAAACAACCAATTTATGTAATACTTTGAAGTTTGGGTCACATTTTATACTATTTGATCCTCACAGCAACTTTGTAAAGAAAATAAGCATTGTAATTCTTATTTTACAGATGAGATAGGCCTACCACTAGCACTCTTAATTCTGATTTGATTGAGTCGAAATTGAACATCAAAGAGTGACTGAACATTTAACAAAAAAGAAGGTTTACTCTACCCTAACACAGAGAGGATATGCAAGGAGGAAATTTAGTTTTATCTTTGGCCGACACAACCTTGTTCCTCCTCTTCTCAAGTATCTATCAAGTCTGAGAAGCCCCATTTTACTGGAGTGGGATTTTTTAATGCCCTTAGGTCACCAAGAAGCAGATGACAATCAGGTTCCAGTGACTGCTTTGTCTTCTTTTAGGAAAAATTAATGTTGTTTGTCCTTTGTTCTCAAAGGGAACTATGGTATCAGGGAGGTGATGCTATCACATGCAAATGAATTGGATTTAAGTGAAGGTTCCAGTCCTGGGAGGGAAGGGAGAGGCATAGAAATGACTTGTTTTGGAGAAAAACACTGGTAGATATTTGTCTTTTCCCTGAGGAAACTAATGTAGTACCATTTTATATTACTATAGTATTATACTTTCCTTCCCCTTCTCCCCCCAAGATATGTGATCAGGGAAAACAGATTCTCTCCCTTTTATCTTCACTTCCTTTTAGAACTATTTCTTGAGGCAGTCTAGAGGTAATTTGAATAACTGCTCAGTTGACCCAGGGGAGATGATAAGGAAAGGAGGAAAAAATGGTGAAGGAATGAGTATATCCCTCTGAGTAATTCAACCAGTAGAGAATTATGTTGATGATGTCATTGGGAGATACTACAATGAGGGACAAATTCCAGTTCTCCCCCTTGCTGGAGATTAGTAAGAGCACTCTTTAAGGTATAATGTATGTACAAGGGCCTGAAAGGAAAGCAGGAGCCTGGAGTAGGGCTTTTAGCATTCTGTGAGTTTTTTAATATATCCATCAATTTGTCACTAAAATTTTATGTTTTGAATCTTATAGTCGTTTGTGCTGATAAGGGCTAATGATGTTTACCTAGAAGATCCTGAAAATGGACATCAAACATTCCTCTCTTTGAAGAGGAATCTTCTTAACTCAAAAATTTATAATTGTAATGTTTATTTATAGCTTATTAAAGGACTGTGGAATCTCTTCATCTCTGTCCATCATTTCTACCTATCAGTAAAGGCCCAGCCACCTTCTCCATGATACTTTCTGTAATCACATCAGCCAAGAAAGATCCTTCTTTTCCTCTACACTCTAAAAGCTCTTAGCTTGTTAAACTTCTGAAGTATATACTGCAGGGTACCTTGTACTACAGTTATTTGTATCCATATCCCATCTTTCCTTTTAGATTGCAAACTCTTTATAGGAAGGGATAATATCTTTGTAGCCTCCATAGTACATAGCACAGACCCTTTCAAATAATTGGTATTTAGAAAATTGCCAAATAATGAATTTGGGATGTGACATAAGACAGTTGTTATTTTAAAATCTTTACAAATAACATTAGGAGATTTTGGAGATTTTGGATCTTTTAAACATACCCCTTAATTTTGAGAGTATTTTATTATAGTTTTCTTCTTCCCCCCAAAAAAACTTTATAACTCTCAGGATTAACACCAGAAATTGTCTAATGCCTTGAGTCATAGGATTCCAGATTTTGGAGAAGTAGAGAATAAGTTCTATTACAGAAACTGGTTGATGACTCAAGTCTCTTGAAGTTAAGAAGAGTAGACACATATTTAATATTTTCAAAGATTCGAGGTGACCATTTATGGTAAAAAACAAAAACAAAAACAAAAACACCTGGATTTCTCAAAATAAATGAAAGCATGCATTTTACTAATAATTATAATTCATTGTAATCTCACTGAGCACATTGAGCTCTTTAAGCTTTAGTACAGTCTTGACAATTTGTTTACCATTTCATTTTAAAAGATGGGAAGGTTTAAAACATCAGTGGGCTGAAGAATTATAAATAGTATAGCCCAAATGCCATCTAACCTTCCTATTAGTCTTCTAATCACAAGAATCATCAGTGCACGGGAAAATTTTTAAGATTAGATAGTCCAGATTGCAGTTGGTTTTATTTGCTTGGTTTGAAGCATTACTGTCATGGTTTTAACTTTTTCTGACATTTAAAAAACAAAACAAAACAAAACATATCCCTTCCAAATCAGCTGAATGCTTTAAAAATTTTTAGTATTTGGTGTTATTGAGTATGGTTTTTATTATCATTTTTACCTTAATGTATTATACTTTTGAACTCATCTAATGAATAAACACTAAAATAAATTGGAAAAATACAGGAAATATAGTAAAATATAGGCGTTATCCTGATTTGTCATTTTTAATAATTAAAATAACAAATCATGAGATCATTTTCTTTCTTCCTTCCTTCCTTCCTTCCTTCCTTCCTTCCTTCCTTCCTTCCTTCCTTCCTTCCTTCCTTCTTCCTTTATCATTTTTAATAATTAAAATAACAAATCATGAGATCATTTTCTTCCTTCCTTCCTTCCTTCCTTCCTTCCTTCCTTCCTTCCTTCCTTCCTCCTTCCTTCCTTCCTTCCTTCCTTCCTTCCTTCTTCCTTCCTTCCTTCCTTCCTTCCTTCCTTCCTTCCTTCCTTCCTTCCTTCCTTCCTTCCTTCCTTCCTTCTTTTCTTTTTTTTCCTGAGGTAATTGGGGTTAAGTGTCTTGCCCAGGATCACACAGCTAGGAACAGCTGGGAAATGTTAAGTGTTTGATACCATATTTGAACTCAGGTCCTTCTGAGTTCAGGGTTGGTGCTTCACCCACTGCACCATCTAACTGCCCCAAGGACATTTTTCAGTCTCTCTTTATCCATTGAGTTTCTGTCCACTGACTTCCAGATTTCCATTTGATCCTCTCAAGTAATTGTCCTATATCAACCTTCCATTTCAAAGCCAAATTCCTAGAAAACCTTCCATTTCTCAACTCCTTGACATCTGGATTTATTCCCTGACATTCCACTGAAATTAGTTTCCTTAAATCCATCAGTCCATTATTGCTTAAGACTTTTTCTTAGTGATTCTAATCCCATGTCTCTTTTCTTACTTTCTTGTGTCATTTGACACTCTTGTCCTATGTACTCTCTTCTCTTTGGGTTCTTGTAATGCTATTCTGTCCAAGTTCACTATCTTTTTACCTATCTAACCCCTTCTCAATTTCCTTCATCAGCTCATCATTCATAATCCATCTTATATGGTGGTGTATCATCTGCTACAAATTTCCATGTGGATTTCCATAATAATCTTAAACTGAACATGAAAATGAGCCAAATTAATTTTCATTTCTAAAACTTTCCTTTTCCTTCTCCATATTTCTCTTTTGCAGGCTACTCTTAATTCTTCCTCCTCTGCACAATATTTAATAACTTGCCCAGTTTTGCTCTTTCTGCTTCCACAACATCTCACATCTGTTCCTGGCTATCAGATGCATAACCAATCTGATTCCATCCCTCATGATCTCTCACTGAGACTATCGTGATACTTTTCTATCTGGTTTCCCTTCACCCAGTTTCTCCCCCTCTTAGTCGATGTTTCACACAGCTACAAGTTTGTTGTTGCTAAAGCACAGGTATGACCATATTACTCTCTTACAAGCTTCAGGGGCATATAGACAAATACAAACTCCTTAGCCTGGCAATTGTCCATTACAGATTTGCACCAACTTTTATTTTCAGGCTGATTATGTACTACTCTTAAGCCCTTTATGTTCTGGTCTCAATTGACCTATTTACTCTTCCCTATTATGACATTTCAGCTCTCATTCTTATGCCTTTTTATAAACTGAACCCCATGACTGATGGGTGCTATTCTTTTGAATTTCTTTTTATTGGAACTCATAGTTCCCTTTAAGGTTTATTTCAAGTCCCAATCACTTCCTATAGTATGCCCTTCCTGATTTTCCTAGCTGTCAGTGTGTCCATCTAAATTATTTTGTGTTTTTTTGTGTGTATGTTTGTGACTATATATGTATATATATATATATATATATATATATGTATGTGTGTATACACACACATAATATACAGAAATATATAAGATTTCTATGTGTATATATATATATACAGTAGCATATTGAATATATTTACATATAATATAGATAGATGTATTTTTTTATTTTTTATTTATGTATATGTGTCCTGTCCTAATAGATCGTAAGCTCCTTGAGGGCAAGGGCTTTCTAGTTTTGTCTTTGTGACTCCAACTTCTGGAACAGTGTCTGGCACACAGTAGATACATAATAAATGCATATTGAATTGAATAATATTACCACCTTATATTTGTGTAGCTCTTTACAATTCACAAAATTCTTTGACTCCTAGCAATTCTCTGTGGTAGGTGAGAGAGATAATCTCTATTTGGGGATTAAATTGAACTTGAAATTTCATTGGTTTGGAAAATTCTTCATGAGGAAGATGTGCACCAGTACAGATTGGTACTTGATCTATTGTAACTCAGTGTTTTAGAGAGTTGTTTGGTGCATTGAAAGGTTAAGTGATTTGTCCTGAATTATATAACACATGTCAAAGTTGAGATTTTAACTCAGGTCTTTCTGATTCAAAGACCAGTTTTCTTTCCATTAGGCAATAGTCCTCTTATCTTGATTTTACACTCATGGAAATTTGTTCAGAAAGAATGTGTATTTTACCAGAGGTCACAAAGGGGCAGAAATAGGATTCAAACTTCAATTCCAAGCTGCTTTCCTAATAAATATAAGATAGTATAACATAGCTGTGGTAAACTGGAGCTGGTGGGATAAAATATAGAAAAGATATTGTTTTCAGTTTTTTCTTTTTTTAATTTCAACAAACAAAATGTTCATCTAAATTTCGTGAACTCTCAGCAACAATTAGGGCTTCCAATTTGATATCAACTTTTGGTAATATTTGAATTAAATTCTTATTTTAAAGTAATCATGGTTGTTTTAATGTTTAGCCAATTTGTTTTTATTGAATTCCAAATAGTCCATTTAATTGTCAAAGTCATTCATTACCTAATTAAAATAAGATAAATTATCTCTTAAGATATGTCAATAATTTTAGCATCATTAAGATTAAAAAGCTGCTGATACTTACTATTTGTGAATATTTTATCAAATTTTTAGATAACTTGGACAAATTAATAAAGTATTAAATAGAATAGCTATAATTCACATTACTAAAGATAATTCTGAAAAGCTTTGTGTAAACAAATTTATTTTATGTTGGATTGTAATAAATAGTAGGTGAAATACTTTTAAATCCCTTTATGATAATATATTTGTTGTTGCTGTTTAGCTGCATCTGATTGTTCATGACTCTATATGGAGTTTTATTGTCAATTTTACATATATAAATGCACATGTACATGTATACATATCAAACACATATATTCACAAGTGTGTATACACACATATAAACATATGTAAAATCACATAATATTCCCTTAACTGATCTGTTTTATAAATTCATAATTTAGTATATAGAATTTCTTGAAGTAGAACACAGGCATGTTATTGAAGTAGTTTATCAGTGAACAATAAGAAAAAGGTAAAAATTGGAAATATAAATATATATACCTTAAAGCTAAAAGAAAAAAAAATCCTTTCTTAAGGAAGAATAATTTCTTATCTTTACTTTTGTGTTAAAACTACAACTGGAATCAACTATATTGATGTAGTAAGATTTATTTGAGGAAAGAACATTAACATTAACATTATTTTTTCTGAAGTGCTGACCATTAGGATAAAAATAATCATAGTATAACCCAGGCCACATAAGTTAGAAATTGAGAAAATAAAAGAAGCTGAGTAGGAAAAGCTTAAGTCAAAATGGATGATAAAGGGGAAAAAAATCTTATTCTGGAAGGAAAAATAGAAGATTGTATATGTTCAGTGAAAGTAGATGTAGGAGGCAATTAGAAGAATAGAATACAATACTTAGAAAACAGAGCCTAGAGAGGTTAGCCAACTTCTTCACTTCTAGAAGGGAAAAAACACACAAACAAATGGTAGATGTCCTTTAGAAGTTCGGAAAATCCAGGGATCAGGGAAGAATGTGAAGATAATTGAAAGAAAAGAGCAAAATGGATTAATATACTAGTTTTCCAAAGACATATTAAACCTGCCTAAATTTCTACTCTGACTTCTCCAGGGAAATCAAACTGGAGGTACTGGACCTCTTGGGGAATAATATCCCTATAACGTAACATAATTTAAAGTTGACACTGCAAGTTGAAGTTTATTTTTTTTTAATAATAATTATGCTCAGAGAAGGACACAGAAATTGCATTTTGGAGTGACAGAAAGGGAGTTATTTTAGAAAGAAATTTTCAACAACTATAGAGTATTTGACAGGAGTTGCTAAAGTAAAACTGAAAATGATTTCTACTCCAAGCTGCATAAATTATTTGAATCAGAACAAGTACTTTATTGAGCACCAACTGTATGTTTGATGCAACAAGGGATTCTTTTTCTGTCCAAACTATAATCTTCTTCCTTCATTTCTTCCCCTATCACAACTAAGAAAAGATCTTAAGATGGGGCTTTTTAATGTGTCATGAATCCCTTGGCAGGTCCCCTACTCAGGCTAATGTATTTAAATGAATAAAATGAAATACATAAGATTACAAAAGATATTTATATCAAACTATTAAATAAGTTTTTGGACTTTAGATTAAGAACCCATGCTAATTATTATCCATTAGATTACAAGTTTCTAAAGGACAGGGTTCATTTTTTTTTGTATACCCCAAATTTAGCACATGCCTGGCTTATCAGACCCTTTAAAATATTGATTAAGTTGAAGTTTAACTAGTATGACCTCTTTCATTATTCAGGAATCTGAATTGCAGAGCTATTGACTTTTGTGAGGTCACATAGATGGTTAATGAGTCTAGAACACAAGTCTCCTGATTTATCATTCCTTTTTCTTAAGATTGTTACCATAGTGCCTTAAAGGCCAGATAATGTTTTTGTTTGTCTCCCTTGTCTTTGGACAAGGAAGTTTTAAAAAGTTATCTATTCAGAGCATTCAAAGGATCTTAGAACTAGAAAGAAATAGAGCCCATAGAGATAGATCAGAGTCCAATCTCCTAATTTTATGGAACTTGAGAAATAGAATAATTCGACCAGTTTCACAAAGTTCTTTTGTTGTTATTGTTTAGTCATTTCCAGTCTTTATGACCCCATCTGGGGACAGATTGAAATAATTTGCCATTTCTTTCTCCAGCTCATTTTGCAGATAAGGAACTGAGGCAAAAGCGGGTAAGTGACTTGCCCAGCATCATATCAGATTTGAACTCAGGCCATCTCAGTTCCACATCCAATTTTTTATCTATAGGGGGAACTACCTACCTATTCCATTGAAAAACCTTTGTTTTCATGAGCATCAGAAAGATTATTATTTTGTCCAAATTGTAAGGCTTTTCTTTTTAGAGTCCTGAAATCATCTCACTAGGCAGATCAACATAAGAAAAAAAAAACTGATTTGTTTGTCTTGGTATAAATAAAGAACACAGGAATCAACGTGGTAAGTTAATATCAGAAGGTGGAAGGAGCGTTAACTGCCAATTCTTTGTTGTGTTAATTTCCTAGTTTTAGAACAATTCATATTCTTTATTACATTGACAGATTTTAGTTGGTATAAAAGGTTATATTTTATTCTTGGTTTTTCCTTGCTATTTTAAGTAATTTATAGAGTAGTGTTTTGCTGCTATTGTTTATTTAATTATATGGTAAACTCAGGCATATCTCTTTTTATCAACTTTAGAGCATTCTGAACATTTTTATGGATTTCCTGGGCTCTGAAATATTATTTTTTTCCTGTAGTAACAAAACAGCTAAATTAAAGTAGAGCTATTTATGCATTTAAAAATTCCACATCATGCTGTCCTGGTTGGCTGAAGCTACACAGCAGTGGCATTTAAAAATTAAAACAAAATAATCCCCTCAATGAGAACCCCCCAACATCCAGCAAATGAAAATTGGGATATTGATATTAATAGGTATCCTGGATAGATGGAAGAGGAGGAGTGTGGAAAGAATAATAAGGGCAGCATTGATTTGCAAATTAATTCCATAAATAACGGGATTTACTTCTTGCTTTGAAAATGTGCTTTGGTGCCCCAGCTTCTTTTTAAACTTCTAACTCTGCTTGGTCCTCTTCATCTTGCCTTGAATTTGTATTAGACTGCTGTGATTCCTTGGTGATGGCCTGTCTTTTCTGTCAGTGTTCCGGAGTTCATGGCTGTCCTTCTCAAGGCCTAGTTCCTTTTGCCTGCGTGAAGCCTGTAACACCTGCTGTGACTGCTGTTCCTGCCTCACTGTGGGCCTAGCGGAACACCCCCTCCCACTGGGGACCTTGGTCACCACTTGGATTGTGATTTTGCCCTTTCTGATTCTTACTGTGAGCAGCTAAGTGCCTGGAGATTTGCTGTGAGTGTTCTGAAGCTTGGGATTATAGTTAACCTAAACACTGACCAAGGTCAGCATCCTCTGCATGGCCCTATTGAATGCTACAATGCCCCATGAAGGCTTCTGATCGCAGGGAAGTGACCTGCCTTGCCCAGTGAGTTTGTTTAGCAACTGACAGCAGCCCCAGCATTTTCCCCTACTTCATCTTTCCCAGGTTTACTCCCGTAGAGGTGGTATAATTTAAAATATATTAAAAATTATTTATTAGATATTATTGTATATTGAAATTAAAATATATCTTTATATATCATATCTTTAAGTATCAATTTTTATGTATTTCATTAAGTAGTTTCCAATTACATGAAAGATTTTAAATAATCTTGTTTTAAAAGCTTGAGTCTCATTTATCTCCCTCCCACCCATCCTTCCCCATTCTTGAGAAGGCAAGCAATTTAAGATCAGTTATACATGTGAAGTCATACGAAACATTTCTGCATTAGCTGTGTTGAAAAAGAAAACACAAACAAACAAAAAAGAGTTAAAAAAAAAAAGTCTGCTTGGATCTGCATTTTGAGTTTGCCAGTTCTGTCTCTGGAGGCAGATAGCATTTTTCATCATGGTCTTTTGGAATTATCTTCGATCATTGTATTACTGAGAAAAACTTTTGTGGTTGATTCCCCCTTAAAATATTGTACAATGCTCTCTCAATTCTGCTCTTCACTTTGCATCATTGTATTGCTGAGAAAAGTGAAATCTTTCATGGTTGATTCCCCCTCAAAATATTGTTATTACTATGTACAATGTTCTTCCAATTCTTCTCTCTTCACATTGCACAAGTTCATATAAGTCTTCCTAGTTTTTTTGAAACCACCCTGCTCATAATTTCTTATATCAGAATAATATTCCATCACAATCAAAACAATTTCCAATTCTTGGCCGCCACAAAATGAGCAGCACTTTCTCTCTCTCTCTCTCTCTCTCTCTCTCTCTCTCTCTCTCTCTTTTTCTCTCTCTCTCTCTCTATATATATACACACACACACACACACACACATACATATATATAAAATAGTGGTATTACTGGGTCACAAGGTATGCACAGTTTTATAGCCCTTGGAGTATAGTTACATATTGTTTTCCAAAATGATTGCATTGTTCACAACTCCACCAGTAATGCTTTAGTGTTCCAATTTTTCCCAAAATTTGTCATTTTTCCTTCTCTCTCATGTTAGTCAATTTGATATGTATGAGGTGGCATCTCAGAGATTTTAAAAATCTGCATTCCTCTAATTATTAGAGACTCAGAGGATTTTTTTATGACTATTGATAGTTATGATTTTCTTTTGAAAACTGCCACTCTATATCCTTTGATCATTTATCGATTGGGGAATAGCTCTTATTTTTATAACTTTGATTCAGTTCCCTACATATTTGAAAAATGAGGCCTTTATTTAGGCCCTTATACAAAATCTCTTTCTTCCTCCCAGTTTTCTATTTTCCTTGTTATTTTGGTTACATTAGTTTTGTTTGTATAAAAGCTCTTAAATTTCATCTTGGTGGCACAGTGAATAAAATGCTGGTCCTGGACTAAGAAAGACTCATGTTCCTGAGTTCAAATCTATCCTCAGATACTTACAAGTTTACTTGTGATGCTGAGCAAGTCACTTAAGCCGGTTTGCCTCAGTTTCCTTTGTAAAGTGAGCTGGAGAAGAAGATGGCAAACCACTCCAGGTACCTTTTCTAAGAAAACCCTAAACAGGATCATGAAGATCTAGACATGACTGAAAAAATTCAACAACAGCAACAATCAAAATTTGCCATTTTACATCCTCTGCTGTTCTCTATCTCTTGTTTGGTCATAAATGCTTTCCTTATCCAGAGATCCTACAAGTATATTTTTTTCTCCACATTCCCCTAATTTACTTATGATATCATACTTCATATCTAAATTATTTATCCATTTTGATCTTATTTTTGGTATATGGTGTTAAAGGCTTATGTGTAGTTTGTGCCTGACTGTTTTCCAGATTTCCCAGCAATTTTTGTCAAATAGTGAGCATCTTTGGATTTATCAAATACTAGATTATTATAGTCATCTGCTGTTGTGTATTATATAGCTAATCTATTCCACCGATTCATTGCTCTATTTCTTATCCAGCACCTGATTGTTTTGATGACTCTGCTTTCTAATGTAGTTTGAAATTTTAAAATGTTAGACTGCCTTTCTTAACTTGTTTTTTTATTAATTTCCTTGATATTTGTCTTTTAAATGACTTTTGTTACCACTTTTTTTCTAGCTTTATAAAATCTTTGATAGTTTGATTGGTTTGGCCCTAAATAAGTAAATTAATTTAGGTATAACTATCATTTTTATTATATTGGCTTACCCTATACATGAGCAATTAATATTTTTCTAACTGTTTAGATCTCTATTTGTGTAAAAAGTATTTTGTAATTGTATACATATAATCCTGGGTTTGTCTTGGCAAATAGATTCCCAAATATTTTATATTATCTGCAGTTATTTTAAATGGAATTTCTCTAATTCCTGCTTTTGGCTTTGGTAGCATATAAAAAAGCTAATCATTTATGTGGGTTTATTTTGTATCCTGCAACTTTGCTAAAGTTGTAGTTTCTTAGCTTATCTGTTTTAATTAGGTTCTATCTTGCCTTTGCTTTGTCTGAGATCATGATTACTATCTTTTTTTTTTTTTTACTTTAACTAATACATAATAGATTTTGCTCTAGTTTCTTCTTATTATAGCTCCATAAATGTCCCTATCTGTCAAATATTTTTCTTGTAGATAACATATTGTTGGATTCTGTTTTCTAATGCATTTCTATTTTACATATGAGTACATCATATTTACACTCACAGTTATAATTACTAATTGTGCATTTCTCTCCATCATATTTCCTCCTGTTAATTTTTTCTCTCTTCTTATCCTGTCCCTCCTCTAAAGTCTATTTTGCTTCTTACCATTATCTTCTTTAATCTACCCTGTCTTATATCTCCTTCCTCTACTTTCTCTTGTCTCCTTTCCTTCTTACTTGCTTCTTGGATAAGAAAGATTTCTAGTGGTGTATGTGTGTTTTGTTTTAGATATGAATGAGGTTTTTTTTCCATGTAAAAAAGTTTTCTGTATTGACCTCTTTTACATGAGATAATTATGCTTATTCTTCTCGTCCTTTCCCCCTCTTCCCTCAGCTTCCCTCTTTCTCTTTGACTCATTTTTCTTTTTACACTATCCCAACATAATTTATTCATTCTTATACTTGATTTCTATTTAGAATCCTTCTGTCATTAACAACAATAAAATTCTTAGACATTATACATGCTTCATCTTCCCACATAGAAAAGTAAACAGTTTAACCTTTTTGAGTTCCTTGGGATTTCTCTTTCATGTTTACCTTTTTATGCTTCTCAGGTCTTGTATTTGAAAGTCATATTTTCTATTCAACTCTGGTCTTTTTATCAGAAGTGCCTGAAAGTTCTTTATCTCATTAAATATCCATTTTTTTCCCCTTGAAGAATGATATTCAGTTTTCCAGGCTTAGATTCTTCTTGTTTGGAATCCTAGCTCTTTTGCCTTCTGGAATACTATCTTCCCAGCCTTCTGCTCCTTTAAGGTGGAAACAGTTAAATATTATGTAATATTGACAATGGCTCCTTAGTGTTTGAATGGTTTCTTTGAAGTATTTTCTCTTTGCTTTGAAGGCTCTGGAATTTGTCTGTAATATTCCTGGGAGTTTTCATCTTGGGATCTCTTTCAGGGAGTGATTGGTGAATTCTGTTTCTTCTGGTTTTACAATTTCAGAACAGTTTCTTTGCTCATGACTTTCAGGTAATTCACTAGTGCTTAAATTATCTCTCTTTAATTTGTTTTCCAGGTCAGTTGTTTTTCCAATGAGACATTTCACATCTTACTGTATTTTGCTGTCCTTTTGACTTTACATTATTTCTTTATATCTTAGTGAAACATTAGCTTCCACCTCCCCAGTTCTAATTTTTAAGGATTTTTCATTTTCAATATCTCATTTCCCACTTTATCAATTCTGATTTTTAAGGAGTTATTTTCATTTTTGTACTTCTTTTTTTCCATTCAGCCAATTCTGTTTTTTAATTTTTTTTAAGATTCTGTGCATGTGTCTCTTTTACAAATTTGTTGTTTTTTCATAACTTTCTTCCTTTACTTTCATTTATTTACCTATTTTTTCCCCTTTACTACTTGTGTTTTCATTCTTCCAGAAATTATTCTTAAGCATGTGTCTAATTCACATTGGACTTTGCAGTTAATACAGCTCCTCAGAGTCCCTATTCTCTTGGGACTGGAATCCCCTTTATTTTTCCTCAAAGTTCCTAGTCCCTTGGGGACAGAAATTTCTCTCTTTCTTAGAGCTTCCTCTCTCTCTTAACCAAAAGTAGTTCTCCCTGCCCTTGACCCAGAAGTAGGTATAAGTAACTACTGTCAAACAATATCTTGTCTTTTTTCCAGGACTAAATCAAAGATAACCCTCCAATATATTTCTGACCAGGTGCCAAGTCCTTCTAACATTTTTGACTGTTGAGCTTCCAAAACTGCTGTTTCTTTTACCGCTACCTAGTAGCACCACTGGTATTTTATCCATGTGATCTCCAAATCAGCCTTCTTCCTTATGCCACAGATCTCTTTTTTCTATTTACTATATTGTCTTGGATTGGAAGAAGTTCTTACTTTTTCTTTGTCATCTCTTCTACTCCAGAATTTTATTTGAAACATTTTTAAAAAAAGATATTTGGAAGGAAGTGTTGGGAGAGTTCGACTAAATACTCTCCTTTCTGCCATCTTGACTCCACCTCTACCTGTCAGCAAATTTAAAAGAAAAGGAGAGAGAAAGGTGAAATTAGCATGCAAATCTTACAATGTATGTATGACTTTAATGACTATCCAAAACCTCAGAAGTATGAAACTTCAATTTTCTTAAACCTAAAGATTTTAGTTTCAAATCCTTTTTTTAACTAAAATATGTGGTTTACCAGCACATAAATATTATCACTATTTTCTACAATGTATTGAAAATATACTAGGAGAATACTTTTTAAATCCCCAAAATATATATAGTAGTTCATTAATAGCTAAAATCTTTCATATTGAGCATGTTTTCAACAAGCCAACCTAATATGAGTAATAGTCTATATTTTTATGCTAAAATAGAATTTTACTTTTATTTTGTACATTTTAGTTCCTTATGAAAATGAATAGATAATCTTTGAAACACTTAAGTAGAAGATAAGTAGTCCCACTCCAGATAAATAACTAAATCTCTTAGTTCATATGGTTAATTTATTAAGAATTTCTGAGGATGAATATACTGTAACTTAGCATGGTAGCCAGTTTTGCTATGGCTCAGTCAAGAAGTTTTCCTCCTTTCAAACCATCATTTCTACCAGTTTTATGCAAAACCATTTGTTTCTTGTTGAATCTTCCACAAGCTCCTTTTGTAGATGTTGCCTTTCTAGTCTCCCTCTTTTAAAGGGGTGAACAATGCTTAATGGATCCATTTGGAAGCTTCTTTAGATAGAAATCTTATGACAATATTTATGTAATATTTCTCAAAGTTGAACATTTATAGTGATTTTCTCCCCCTCAATATTTGAAAAAAATAAATCCATGACTATCCTCTGCTGTTTTCTTATCAAGACAAGATTTCCCAAGTCAATGCATTTTCTCTGGCTGTTTCCCATGCTTAGAATTCATTCCATCCCACCCCTCAGCCACCACCCCCATCTCTACATCCTGATTCCTCTGGCATCCTACAAATCTTAGTCAAAATCTCACTTCTGTAAGAAACCTTTCCCATTTCTTTAATGTTAGTGCCTTCTCTCTGAGATTTTTTCCAGTTTATCCTGCATGTATCTTGTTTCTACTTATTTGTTTTCATGTCATTTCTACTTTATGGTATGGATTGTTCTTGCATTTCTTTATAGCGTCAGCATTTAGTCTAGGCTTGATACATAGTAGGTATTTAATAAACACTGTTTGACTTGAAAAATTTTGAGATGAGTAATACTTAGTACTAAGTGTAAAGTCTCTCTTGATGATGATAAATGTCACATAAAATCCACAAATATTGCAAAAAAAAAATCCAGTTTATTTTTAGTATTGTTTGTTTTAGCCAGTGATAGATTTTAGGTTTTACCATCTTTTCCTGTCCAAGTTTTCCTTCTCCCTCATCCCACTGATTTGGACTAGATGACCTTTAAGGATCCTTCCATCTCTAAAAGTCTATGGTCCTCATAGTAGAAGTGATAATAAGTAATACTATCACCAGATAAGGCAGTAGGGCAATGACTAAAAGCAAAGGACCTGAATAATCTTCATAATGGTGAGCAATCAAGACATATATAATATAAAGTACTCTTTCCTTTAATAGGGAGTTTACTTCTAATAACTTTTTTCAGAAAATGAGAACAGCAATAATTACCACCTGAGTCCTGCCTCAAAGGAACGTTGTATTATTTAATACAACGTTTCCAGACTATCCTTTAGTTTCTGAGGGAACAGATAGCACTATAGAAATTGAACACTTGCCTTCCTTGCTTATTATTTTCCTTAATAAAGTCTTGCTGACACTTTAAAAAATCTTGTTGACCTATCTCATTTTCTTTGCTCTTGTAGGAAAATATTGCTCGTTTTTGGCTATATTATAACTAAAATGATATGTGGCCATTTGGGACAAGGTTCTCTGTAATACGTGCACAGCAGGCCAGTTTATTCAGGCTGTAGGTCAGTCTAGGGCTTTAGGCCAGAAACACTTCAAGGTCTCTGGCTTGGATATACTGAACCACTTGAAACTGAGCTACTGTGCTGTATTAGTAAATATTTCCCCGCCCCCATACACTTGAGGAGCACAATTCCCTAGAGATGTCTGGGCGTCATTCCCTACAGCTGGATTCACAGAAGCTAGATAAATGACTTAGTAATGTCTGCTGGAATCCAGGATGACTGAATCCTCTTTTGGTCTACTTTCTAATTTTTTTATGAAGAAATTGCTAACTTTCATATTCAGTGTAGCTTTTTAGTAAAAGAATATATAGAAAGAATAATGATTGGACCTGACTGGCTTCCATCATAAAGGGAGCTGTGCTATCACTGTTGACAAAGCAATCTTAGTAGCCAAAGAATTTGGAAAGATTGTTAGCAATAGATAATTTTGACTACAAAGCCTGGTATAATCCTAGTGTAACTTTCTAAATTACTAATCATAAATAGCTAAAACATGAATATTGGGTGCTATAGAATTGGATTATTTATGTTTTGTCAATTGTGTTTATAGTTGAAACCTTCAATAATAACATGTTTGGTTACTGTTATTAATCCATTATAATTATATGTATACATGTATATTTCCTTAGTTGCATATATAATATATACATATTTATAAAACTTATGCTAATTATATATATTATACGACATATTACATTAACAATGTTCAATATTATGTCATGCAGTTATATTAGTTATATTAATTTCCTTTGTTATATAGGCTATGATGTATATCTAAATTAGGGATCTCAGGCATGTGGAAGAGGCTTTTAGTTATTCCTGATCAAAAGAAATTTTGTTGAGGTTAGCATATAGATAAGGAGTTCATACTCTAATCTTTATTAACCAAAGTATTTGTTCATAGCTATTCTCAGAATTCACTGCCAGTTTCACAGATAATCAGGGCATCCTGTGAAATAAACTTTTACAAAAAGGAAACCAAAGAAAGATAAAAGAGTTACACAGAATGGATATTTCTTAACTTTCATTCTTCATTCACTTGTTTTATAATCACAGATTTCCAACAATGTTTTGATTGAGATGGTCACTTTTGGAATTTGGGGACATTTAAAATAGTTATTTTTTAAATAAAGAAACCAGTTATTGAGGTTTTTTTAAATTGTTTTTCATTTTTTGTTGTGTTAAGAAAGCCTAGCTTTCTTCTATAAAAGTCACAGGTGTTGCCATTAGTCATTTGGGGTTCTTTTTAAAAAAGGTTTAAAAGGTTTACTTTTAAAGTTTTAGTAATAACTCAGGACATTCTTAAGCTAAAGATTTTTTTTAGTTGACTGAAAGATTATGTATTCACTTCAATTCATTACATTTTTTTTCTTTTCCAATAAGTGTCTAAAGATTTTTTATACTTTGCTATTTTACTGTTCATATATTCCTTTGTTTTTACCATAATAGGTTTTAGTCTTGCTCTTGCTGAGCTTTGCCTATGTTTTTTTTTACTACAGTGAATTATGAACTGTTCATGTGAACTCAAGACTATTTTTCTTGAAACCAATCTGTTCATTAGGAGCCAAACATTTGGGAAGTAGATTGTGCATATCACTACATAATGCCATATAATGTTAAATTTTCACTAATAGGAAAATAAAATATTTCTTGCTAACAGAGAATCTCATGATTACATGTTATGGGAAAAATCTTTCTTCTTTGAGGAACCAAAATTTCAAAATATTTGTATTTCTGTGCTTATATTTTTACTTTTATCTGTTTTTCTTCCCTAGTATTTTCCTAAAATACTTAACCAGGGGAAAAAAAAGTTCATATTAAAAGTAGCTTTGGATTTTTTCCCTTGATTTACATTAAAAACATGATCCTACTAATTCTCATAGTATGACTGGCATTGTTTTGTTTACCTTAGAGCAAAAAACAAGCTACAAAACAATTACTTCCTCAAATTTACTTTTATTCTTCTCTTTGCCTGAGGTTATAAATGAACTTACATTGTAGAATAGTCCCAAATCACAGAAAAGAGATGGAAGGAAGGTATTATTTGCTAGGAAAAAAGAAAGAAAAAAACCCCACATGATTAAATTGCTTTAGTTAGAACCTAGTGTATGCTGTGTGCTACTGAAACCTTTAAGCTTGTAAAGTATAGAAAACGAAACTATTTCTAGTAAAATTTTGCTCTACTTTTTTTTTAATCCTTTATCACTTCAATCTTTAAAAATCTGTTCCTTCTGGTTTCTGATTTCTTTCCGGTATCTATTCATAGAACTCTGTTTCCAGAAAAGGGGCCTGCACTACTTTTTCCAGTAACAGAGTGATTGTTCAAAGAAAGTTTTATGAACACTTTACCAAGAACTTAATCTTCTGAAATCCTCCATTGGATCTAGAATTCCCAGCTGGTGGGTTCAAATTCTGGACCCCATGGTGTACCAAATATGCTGTTGGTCTTTCTTTATTGTCACTTGTCATTTCCAGATTAACATATCTTTTTGATTAAGAGAGTCTTTGATTTTTCAAATAGATTAATATCTAAATTTTATCAGACTTTTACAATAAGGGATGTCATTTCTCAGTATTAACTCATTTGTCTAAGCATTTACTAATTTGCTGAGAGTTAATAGTTGCTTTCTACTATTCTCTTCCTGAAAATTAAATTTCAGAACAATCTTTGGAAGGGAAAGGGACCAGGTCTGAAGTTTTAGACAGTGAGCAAAGGCTAAAAAAGATAGGTGGGCAACAAGTCAAATATCAGGAATTTTTTATATTTATATCCAGTCTCCCTCCCCGGACACCATTTATAATGCATCATCCAATTTCTAGAAACAGCTTTAACCTTACTATTGCAAATGGAAAGAATGACGAAAATAGGCCCTACTCCTAGAATGAAAAAAAAAAAAGTCCTCATTTTCAAAACAACAAATAATTATTTCCACTACGTTGAAGTTAGACTCTCTTTCCTGTTTAAAATAAACACTTGCTTGTTTCTTTTTTGAATTATAATTAGAATGTCTCTAAAAGTTGTAGTGGGTCATTCTGACTTCTCAGTTTTGAGGATATCTTCTCTGCTTTCCTGTAAGAACACTGGACTAGAAAGCAAAACTAGATTCTAATTCTGGCTCTGCCAAAAACTAGCCTTATGATCTTCTCTCAAGGATTTTGTTTCCAAAGGTATGAAAATTAGGAGGTTGGGCTAAATAATCTTTGAAGTGCCTTACATTTTTGAATCTTGTAGAAATACAAATAAAATATTAGCAGAAAAAAATATCCTGGGTATCTAGAACGATTTCAAATAAGATCTAGAGAGAGCAAACTTTTGTCCTCTAAGTACTAGTCTACCTAAATTCGGAAACTCATCCTTAGCTTGACTACAGTATGTATTTTGTTTTAATCATAGTCAATTTTGAAACCATCTATGTAATCAAAGATGGGTTACAATATGCATTGATAGCAGGGGGATGTCCATATTATTGATATGACAAGTTCTCAGAGTCTTTAAGTTTAGCATGAAATGTAGTATATACTAATATAAATATAGTATGAAATACCAAGAAACATAGTATTAAAAAAAATATAATATGAGATACCAAGAGCACTTGAATTAGGAAAGTAGAACTGAAAATTACAAGTATGGCATGAATAGAAGAAATTTTAAGGAGAAAAAATTGGCATGATATGTCTCCTTGATAGACTAGTATATCTGGACAAGATAGAAAGGCATCAAACATGGTTTCAACCATAATTTCAGAGAATGTTAATAAAAAATAAGGAAGTCTGCTGGTTTGGGAAGGAAAATGGTGAATTTTTTTTTCAATGGGGAAATGACACACACAGAGAGAAACTGAATGAACACACACACACACACACACACACACACACACACACACACACACACACACCATCCAGTAGGCAATTTGAAATACAGATCAGAAGTTTGGAAGAGGATTGGTATTGTAGACTGATTAGGGAATCAACTACACAGAAATGAGGAAATCATAGAGATAATTGACACCACTAGGGGAACATCATCTTCCCTGCATGTTCTATACTTAAGGATCCTACTTTCTTTTCTCCAGGATCTCCTATCTCTAATTCAAGGAATTTTTTTGTTTGTTTGTTTGTTTTGTTTGTTTGTTTTTATCTTTGTCTTCACAATGCCAGTCATAGGGTATTTACATACTCTTCACTTAATAGAATTAAAAAAAAAAACGTTTAAAATTTAATAATCACCCGGAATAAAATGGAATACAAAAAAGGTATTATAAATAAAATTTTGAATATCTATTATGTGTAGCTTGTTTGTTTTTTTTTCTTTTAAAGAATCTGAACTTAACAACCACCAAATAAAATAGGCATTTCCATAAATATAATATAACAAAAGAAGGAGGCTATACATGAAACTGTGGATCTCTTATTACAAAATGTAACTTTCAAATCTATCCTACTTATCTGTGATTCTTTCTGTTTTTCCTTCTCTTATATGTACCTTCTAAATGCAGGGCTTCTTAAAATTTTTCTACATATCACTCCTTTTTGCCCAAATAATATTTATGTGATCCTGATATACAAATGAAAGATTTACTGATAATAATTCATAATTTTGAGACCCCTATATTCAATAATAAGACCCCACACGAGGTTGTGAATTGTAGTTTAAGAAGTTGTTTTCTAAAAGATGCTTCAATGTTCCTCCCTTCCTTCCTTCCTCTCTTCCTCCCTTCCTTCCTTCCTTCCTTCCTTCCTTCCTTCCTTCCTTCCTTCCTTCCTTCTTTCCTTCCTTCCTTCCCTTTTCATTTCCTTCCTTCCTTCCTTTCTCATTTCCTTTCTTCCTTCTTCCTCATTTTCTTCCTTCCTTCCTTCCTTCCTTCCTTCCTTCCTTCCTTCCTTCCTTCCTTCCTTCCTTCCTTCCTTCCTTCCTTCCTCATTTCTTTCCTTTAAAGAAAAGAAAAACAAAACTTTTATAATCATACATACATAGTCAGATAATACCAATTCCTACATCCAAAAATGTTTTACTTTGCATTTTAGGTCCATCATTTCCCTTAGGAAATGTCATGCTTCATGATAAGTTCTCTAGAGCCATAGTTGGCATTTCCTTGATCAGAGTTCTTAAGTCTTTCAAGGTTGTTTTTCTTTTTAATGTAGCTATTGTTTACATTAGTCTCTAAGTTCTTTTCACATCTTTCAGTATCAGTTCATACAGTTTTCCCAGGTTTCTCTGAAACCAACCATTTTGTCATTTGTTGACATGCAATATAATATGCGTCCTTAAATTACCAATGTTTTGCTATATATATATATATGAAGGTGTGTGTATATATATATAAAGGTGTGGTTGGAAAAAATTTTTGGTACATATAGGTCCCTTTTCTCTCTTTGATCTCTTTCAGGTGTAGACCCAGTAATGTTATCACTGAGTATACTGAGTGTGATCCTGATGGTTTGGGTGTGTACTTCCAAATTGTCTTACAGAATAGCTGTACTAATTCCATTGGTGGAACCAGTTCACTAACACAGTGCATGTAGTGTGGCAATTTTCCTGAAGTTCCTCCAATAATTTTTACTTTCCCTTTTTATGATCTTTGCCAGTCCAATGGGTAGAATTTGAGTTACTTTAATTTGCATTTTTCTAATCATTAATGATTTGGAGCATTTTTAAAAACATGGCTATAGATAACTTAGTTTTCTTCCTCTAAAAATTATTTATATCCTTTGACCATTTATCTTTTGGGGAATGGCTCTTGTTCATGTAGTTTTGAATCAGGTTCTTATATATTTTGGAAATGATATCTTTTCAGAGAAACTTACTATATTTTCCCCTTTTTCCCCAAGTATTAACTTGGTTTCTCTTCAATTTTTTTTAGCTGCATTGGTTTTGTTTTTTTACTTAATATAATCAAAATTATACATTTCATCTTCTGTCATCCTCCCTATCCATTCCTTATTTGATTGTGGACTTTATCTGTAGATTTGAAAGGTAGTTTCATCTTTGAAAGTTTATTTCTGATGTGAAGTTTTATGTCTGAGTCATGAATCCATTTGATCAAGTATATAGTATTGGCTCAAATACAAATCTTTGCCAGATTGCTTTTCAGTTTTCCCAGCAGTTATTGAATTCTTACCCCAATAACTGAGATCTTCAGCTTTATCAAACACTGTATTACAATATTCATATGTATCTGGATGCTGTGCACCCAATAAATTTCATGTATCAACCACTTTCTTAACTAGTACTAAATTATTTTGATGAATACTGCTTTGTAGTATAGTTTGAAATTAGTACTACTAGCCTATCTTCCTTTTCACCTTTTTCACATTATTTCCTCTAAAATCCCTGATCTTCGTTCTTTCAGATGAATGTTCCCCCCCTAGCTCTATGGAATATGTTTTGAGAATTTGATTGGAACAGCAATGAATAAGCAAATTAATATAGGTAGTATTGCCATTTTTATTATATTGATTTAACCTATTCTAGTTATCTTAGCCTGTAGTTTTCTGTAAAAAATGTGTTCTATAAAGAGTATTTTATATAGTGCCCATGTGTATATCTCAGCAGGTAGATCTCAAATATTTTATATATGCTATAATTATTTTAAATGGAATTTCTGACTGTTTGTACTGAGTCTCATTGGTAACATATAGAAATTCAGATAATTAAATGGATTTATTTCATCTCCTGTCAACTTTGCTTATGTTTTAAATTGTTTAAATTAATTTTAGTTGATTCTCTGGATTTTTATATTTTATATTTATATTACATATAATGTATGTTACATATTATATTTTATATTTTTTCATATCATCTGCTGAAAGTAACAGTTTTGTTTCATTGCCCATGCTTATTCACTTATTTTCTTTTTTTTTGTTTGTTTGTTTATAACCAGCATATCAAGCATTTTTATTAAATTGTAGTGATGATATTGGCATCTTCCTTTTACTTGGATCTTATTGAAAATGCTTCTGGATTATCTTTGTAATTTCCTATTTCTCCTGGCACAGAAATTCTGTACACCAATGAGTTAGCAACTCATTGTATTGTTGGGTATCATTTAAGATGTCTAAAATATGGGTTATGTTTTTAGGGAATGTAATTTGACCCATAATTTTCCTCATTTCACAAGAGAATTCTCCTTTACTTGATGATTCCAAGTCATCCTTTGGATTTAATTTTTGTGCTAATTTTCTATGTAAAGGTTTTACTCATTAATATATAATATATATTATATATATAAATTGTATAAATATATAAATTAATATATATAAATAAATATATAAATTCTCCGAGAACAAGATACTAATGTATGCCATCGCTTGACATATTTCAAGGGCTACTGTATATATAAATGATGTTTTAAAATTGACTTCTGCCAATGTTTAATGTTCTTTATTTACAAGGAAATAGATATTTACTCATCACTCCTGATTACCAGATCGCTCTGGTAAAGCCAGATTCTTATCTGATTGCATAGCATTATGTAAAATTTCTTGCTTAATTACAAGGAAGCCTGAGTATTGCCAAGTTAGAATGAGTACCCACTATTATATTAATTTTTGTATTACCAAAGTCTGTACATAAGGCATTAGCACCGACTCTTAGTGCCTGTGATATACAGCCAGCATTCTCATAGGCTTGTTGCAAAACAAAGCTAGTCTTAGAAATGGCTTGCCCCAACTGGATTGTTGCTTTTTAAAAAATGCAAATCCATATGCATTAAGTGTTAAAATGACAACCATAAACAAAAGTATTACACACTCAGCAGTGTCTCTAGATATTCATGAAGGTTTTATGAAAACTGAAATGTTTCTTCATCTCCAGTTCACTTTTTATAAACTACCTCTATAAATCTTGAAATATAAATTAATAAATAAAAATAAATTCAAATAGAATTGGAAATAAACAATTTATCAGTATTTTGTGATTTTAATGCAAAGGTAAGCAAGAAGAAGACAGTTAAAATTTTATCAGAAAGTATGACATGGAATTTCTTTTTTATTATTATTATATTATAACTTTTTATTTACAAGATATATGCATGGGTATTTTTTCAGCATTGACAATTGCAAAACCTTTTATTCCAACTTTTTTCCTCCTTCTCCCTACCCCTTCCTCCAGATGGCAGGTTGACCTGAACATGTTCAATTGTTGAAGCATAAATTAAATACAATATATGTATACATATCCAAACAGTTATTTTGCTGTACAGAAATAATTGGACTTTGAAATAGTGTACAATTAGCCTGTGAAGGAAATGAAAAATGCAGGCAGAAAAAAATAGAGGGATTGGGAATTCTATGTAGTGGTTCATAGTCATCTCCCAGAGTTCTTTTGCTGGGTATAGCTGGTTCAGTTCATTACTGCTCTATTGGAACTGATTTGGTTCATCTCATTGTTGAAGAGGGCCACGTAGATCAGAATTGATCATCATATAGTATTGTTGTTGAAGTACATAATGATCTCCTGCTCATTTCACTCAGCATCAGTTCATGTAAGTGTCTCCAGGCCTTTCTGAAATCATCCTGCTGGTCATTTCTGATAGAACAATAATATTCCATAATATTCATATATCACAATTTATTCAGCCATTCTCCAGTTGATGGGCATCCACTCAGTTTCCAGTTTCTGGCCACTACAAAGAGGGCTGCCACAAACATTTTGGCACATACAGGTCTCTTTCTCTTCTTTAGTATCTCTTTGCTATATAAACCCAGTAGTAACACTGCTGGATCAAAGAGTATGCACAGTTTGATAACTTTTTGAGCACAGTTCTAAATTGCTCTCCAGAATGGCTGGATGTATTCAGAATTCCACCAACAAGGTATCAGTGTCCCAGTTTTCCCATATTCCCTCCAATGACACGGGATTTCATTTAAAGGGGAAAAATATATGCTATATATTTGGTATATAACATTACTCATTTATTATAAGCGGCAGGTAGATAGTACAGTGGATAGGGTATCAGGTGTGAAGTTAGGACAACGAGTCTTCTGGAGTTCACATCTAATTTTAGATACTTACTATATATGAGATCTTGGGCAAGTCCCTTAACCCTGTTTTCCTCAGTTTTCATTTGTAAAATGATTGGAGAAAGAAACAGTAAATGATATTTTTGCCAAGAAAATCCCCAAATGGGATCACAGTTAGGCACAACTGAAAACAATTGAAGAACAATAATTTATTATAAAAATTGTTGCATATAGGACCTTTAAAACCACTAAAGACAGTAACATAACCTATTCATGCCATCAAAAGACTCATTTTGAAATTAAATCTAGAGCACATAGTGGTATAAAACAGAAAACAGATTCACATTTACAACTGAAAATAGGCCTGCCAATTCTATCACTGTCTCATTTTTATGCTGATAACTTTACAAAATTATTTTTAATCACAGAATGTCAGAGTTGAGAAGAATTCCAGAGATCATCTAGTCACATACCTGAACAGGAATATCCTATTAGCTATCTGAAACATATAATACATAATCATCCATTTTCTTTTTAAAATTCCCAATGAAGAGAAACTCATTTCTACTCAGTATGAATGAATAAGTGAAAAAAAAAAACATTAAGCACTTCAAATTTCCACTAAGTGATGATAATATTCTTCCCACCCATGTTTTAAAAAAAGGAAAGAGAAAAGACAAGAAAGGAAGGGAAGAGGAACACCACTCCATTTCACTCCCTTAAATGGTCTCTTTTTCTTTATTAAAGTGTAATACTTTTACACTTTAACAAGTGTAATAAGGAAGGGGACTGCTTCAAGTTCAGAAAACTTAAACAAGTTTTAAACAAGTATTATTATTTTTTTTTTTTAGAAAACAAACTCTGAGTTAGTTTAAAGTGCTTATTTGACATGTCCTTTCTAAACAATGATAGCTGATTTGATTACTGCTCCCAAGTGGCAGAAAGCTTGGTAAATGGGATGTAGTGGTGAATGAGGGATACAAAGGGGGGTGACCATGGTGAATTGCAATATGGATGTTTAGGTCAGGCTGTATACTGGGGAAGACTCCCTGGTCAGAAACTTACATCTCTGTGCACCAGAGAAAATGTGGCTCATTTCACTTTTAGTCTGTTTAAATTGTTTAAAAAAATCTTTCTGTATTTCCTCTATTGATTCCATTTTCTGATTATGAAATTTTAGGATCCATCTGATTAATGAAGATGATATTTGTCCCTTTTTAGCATTTGATAGGGAAAGAGACCCTTGAATGCCACATTTATTGCTACTTTTTAAAAATCTGTTGTCATTATTCCTCTATTGACATGTATTATTTTTTTCCCCCTTTTTCTCTTTGATATGCTTGACAATTGAATGAACATTATGAAGATTGTTGTGTTCACTGTATCCTGGCCTGCTTGTTCTGTGAGTTCCTGACCCTCTGCAATATCGTATTAGGACAAGCATCATGTGGCATCTGTACATCCGAGGCCTGCTGCTGTTGCTGTGGTGATGAAGTAGGAGATGACTGTAACTGTCCTTGTGACATGGATTGTGGCATAATGGATGCCTGTTGTGAATCATCAGACTGTTTAGAAATCTGTATGGAATGCTGTGGAATTTGTTTCCCATCGTAAATATTTATCCTTTATTTTATTTTGTTCAAAACTGGAGTTTTTGTTGTTGCTGTTTTTTCTTTTTAAAATTCTCCTAAGAGGAAAAAAGCATTGCAAGAGTCTCATGAAACAACCCAGTTACTTGAACTGTTACTACCCTCTTTTTAAAGAATATTTGAAAACTCCATATCATAACCAAATGTATATGGTTTTATGTGTGAAATTGTAATTACTTTTTTTCTTTAATAGGTTGCTTTAACTAATGGGAGATTTTGAAAAAAAAAACATACATATTCATTTTTCTCCTACTTCCTAACTAGATTTGTGATAATCATTCCTGGAAGCTTGCTTGCTCCAAACACAGTTATTTCTAAATGAGTATTTAAAAAAAAGAAAATTTATTTTTGTTATTTGCCTACTAATGCTTAAAACGAACTGTTCTTTATAGTTTAAATTAGAGAGAACAAACTCAAAGCTGAATTAAAAACAAAATTGTGGGAAGTCAGGTCTCAGAGGCTTTCCACATTTGTTACTTGAAGAATTTAGTTTCATACTAGACTTAAGAAGTTAAGATGAAAATTCTGTACTCTCAATGAGTTACAATTAAATATACATAGCCATTTTAAAGCCGTAAGAAATACAATATTTAGAAGAAAAAACCATGTTGGTTAAGACTTGCCAAAATGTGTATTTTGTTATAGCTGATTATAATATTTTTAGTTTCATTATGAGGTTTTATGTTGATCAAAGTAAAAAGTTATGAAGCTGATACACTATATTCAGAGTGGGGAAATGCCAGCACCAAAATGAGGAACAGTATTAATAAATTTGTGGTTTAATTTGAAACTGCTATCTTTTTGTGGGTATTTGCAATTTTGGAATTGTTTTGATTTCTGTTGGAATTTAACCAGTTTTAAAACAACAGATTACATAAATGGCAGTTATTATAAATCATTCCTTAACATTGCAATGAAAATTCTTATTTCCACCAATGTGACTTGACTAGATTTCAAGATTTCCAGTCTTGAAATTAACCAAATCATCAATTACATAATACTACATGTTTGCCTTATGTATTAGGAAAGTAGGAAAAGACAAGAAGAGTTCTAGATGATTTGAAACTTGCAACATTTGCATCTGTTTTGTTAGAATGTTTCCCTACTATGTGTCTCCTACTGTGTTTTGATTTTTTCCAGATTGTAATTTTTTTAGAGATTATGGAAGTACAATTTTAGATTGATATTTCTTGCTATGTATCTAATTTATTGCTCTCCTTGTTCCCATTCCCTGCTGTTGTCCTTTATAATTGAAAAGGACCAAAATGACTTCGCAATGTCAGGATCAATGTATGGCATATCTGACTCTGGCTGATCAAACTAATTAACTATCCCCTTTCCAGACATCTTTTAGCATAAACTTTTTAAAAAAGACATGCAACATTAGTCTTGGAAATGCATGACATAGGTTCCAAGTTCAGAAGTGCCTTCTGTTACCATATCCCTTGTATGAAACATAAGTTATTTTATGTATTGTTGTTGCTGCTTAGTCATGTCCTATTCTTTGTGACACCATGGATTATATTGTTCGTGAGGTTTTTTTTGGCAAATATACTGGAGGGGTTTGCCATTTCCTTCTTCTATTGATTAAGGCAAATAGAAATTGAATGGCTTGCCTAAAATCACACAGCAATAAGTGTTCAAGGCTGAATTTGAACTTAGAAGTCTTCCTCGCTCAGGCTAGCACTCTATCCAATGAGCCACTTAGCTACCTTATTTCATGTATTACAGAACTTAAACAAAACAGCAACAACAAAATGTTTTCACTCCTACTTGTGGTGCATTTTACAAACTGAGGACTTTTGCGCTATTGAATTTAAAATAGTGTTAATAAATATCCCATTTCCTTCTCTTTCCTAAAGAATGCCTACAAATATAAGAGCTTTGTAGTATTTTATACATAACCAGAATCTCAATATTTATATGTACCCAAACCTAACATTCCATATACTCACTAGATATATGAAACATTACAAATTATGAGTATCATCTGTATAGACATAGAAAGTCTCATAATGACCTGGAATTATCAGATTATTTCACTTTATCCTGAAAATAATTTTTGATTGAGTGCTGTCTGACATTTAAGTGTATTCTGCAATTTTCTTTAGAAATATCAGCACTTTTGTAATATATGTCTCTGTAGCAGAGAATTGTTAGTGGAATAGGGGGATTTCGTTTTTATATTCTCAAAATTCTCTTTTGTCTACTTTAGACAATAATTTTGTAAGCACCTTGCGTAATAAAAACAAAGCAGAAATAAAAGTGGACAAATGTGAACTTGTAGTCTTGAACACCAGTTTCAGAATTTCTATGTACAAAATATTCTGTTGAAAACTATGGAAATTGTGATTGTTCTATATTTTACAGTTAAAAGTTTTTTTTTTTTGGGGGGGGGATTCTAATTCCCTTTCTTAAAAAATTGGTAATGTGGTCTTTGAATTTTATATTAACTGGATCTTGTATTATCCTAAAGAACACTATTTTGAAATTAAAGAAACAACAGCTTTATATTGAGTCATTGGTATATTTTCATGTCAAACTGTTTCATTGATATTTGTTTTCTCTTTTAATGTTGTTTTTGTTATGATTTAAGACTTTTGTTTTAGTCCTCTTACATTTATTTTCCCTAAAGACTGATTTTGTTTGTTGTGCCACTCAAATATAATCGATGGACATAAATATACCAGTGTGGACAAATAGCCATAGTGCATTCTGACACCAGAGGTTTGTTTTATTGAAAAATTGATCATAAATTTGTATAAATTGAATTTGAGTTGACAAATTTTCTCATGAATCAACTTTAAAATTTTCATCTTTAACTTATTAAAAAGCTAACTTTTACTGTATGATTAAACAGACTGATCATTCACAAGTAGTACATCATGAGTGTTAGATTTAATGGATCTCATGAGAGTGAAAATCATCAGAAATATTCAAATTATTCTAGAGGATTTTCCATCACATTATATAAGTAATATTTAACTTGTATGTTAGGCAAGTTGGTTTTTGACTAAGCAAATGATCAAGCTCAGTGCTTTGGGAAACCCTTGATTATATCTTAGAGAATAATAATTTTGATGTTTGTTATATTACTATGGATAAACAAACTTTATTCACCTGCATTAAGCTTTTACTTTATCTTAGTTCTCTTACTTTATCTTGTCCTCTAGACTAGACATTGATAACTAGTTGAATGCCAAATTTGTAGAATATTTTTAGTGGAATGTCCCTGGGGATCTATGCTTGACCTCTTGCTATTTGATATTTTTTATCAAGGGCCTTCATGAAACTAGAAATGAAATGTTTATCAATTGAGCAGATAACACAAAGCTAGGAGAGACTAACTGATTTGATGACAGTAATGATCCAAAAACAAACAAACAAACAAACCCCAAAACCCAGCAACTCATTAATAGATTAAAAACTTAAGGCTGAATCTATTAACATGTAATTTAATAAGCATAAATTGTTGTCATAATAATTTATTAGTGGTTTGATGTCATTTCATTTTTTTTTAAACTGGAGGAAGCTGAGAAATAAAGTAATTAAATGACTTGCCCAGAATTACTTGGATAGTTAAATGGCAGAGTCGGGATTTGAAACTAGGTCTTCTCATTCCAAATTTTATGCCTTTCCCCCAATATATTCTGATCCCTTTTAATATTTGACTTCAGATCAATTTACACATACAATATGGGAGAAGTGTATAGTTAGCAATTCATCTGAAAAAAATCTGGAATTAATTTAAGGGAAAATTAGTTTAAGGGAAAGCTTATATGGTGACTTTTATGTGGTCATCGAAAAGCTAATGAAGATTTTGTTGTTTAGTTAATTTGTCTTGTCCAGCTCTTTATAATCCAATTTAGGATTTTCTTGGCAAAAATGCTGAAATCACTTTTCATTTCCTTTTCTAGTTCATTTTACAGATGGGAGACTGAGGCAATTATGATTAAGTGACTTGCCCAGGATCACACAGCTAGTAGGTGTCTGAAACCAGATTTGAACTCAGGAAGATGTGTCTTCTGACTACAGGTCCAACACTCTATCCATGTCTTACCTAATTGTCCCTAATGAAACTTTAGCCTGTATTGAGAAGTACAGAATCCATAAGTAGTGAGTGGACAATCTCAACATATTTTACTTTGTGCAGAACATATTTGTAGTGGTGTGTTCAGTTCTGGACACTACATTTTAAGAGAGACGTTGATATTGTAGAAAGCATCTAGAGATAGGTGGCTAGAATAGTGAAAGATCTCAAGGTTATCTATCATCATTTGAGCATCACATAAATGAATTAAGGTTGCTTAGACCAATTAAAAGTACTTAAAAAAAAGACACATTAGCTGTCTTGAAGCATTTGGAAGGAGGAATAAATTTGTCCTGTTTGGCCCCAAAGAGCAAGAACTAATATAAATGAATGGAAGACACAGAGGTTAATTGAGGATTGATCTAAGAAGAAAAATTTCTCAACAAATCAAGTTAGTCAGAAGTAGAACAGACTGCTTAGTTGGTGATGAATTGACCATTTCTAGGGAACTTCAACTAAAGGTTGCAGGAGGAATCTTTTAAAGATAAAATTTCTTCAGATTTGAATTGAATTAGGTAATCTCCTGAGGTCCTTTCAACTTTGAAATCTATGAATAAAGGCAGCTACTTATACTATCCTTCATATTCTTTCCTAATGCTCCTCATGTTTCATGTTGGCAGCAAGGTGGTCTGGTGGACAGAACATTGAAATTTGGAGTTATAGGGGCAGCTAGGTGGCACAGTGGATAGAGCATCAGCCCTGAAGTCAGGAGGACCTGAGTTCAAATCTGGCCTCAGACACATAACATTTCCTAGCTATGTGACCCTGGGCAAGTCACTTAATCCCAATTGCCTCAAAAGAAACTTGGAGTCATTAAGAACTGAGTTCTAATGTGGGTTACTGGTTGTGTGATCCTGGACACATCATTTAATGGTGATCAATCTCATTTACATAATGTAGCAAATGAGGATATCATAGTGCTTATTTTAATAGCAAAGTTCAAATAAGATAAATTGTGACATACAAAAAGTTCAAGAGACATAGTTTCTGAGTAATTAGCAGTCATTTTGTTAATTATGACTAAGGGATAATGAATAAAAGTCATTTAGCTATCTCTCTGAAACCAAAGACTCCTCAAGGAACCCACTTATTGCTTACATGCCATTGGAAGAATGGGTGTTCCCAAAAGTAGAAATCAACTTTGCTTGGTTAACAAATAATGTGAGAATGAATATTAGAATGAGAGGTGGGCTTATAATAAGGGTTAGATGTGAAGTGTCACTCAGTCTTGGTTAAAGAAATTTATCTATACCCATATCACCCTGTCTAGGTTAATCTAGACAAAAGAGGGAATCCACTCCATTTCAGAACTGTCTGACAAAAATAAAATGAGCCAGAATGCACCAGTTTATCTAGACAAGAATTTCTTTTGATCAAGTCTGAGTTTTCCTAGTTGGATGTGTGTATGTGAAAATATATATATATATATCCTAGTTGGATGTGTGTATGTGAAAATATATATATACATATATCCTAGTTGGATGTGTGTATGTGAATATATATATATATATATATATATATATATTTGCTGAGGCAATTGGGATTAAGTGACTTGCCCAGGGTCACACAGCTAGGAAGTGTTGTGTCTGAGACTAGATTTCAACTCAGGTCCTCCTGACTTCAGGGCTGATGCTCTATCCACTGTACCACCTAGCTGCCCCAGTTGGGTATATTTTTTCAACTATTTCATCTTATCATCAAATCTACATCTTCCACTAGAGATAACTCCAGAGGAGAAAGTGAGCAACTTTAGTGTGGTGAAGTGTGGTGACTTTTTACAATCCTCTCCTCACTTAAATCCAATTCACTTGCATATCATGACATTACTTCCTGACTGATGTCATTGTCCTCTTCCTGAACTAACATTATTTGTGAATTATAACTGAACAACCAGCATCAGTAGAAGAACCAGCATTCAACTAGATTGTTGATCCCCTGTAACTACTATTATCTTCAATTCATGTGAAAAAATCGTGAATTGTGAATATCCTTTGGGGAATGATCTTGGTATTTCTCCTTAATATCTTACACTCATTGGGAATTCCAATATTGAAAATGAAATGTAATTCCCTAAAACACTGATAAAGTATTTTAATCCTGCACATTTTTTAGCAAGGCTTAGTTAAGGACATAATTATAATTTTTTGATTTTTGTGCTAATACTCCCTCCCCCCCCAAATAACTCAATTTTAGGTTTTTTTCAGTGCCCACTTCTCTTCTTTTCCCTTTCCTATTCCTGACCCATTGAAAAGACTAGGAAAAAACAAAACCCATAACCAAAATGACCAAAAAACGGTCATATAAAATAAATCATATTAAGCATGTAAGGACACAATTATTAACAAAATTGATGAGGGAAAAGCAGTTTGAGTACGTGTTTCCTAAGTTTAGCTTTAAAAATGGAAAAGATCCCTAAGTGCTGTTGTATAAAGGGGTTAGAGGCAAAGGATTTAAGTTCCAAGACCAAGAAAGAGGGTGCATAAAAACCCCTTATCCATTTGACACAGTTCATAACCTTTTTTAGAAAGAATAAAGCCCTGTTGAGCAAGGAAAGAAAAGATCTCATTATAGAAGGAAGCCAAACCATATTGAAGACTGGGCACTAGTAACTATTTCTAAAAACAGTCCCGCTGTTTTATATTGAACCAATCCATTTCTTAACTTGGTAGGTAGCAGTATAAAGATGGAGCCAATCGGCTTGATCCTGCACCAATTACAGATGTTGAAGTGTGGTTTCAAAAAATTACAAATGGTTAACCTAGCCAGCTATGTTGTAGTGAAACAAAAGAAGAGTTAAATGTTCTATCCAGAAGCCTAGAAATCATTGTTCACCATGCACCTGATTGTCCAAATTGTAAAGACTATATCAGGCTTCATTTAATGTGGACTTCAAAGGAGAATCCCCAAATCAGAATGCAAAATACTTTCAAGAACCCTAACAGTGCCTCAAAGATGAGAAAAATAACCTCTAAAAGTAGCAACCTCAGATGACATTGCATCTGTTATCTCCTCAGCAGCAAATAGACTTTATTTCTGATTGGTTTACAGAGAAGGAAGATATCTATGGATGCATAATATATTAAATTTTATTAGATCCTCAGAAAGAATAATTGGGCATATTTACACAATTACATTTTAGTAAACTATTATGCCAGCTTAACTATAATATTCTTGTAAAAGTACATTAAACAGTAATCCAAAGGCAATTTAACTGCTGAAGACTTTTTATCTAATTATTCACAAATTAATGAAGAAAATTAAATTCCAATCACTGAAAAAATGAGGCAAGGGTAAGAATCAGAACTATAGATTAGTTAAAGCAAAGATATGCAATGCATAACAGAATTAAAGCATTTCTTTTATTCAAACTCAGTGCTTAAAAAAGAACAAATCCATCATCTTGAAATTTGACTTGTAGCTTGACATTAAAAATAATATGAGTAGAATTTTCAGTGGGGTAAGCACAAAACTAGTTCAAGTAGTGTCACTCTCAATTAACGTACTCAGGTGGTGTGCCCATTAAAATTCCCACTTGTGGGTTCAGCTCGCTATGCAAATGGGGTCATTACCTGGAGAATTTAATTGGCTATGACACTGGGAGTAGGAATTTTCCTTTCAAAATAAACCTACTTGCACACATTTTCACTAGAATTCTGATTATTATATATGCTTCGTATTGTTTTGCTCTATAAATATTTACTAAAAATCAGGCCGTCCTTGCTTAATTTTCCTTTACAAGTGACTCAGAATACATTCAAATGATTTTTAAATGGTTTTGTATGTACAGAGTAAGGCTGGTTAGAATAAGCCTTTTGTAAGATATGTTGTTTATCAAAACATTTTTATAAATCTTTCGTGGCTTTTCAAACTATCCTTCACTTGTGGGTACATTTTCAGTGAATGTTTTCATCATTCAAGGACAAGCATTCTATTCTCAGTACTCTTTGGCATTTATATGGAGATTTGAATAATGAACAGTTTAAAAGTACCACCTGAATTGTTGTCCATACGCTAAATTCCAACTAATAATACTATGGAGCTGCTTCTAAAGCACTTTCATAGTTCTTTGTGAATGCTATGTAAACAGAGAAGCCCAGGTGGAAAAGCTAAGTGTCTCATTTAGGAATCAGAGCCAGAGGTATGATCACTATTAATAATAATAACTGACATTTATATAGTATTCTAATGTTTGCAAAATACTTCATATACATTGCATCATTTGATACTTGAGTCAATCCTGTGAGGTAGGCACTTTTAGAATCATTATCCCCATTTTAGAGCTAATGAAACAGAGACTCAGACTTAGTATTTTGCTTTTGGTGGTCCAGCTAGTATCAGAGGCAACATGCGAAATGAGCTGTTTCTGACTTTGTTTCCTATTTTCAAATCTTGTACACCACTGCCTTTATCTAAAACTCGATTCTTCTTAAAAAGCTCAGATCATGAGATGATGATAGTTTTAGGAGGTGATGTGTAGGACCTCTAGAGAATATGAAGAAAAAGTATTCTCAATATGAATGAATGAATGAAAAAAAAAGCACTTTTAAAGTGTTTTGTTTTATATGGGAAGAGCTGAATTAAGTCCTGGGGTTACAAATAGAGAGGCAAAACAATACTTACAGTCAAGAAATTCATGTCTAATAGAGTGGTGGGCAAGGGTTCAACTGTAAATTGCATGGAAAGGACTTCCAAGGATTATAGATGTTAGCAACAAAATAGAAGGTAATGTATCTTCATTAGCATCATCCCATTCATAAAAACCCTATCTTTCTGATATTTAATCATCACTGCCAAGAACTTTGGTAAGTCTTTTCCAAATTCTCAGTAACCTATGGCTATTGAGGTAATGTGTGAACACAACATAGAAGCAATCTGGAAGTGGGACTGGAGGTAGTAGAAGTGGTGTTACTTCTAGAACTCTTGAGTGTATCTTTGGTTCTGGAGTTAAGAGGACCTGAGTAGAATCCTTTGTCTTTGTTACTATCTGTGTGACTTTGGGAAAACTACTTAATCTTAAGGTTTCATTTTCTACATCCATAAAACTGAAGTGGTTGGTCAAGGTGGTCTCTGAGGTATATTTCAGCTCAAAATCTAGGTTCTCCTTGATTTTGGCTTCTACAAACAAAGCAAAGAAAGTAAAAAGAGTATTTTAATTGGCTGGAGTTTATCTTGTATATTAAAATAGTGGTATTATGTTGGTAACCATGAGCTTAGTTTTTTCTACTTCCTAACTCATGAATTTCAATAAGTAATTCATAGTGTGACATTGAAAAAAGAAAAAAAAATATGTCTGCTGCCTACCTCAGAGTGTTACTTTGAGTATAAATAATCAGTAAAAGGACCAGCAAATCCTTAGAAGAATGTTACTATATATTCTAAATGTTTATAACTGTGAGATTATATAGGAAACCAGGATTTTACCATTAGTTTGTCCTAGGATCAAACACTATGAAAATAGTTTTCTTCAAATAGAAAAAACAACAACATCATAAAACATTTTTCAACACAAACAAAAATCTCATAAGAAAGGCTGGTTGATGAGGAAACATCATAGCACGTATAAGTGCACCATTGGGCAGGATTTTTAATATCTGTAACTCTATGGAAAATTTTCCATAGAATATCAAATGTGGGCCCAACTCACAGACATACCTTTTTTTTTCTATGATATTTCTAATTGTGCCCAGAGGCTAAGAAAGAGTTGGCGCATCCAATAAATATAATCATTTACATGCATGGAGCTCCCTTTGAAGTTAATAGAACCTTTGGAAAGGGGAGTTACTCACCAAGAGAACTGAGCCCAATGTGAACCAAGTCTTCTGTTCTTTGCATGCAGAAGTATGACAAACTCATTTTTGCTTACTGCTTATCTTTCCTTTGTGAGTTCATATTGGAGTTGAGTCAAGTACCATATGAAGAGGAAGGGAAGATCAGGAGTTTAGGGGATAGGCACATCATGTTTCTCAAACTGTTTGGATTCATTCTTGCATAGTTCTCAAATTCAACTACTCAGCAAGCTTCAGGTCCATTTGTGTTTGATCCTTCCCCCTTGTTCCCTATGGAAACTAAAAGGGGTTCATTAAATACTGACACAGATAAAGTAATTAAATATCAGATATGATTAATAGACATTCATTGCTGCTCCCAAACTGAAATTGATGTGAATCTTACTCAATTTTTCCAGATAGATAGATAGAAAAGAGATCCTGTCTTTGGAATTTGCCTTGATTGTTATCTTTTCCCCCATTCCTACAGACTCAGATACAGATCCTCACTGTGAGGCTTTCTAAAAACCACTATTTTTTTTTTTTAATTGATCTCACTCCTCATATCTCACTGTTTTGCTTTTATTGTCCTTCCACCTTAGAATGTAAACTCCTTTAGAACAGGAGCTGTCTGGCACGTTTTAAATCTGTATCCCAGTATTTAGCCCAGTGACACTCACACAGTAGATATTTCATAATGTCTCTATGTCATCTTTCTCACACACATATAACTGACTCATGCTGCCTCAGCTTTTCATAGAATGCTATCATTTCTCTCTTTCTTCTTCTCACTTTCTTCCCTTCTGTCTCTCTTTTCACAGATATTAATGTTCTACTCCAGACCCCAGTACCATGCTAAAACAACAACCTCTACAAAGAGGATGGGCTATGGTGCAAGCTAGAAGCTAGAGATAGACAAAAATGAAATGGTGTCTGCCCTCGAGGAGTTTAAATTCTAGAATTAAAGTAAGATTTCAGTGAAAGATGAAAGATGGGAAGTGGGGAGAGAGAGAAACTGAGGGAGTCAGGCAAAGATATATTCAAATAGAAATCTACATACAAGTACATGCACACAGAAATATAGATTTAGAACTGAAAAGCAGAGGTCATATAGTTCAACTCTTTCATTTTGCTCAGAAAGATGAAATGATCTGACCAAGATTACACAAGAAGTAAATTGCATATATTGGGATTCTGGTTCAAATCCTCTGGTCCAATTGTAGCACATATAGATATATGTATAAAATAAATGGCAGATAAAAATTGACAGGTTACTGAAAAAGTATTGCTGAAAGAAAAGACTTAGGCTAGAATATATACAAATTTGTTTGTTTTTTTTTTCTTTTTTTTTCCTTATTGAATTGTCATGACTAACTAGTTTTTGAATTGTTTCCACTGGACCTTTTTCTTTGTTCTTAACAAGCAGTGGGTTTTTTTCTTTTTCTTTCTTTTTTTTTTTTAATTAATTTCTTTTAATTAAAAAAAAAAAACTTTTTATTTACAGAACCCATGGCAGGGTAATTTTTACAGCCTTATCCCTTGCACTCACTTCTGTTCCAATTTTTCCTCTCCCTCCCTCTACCCCCTCCCCCAGATGGCAAGCAGTCTTTTATATGTTAAATAGGTTATAGTATATCCTAGATACAATATATGTGTGCAAAACTAAGCAGTTCTCTTGTTGCACAGGGAGAATTGGATTCAGAAGGTATAAATAACCCAAGAAGAAAAACAAAAATGCAAGCAGTTTATATTCATTTCCCAGTGTTCTTTCTTGTGTAGCTGCTTCTGTCCATCCTTGATCAATTGAAACTGAATTAGTTCTCTTTATCTAAGAGATCCACTTCCATCAGAATACATCCTCAAACAGTATCGTTGTTGAGGTATATAATGATCTCCTGGTTCTGCTCATTTCACTCAGCATCAGTTCATGTAAGTCTCGCCAGTTCTCTCTGTATTCATCCTGCTGCAGTGGGTTTTTTCTAAGACTTCAGTACACTTAGTTAAACCAAGTATTGGGTGAAATACATTTTTAAGATTTTTCATATAAAACATCTCTTTCTATTCTGATTGCTTGTTTCTCTCTATATAACAAATTATAAAAAAAAAAAAGTTAGATTACAAGAAGTTAGATTCTTGAGATACTTTTTTTTTAACTTTTGAAAAGTAAGATTAAATTAACCTTGCAAACAAAGACTTCCTCCCCATTTCCTTCCTTTTAAATCAGACCTATGGTTTCTTTGGCATCAGGAGCTCCAGTGAGTAAATTCCCTCTAATAATGGAGATAATGCACTTTTTTTAAAAGCAATTTTTAGTCTTGGAGAGCAGCCTGGGGGCACTGAGAGGTTGCTCTGCCTCAGAATCACAAAGGCAGTATATGTGAGTGGTAGGACTTGAATGAGAACTCTTCACTTCTAGACCTGTTCTCTGTCTACACTACCTCAAGATTTTTCATGAATACATTAATTTTCCTGGTTACTCTACTAGATATTACCAAAAAAGAGAAAAATTGAACAAAATGGTTATAATCTAATATTCTCTCTGCCCTTATCACCAGTGGTATACAGGAGAGGAGTCTCTCACTTGTGATTTAGATAAAAATTCAATTTATGTTTGGCAATTATATTTTAAAATGCACATTGGACTTCATGGGTGGCCATAGTCAAATAATTAAGCATTAAGGCCTAGTAGTCCTCTTTGAACAGAAGATGGTTCTTGGAAAACAGATACAACTATTGGATCAAAGTTTGTACCATGGTAAGGCATACCAGGATTTGCATTCTGTTGGCATGACTTTTAAGAACTAGGATCACCAAGACAATCCCAAAGGACACATGATAAAAAACTGCTATCTGTTCCTAAAGAAAGAATTGATGGAGTCTCAATACCAATCAAAGCATACTACATCCTCTCTCTGTCTCTGTCTCTCTCTTATTCTCTCACATTCTCTTTTTCTCTCCCTCATCTTCCCTTGTCTCCCTCCTCTATCTACCTCCTTCCCTCCTTCTCCTCCCTCTCTCTCTCCTCCTCTTCTTCCTTCCCTCCCAGTCTCCCTCCCTCCCTCTCTCCCTACATTCCTCTCTCCTTCCCTCTCTTTCCTCCCTTCCTCCCTTCCTCTTCTCCCTCCATCTCTCCTTTCCTCCCTCAGTCTCCTCCCTCCCTCCCTTCTTTCCTCCCTCCCTCCCTTCTTTTCTTCCTTCCTTCCTTCCTTCCTTCCTTCCTTCCTTCCTTCCTTCCTTCCTTCCTTCCTTCCTTCCTTCCTTCCTTCCTTCCTTCCTTCCTTCCTTTTTCTTTCTCTTGTTTTCTTCCACAAAACAACTAATATGGAAATATTTTATATGATTGCATATGTATAACCTATATCAGATTATTTATTGTCTAAAGGATGGGGGAAAGTAGGGAAAGGAAAGAATTTGTAATTCAAAATACAAAAACAAAAAATGTTGTAGTTTGTATATTTGATTGGGGGAAGATTAAAAAAAAAAAACAATCACCTCTATACTATGCCTTGATGATGTAGCTCTGTACTTATTTAGCATGTACTCATTGAAGCCACTCAAACTAAACTTTTTCTCTTCTCTTTAAATACCTGGTGAAAGTTTGTGTCAGCATTTCATCTTGTCCTGGGCTTCCTTCTTTCTTTCCTCTGCAAACTTTAGGCAATTAATAAATAATTACATCTAGGCTTACGGGATTGAGGCGAGTCCCAGACTACATGCTAAAACAATTTTTTTTTAGAATTTTATTTTTTATTTCCCCCACTCAATAGTATTTTTTTTCAATTACATGTAAAGATAGTTTTTAACATTTGCTTTTTAAATTTTTTTATTTTCTCCAGTTATACATAAAAAACATTTTTCTTTGTTATACATGTACATTCTTTTTTTCACATTTCTTTATGAATCATATTGAAAGAGAAAAATCAGAACAAAAGGGGAAATCTACAAGAGAAAAAGAAAAAGGAAAAGGAAAAAAAAAGTGAACATAGAATGTGTTGATTTACATTCAGTCTCCATAATTATCTTTCTAGATGCAGATGGAGTTTTCTTTTTAAAGTTTATTGGGATTACCTTGGATCACTGAACCCTGAGAAGAACCAAACCTGTCATAGTGGATCATCACACAATCTTGCTGTTGCTGTGTACAATGTATTCCTGATTCTGCTTGTTTAACTCAGCATCAGTTCATATAAATCTTTCTAGGCCTTTCTAAAATAAGTTTGTTAATCATTTTTTATAAAACAATAATATTCCATTATTTTCATATGTCACAACATTCAACCATTCCTCAAATCGATAGGCATCTAACTCATTTTCCACTTCTTTGCCATCACAAAAAGGGTTTCTACAAACAGTTTTGCACATGTGGGGTCTTTCCTCTTTTGAATGATTTCTTTTGGGTACAGACCCAGTACAGACATCAAAAAGTATGCACAGTTTTATAGCCTTTTGGCATAGTTTCAGATTGCTCTCCAAAATGGTTGGATCACTTCACAATTGCACCAATAATGCATTAATATCCCCATTTTCCCATATCCCCTCCAACATTTATTGTTATCTTTTCCTGTCATGTTAGCCAAATCTGAGAGGTATGAGGTGATACCTCAAGAGTTGTTTTAATTTAGTATTTCTCTAATCAATTAGTGATTTAGAGCATTTATTCATATGACTGTAGATGGCTTTAATTTCTTCATCTGAAAATTGTTTACTCATATCATATACTTTGACTTTTTAACAATTGGGGAACGATTTATATTCTTATAAATTTGATTCTCTTCTTTATCTATTTTAGAAATGAGGCCTTTATCAGAAACACTGTAAATTTTTTTAAATAATTTTTTATTGATAGAACGCATGCCAGGGTAATTTTTTACAGCATTATCCCTTGCATTCATTTCTGTTCCGATTTTTCCCCTCCCTCCCTCCACCCCTTCCCGCAGATGGCAAGAGTCCTTTACATGTTGAATGGATTGCAGTATATCCTAGATACAATATATGTGTGTAGAACTGAACAGTTTTCTTGTTGCACAGGGAGAATACACTGTAAATTCCCCCCCCCCCCAGCTTTCTGCTTCTTTTATAATTTTGGCTACTTTGGTTTTGTTTTTGTAAAACCTTTTTAATTTAACATAATCAAAGTTGTCCATCTTACATTCATAATGTGCTCTAATTCTTCTTTGGCCATAAATTCCTTCTCTGTTGGAATCTTTACAAACCGCTAACTCATTAGAGTTGATAGATTATTGATGTGATCTTACAAGAAGGTGTTTTGGGCCAGAATCTGAAACAAGGTACTAAGTAGAACTAATTGATACAATACTGAATAGGCTGAATCAGATAGTATATTTAGGTCTCCTGTGATTTGTGATTCATCAAAACAGAAGTAAACATGGAGCCCACAAACTACATCCCAGAACAGTTTTTGGATGATTTTATAGATATTGTTATTTGGGGTCATGAACATGAGTGTAAAATAGCACCAACCAAAAATGAGCAGCAGCTCTTCTATGTTTCACAACCTGGAAGTTCAGTGGTTACTTCCCTTTCCCCAGGAGAGGCTGTAAAAAAACATGTTGGCTTACTGTGTATTAAGGGAAGAAAGACGAACATGCAAAAAATTCCTTTAAGGACAGTATGGCAGTTTTTCATAGAGGATATTGTACTTGCTGATCATCCAAATATTTTTAATCCAAATAGTCTTAAAGTAACCCAAGCAATACAAAATTTTTGTTTGGAAAAGGTTGAAGAAATGCTTGAAAATGCTGAGAGAGAATGTCTGGAGAACCTGAAACAGATATACATGGTATACACAAATCCATCAATATGGGAGGCATTATACATAATTTACATAAGCACATAGCAATATAACACAGGCTAGTACTAATGTAACAAATAACAAGAATCAACATGAAAATTTAAGTACTGCAATAGTCTCATCAACAATTTTTCATCTCAAGAAATCCAATGATTCTTGCAATTACATAAAATACATAAGCACATAGCAATAGGCTCGTTTCAGATTCTGGCCCAAAACATCATCTTGTAAGATCAGATCAATAATCTATCAACTCTAATGAGTTAGCAGTTTGTAAAGATTCCAACATCTCCCCCTTTCTTTTGTTTTAGAACATAGAGTGGTCATGACCTCCCTGACTTCTCAAAGAGATGAGAACCCCCCAAAAAAGGTGATCATGCCTTTCCTGACATCTCAGGAAGGGAGATGAAAACACCAAAGGAAATAGGAAGTCAAATCAGATTAGTGGGTTTCTGAAGGGGCTCACTTGAAACAGGTACACATAAATCCATCAATATGAGCCAGAATTTTTGAAACAGACATACATGGTATATGTAAATCCATCAATATGGGAGGCATTATACATAATTTACATAAGCACATAGCAATATAACAGAGGCTAGTAGTACTGTAACAAATAACATGAATCAACATGAAAATTTAAGTGCTGCAATAGTCTCATCAACAATTTCTCATCTCAAGAAATCCAATGATTCTTGCAATTACATAAAATACATAAGCACATAGCAATATAACAGGCTAGTAGTAATATAACAAATAACATGAATCAACCTGAAAATTTACACATGTCCATAAGTCCTAGAAATAGTCCATAAGGAATCCATTGTCCATTAATTCATGTGCCAGGAATCCAATAGTTCCTGTAAGCTCTGAAGTACTGCAAAAGTCTCATCAATAATTTTTCATCTCAAGGAATCCAATGATACTTGCTGTTTTTTCAAGAACTGAAACAGTCTCATCTTGTGTTAGAAAATCCAATGATTCCTAAAGATTTTAAAAGTCCTTTTAACAGTCTCATTGTCAGCCATGCTCTTTCAATGTCAGATGCTTCTTAAATCTCCTTTGTTTTGTACTCTTTATGGGGCTACATCCTCTTATGTGAAGATGTTACTAGATAATTTGTCTTATGAAATCTTAACCCCAAATGACTGGAAATCCATAGCTAAGACATGTCTAGAACCTGGACAAAATTTGTTGTGGCTTTCAGAGTTTCATGAATTATGTAGGATTCAAGCCCAATGCAATAGGCAAACAGGAGCTATTGTACAAGTTGCTTTGACCAACTAGCTGGTCAAGGTCAGTATGCAGAGAGTTCAGAACAGATTTATTATCCCATAACAGTGTATGAGCAAATTTCTAAGGCTGCAATAAAAGCTTGGAGTTCTCTCCCTGGACAGAAAGATGGAAATAATGCTTTCACAAAAATAGAGCAAGGTCTCAATGAACCTTTTGCAGATTTTGTGGGACATTTGCAAACAGCTGTAATAAGAACCATTGGAGACAATGCAGCAACAGAAATAATGACTAGACATTTGGCTAAGGAAAATGCCAATGAGGTTTGCAAGAAAATTATATGGGGGGTAGACAAAAATGCTCCTTTGGAGATCATAAGACGCTGTGCCACAGTGGGCACAAATGCTTATTATGCCCAAACTATGATGAACATGGAAAGACAAGGTCCTTCTTGGCAAAGGAATTCTACAGAAACTCGTCAATGTTTTCAGTGTGGAAAAGTTGGACATTTGAGAGCGCAATGTAGATACAGAGATACAATGAGAAGACAGGGTGAGAGAATAAAACCCAAAACCCCATGTCCAAATGTAATCGAGGCTTTCACTGGGCCTCTGAATGTAGATTGATCCAGAGGAATGAGAGGCAGGACCCAGCTCCAAAGTATCAATCAAAGGACAGGTGGGGCATGATAGCAGCTGAGGTCACACTCAGAGAGTCTTTAGAAATTCAGGACTCTGATGTCATCAACCAACAGAAAAGCAATCAGGATTACAGTTGGGGAGAATATAGGTTTTTTAACCCAACTGGGCAGTGTCCAGTGCAAAATAGCTCCAATGTAATTACCAGATGATGAGGAGAAATCCCAAAAGTGGTAAATAGAAGGGAATTAGATAGGTTAACTGCTTGGGGAAGAGGATCTGCTTATATTTCCACAGGTGGAGAAGGAATCAGATGGCTGACAATGAGACTGTCAAAAGAACTTTAAAATCTTCAGCCTTTTGTTCTTGAAAAACCAGCAAGAATCATTGTTACCCTTGAGGCCTAAATGATGTACCCAATTTGACTTTATTTTGGTATGGGGTGTGAGATGTAGGTCTTTGCCATTTTTCTGACATAATTTTCCAGTTTTCCCGGAAACTTTTGTGGAAACGTGAGTTCTTATCCCAGAAGTTTGTGAATTTATCAAACACTAGATTACTATAGTCATAGATTATTGTATAATGTGTCTAAGCTATTCCAATGATTCACTATTCTATTTCTTAGTCAGTACTATATATTTTGATGACTGCCGCTTTATAATTGAGTTTTAGATCCCAACATTCATAAAATTTTAAGTTCCAAATTTTTCTCCCTATCTCTCCCATTTCCTTTCTCCTCTTTCCCTTCTCCAACACAGCACACAGATATAAGTTGTACATGTACAATCTTATTAATCCTATTTCCACATAAATCATGTAAAAGAAGAATCAGAACAAAAGGAAAAAAAACACAAGAAAGAAACAACAACAACAACAACAACAACAACAACAACAAAGTGAAAATAGTTTGCTTCAATCCATATTCTGGCTCCACAGTTCTTTCTCTGGATATGAAAACACTCAGTATCCATTCATGTAAACCTTTCTATGTTTGCTAAAACAAACTTTTCAGATTCTTAGAAGAACATAGTCTGCTTCAGTAGTGTTTAAAATCAGAATGCTAAAACATTGACAAGATAAATATGACTATATTGATATTTTCGGTCTTTTATAAAGTATGAATGTCTACATTTTATTTTTTAATATAAAATATATATACTTGTAAGGGCTTATGTTTAAAATATGATTCATTATAGTAGCTTTGGCAGAATGATGAAAATTAAAAGTATCAAAAGAACTCTTTATTGTCAAAAGTTACTATTAAATTCAATTCAATAAATGTTTTTAAGGACCATCTTTGTGCAGAGCATTGTGTTAAGTTCTGGGTTTGCAAAGACAAAGCAAAAGAATATCTTCCTTCAATGATCTTACATTCCACTGGGATATTTTAATGTGAATTCAGATAAATGCAAATAAATACAGGATAAAGTAGCAAGCAGTAACACTGAGGAGAAAGAGAGAGCTCAAAAAGGCTTCCTGGAGGAAGTGGCATCTGATTTCTGGGGCTTAGCTGTTTAATTTGCAATCATGTCTTCTCTGAAGAGCACCACATGCAGCAAACTGTCATAAAATGCAAAGCAAACTAACAAGTAACAAGAGACAGTTTCCTTTTTCATTTTCTGTGATGAAAATTTTGAAATATTTGAAAAGTATCAAAATACCAATGGCTTTGTAAACAGAAAAGTTGCTTTTCTTTCTTCACCTTCAGAATTTCTATTATTTTCTTATATGGGAAGACTTTCTTCAAGAAAGTTTTCTCTACAGAAATAAGTGAGACTATAATATATTGCATAATTAAATTCTGAATTCCCATTAATAAAGTATTATACTTGTAATTTTTACAACTAGAAGTAGCACTATGGTTGTCATATATTACAGTACACACAGTTTGATTGTTGCAGAGTAGACATCTGCCAGAAACATTTCAGTTCAGCATGATGAATTTACCTTAGCCCTGTCAAGAATCACATTACAATGCCAAAGTATTGCTTTGAATATAGGTTGAAAAACAGAAATAAATTTGTTGAGTTAGGGTTTCAAATTCCCTCAGAATCATGTCATTACTGGTATTGTGGCTAGGAACATATGAGCTCCAGTTACTCCATGGGGGATTCACCAATAGTGGATGTCACTCATTTAATCATTGCAGCTAAAGAAAAGATATTGTTGACTGTGGGTGATACAAGAAGGTTATCAGCACCACAGCAAGGATTCTAGCACATTCAATTTACATGAAAGTAGAAGGATATTTAAAATATAATCCATTGCTGAGACATTTAAACACATTAGCATAGGAAGGAGGTACTGCCTTCTTCCTCCTGAGATTAGTCCTGAGTAGCTTAGTAAACAGGTGACAGATTTAGCTAAATCCTTCTTTTAGGCAGCCCTTCTTCCTGACTTCAATAGAGCTATGATCTCATTGATTTGGGTACTCCTTCTAATGATATAAATCACAAGTAATCTATCACCCCTCAACCTGAGCACTTCAACGATTGTCCAACCAATGTGCTGGGGGGCTGTCCCCTAAATCTTCTGATTTTGCATGAATATTAGTGGAATATGGGGACCATTGATCAGTGATCTCTAGCATGTCACATGACTGGCCTGAATTCTCTTCTGGTCATATATAAAACCTCGACAACATTCACACTATGTCTCATGCATTTCTTAGTTGGCTGTGGAGTGGAGTGCCCATTCACACACACCAGGTGCCCTTCTTAGTTGGGTAATTTTTTATTTCAATTCATTGAAGACAGGTAATCTAAAGTTCCTAATTATGATGACCATATGCCCATTCTAAGCCTTTTTCTGGGAAATAAATTCGATGAATAAGAAAAAACTATTATTATATGATAAATGAGTAAAATGTTAGATCTGTCAGTCAGTCAATTAATTAATTAACTGACATTGTTAATTATGTGCAAAGTACTTTGCCAAGCACTGAGGATACTTTTGAGTTCTCTAGAAATTATTCTGGATGTAGACAATACCTCAAGGTTGAAGTCTTACTATGTCTAGAACAACTATCCCAGCTGAGGGAAAAATGGCTTCCTAAATAATACTAAAGGGGGGAATATTTACATGTACAATTACAAATATACATGCATGTGTATATATATGTGTGTGTGTATATATATAGATATATGCAAAATATATTATATGTACACACACATTTTTCCAGGATGTGACATATCATAGTTTCTTAATGAGGGTAACCAACTGTCCTCAAACTCTTTGGTGAGTTAGAGGAATGTCTGTTCCAAGCATGTGAAAATTTCCTCTAGTAGAGAGAGCAGATGAGAATGATTTATTCCAAAGATCATGAAGGCAGATGAATCAAGCACTCCAGAGTGCTCTGAGCTTGGTCAGACATCAAATCCAATTCACACCCATGTTAATACATCACTCATGATGTCACTGGTCTTTTTTGAAAATGAAGGACAAAATAATACACACATAGACTATGTATATATGTATACATAGATTATATCTAGAACATGTATATATACAAACATATACATTCTTTGTATATGTGCATATATGTATAAAATGCATATTTATGTGCATATATATTTTTGTATATTTATTTGTAGTGTATTCCAAAATTCTTACTGACATTTTTGAGCTTTTGCAGCTTAAAATGCAACTACATTTTTGAGAACCTACACTTATAGTGATATGAAATACAGTTGCCTTACTAACATCAAAAGACTACATATACAAACTTTGTATATGAGTCATGGCAAAATTACCATTAAATTTAACCGCCATTTTCATTTGAAAAAGTCTATGGATAAAAGCTGTTTTAATAGTTGCACTACTATTAATAATTGTATTACTTCAGATTTAACTATAGATATACTGAATTTCTTCTTTCTAAAACTATACCTTATGAAAATACTAGAAAAGTATTATGTTTTCAAGACCTTGATTTGATATGAATCGTGAGAAATATGTGAAATAATGTATTTTTAAAATATTTGACTTATGAGAAGTAATATTTGAGGGAATGTGGAATCAATTCATAGGGATAGTTTATGATTCAGAAAAATATTATGAGGTAATAGTAGAAATAGATATGAGAGAAATTCTTTTGACTTAAAAAGCAAAATCAATCTACTTCTAAAATGATAAAAATTGATGTGAAAAATCATAATTTCTTAATCTCCTTTTTTTCTTCATGTATTTACACTTTCTTGAAGAAAGTGTTCATGAAGTTTTCAAAAAGGCAAGAGAATGATCCACTGAACTTGATTTTAATTCCTAAAATCTAAAACAAAATTTTTTTAAAGCAGGTGCTTTAGTTCAAAACTTCTTAAACTATAGGTCATGACCCCATGTGGGATTGCATAACTGAATGTAGGAGTCACAAAAAGTTTGGCAACAGTAAAAGTTATCAAATATTCTGCCAAGAGTTAATTCTTAATGTAAACATAAACAATCTATCTCATTAGTATGAAAGTCTGCTTTCACCTTTAATAAATAGTAAAATTACATGTATACCAAATAATTGTTTTAAAATAAATTTCTTTACTATATATTACCAGTTTTAAAAAAGTGTTCATGATGTAAAGGTACTAGACTTGGTATAGTACATAAGCCTTATTTTCAGATATTTTCTGTACTACTTCATTCTTTGAAACCAATTTTAGTATATAAACTGTATTTACTTTCATATTGGTTTTCTTACATATACTTATCATGATCATATTATTACTATTACTAGTAATAGTAATGTACAATGGCCAAATGTCCCAAGAAATTGTTTTTTTTTTTTTTGTTGGATTTGGTCACACCATAAAACTTACTCTTTTAATACATTTGTTACATCCTTAATAATCCATCTATCTGTCCATTTAACTTCCCAGTTCCTTTTTCTTCAGGTTTGTAACAACAAAAACATCAAGACTGGGATATTGTTCAGTAACTTCAGCAGGCCATTCATTGCTCATATAACAAGAACCTCACATTTTGATTATTAACAAGTTAATATTTGTAGATGACCCTAAAACTTTGTGAAACGTACCCTCTGATTTGCTTTCTATTATTTTGTAACCAAATACAGAAGCAACAACACATTATGCAGGATCAAGGGCCATTTTGAGCACATTTTCCATGGATTGCTCCACAGCCAAAGAATCATCAACTGAGTACCTTACTAGTGATTAACCTCTTTGTACTTAGCTAGGCTGGTGTTCAGAAAATAGAATTTATTATTGGCACCACATTTTGTAGTATGGTAAAACTTTCCTAAGCTTGAATTCTTCTGGCATATCCTGCAGGGCCATATAAATACCAAGATAAGGCATATGAATAGGACATTTTGGAGGACATAGAACACACCAAATAACATTAATGACTATATTTTAGTGGACAGAATGGGAGTCATTTCTGAAATAGTTCTCTTTTATAGAATCAAACTTGTTAGAACAAAGATAAAAATTAATATGTAATTATAATAATGAAAAAAATGAGAAAAAGAATATACAATTAAAACATCTTAATATTTTTAGTGAATAATATAAAATGGGAAATGGATGGAGGAAAGAGACAGCAAATGCAACAATTTTTATAAAAGAGTTGAATCAATTGCCATAATGAAAAGACCAAAGAACTTCAGAAAATACTTGATCTCCTCACTAAGAAAAGAAGCAGTGGAATAAATTATAAACCATTTTGTAAAATCTTATTGAGAAGAATAGTAAAAGATACATAATAGTTCTGACAGTATTGACATTTATATAATGCATTAAGATTTGTAAGGAATTTAATAAATATTTACCTCATTTTATCCTTACAACCCTGAGAGGTCAATGTTATTATTATCCTCATTTTATAAAGGAGGAAACTGAGGCAGAAAAAAGGTTAAGTAACTTGGAGAAGGTTACATAGCTAATAAATATCTAATGTGAGATTTGAACTCAGACTTTCCTGAATTCAGAGCCAATGTTTTATGAATTGTGCAATGTGGATATCTCTAAATAATAAGTATTTTTCTCATAAAAGAGAAAGAAGCAATGAAAGGAAAAATAAAAAGAAATTTAATGTAGAGCTATAGTAAGCAAAGTTACTCCAAGGACATTTAAGAATAAAACTGCAAGCAGGACAACAAAACCTAAAAAAAAGAAATCTAAAATTTTTTTTAATAACAACCTTTTTACCTTTGGGGATAGTGGAATCATCACATTTGTATTCTAATATCACAGTTATTAAAGGTATTCTGGATGATAGCATTAATAGGGAGCAAAGAATGCTTCTCAGATCATGTTATAGTAACACAATTTCCTGAAAAAAATTAGAAAACAGATCATAAGATCATTATTGTTACTATGATTATTGTTTTTGTTAATTATTTTTAAAAGACACATTTGATTCATTACAGTGAATCACTACCTCAAAAGCTGTCTTTGACATGATATCTCCTTTGCATATGTCAGAATCACACAAGAAATCTTTAAATACCTTGCCTTGGTTGCCTGACCTTCTTTTTTATGCATATGAAGTAAGGTATAAAGGAAAGAGATGTATGCTTGCTAAAAGGTACTCTCCACTGTCATGGAAGACGTCTGTAGCTTGTAGATAACATTATGCAGCTCTTAACAAGATCTAAAACTTTGGAGAGTTTCCTAAATGATATTCATAATCACTTGAGAGAATTTAGTCTCACTTTTTACTCAGAAAAATCCCAGTAGATAAAAAATGTCTAAGTTTTCATACTAAAATAGGCAGCTGCAAGAAGACCTATAGAGTTCATCAATCAATCTATATCTACATCATCCATATTTATAATCTATAAAATTTATACCTCCATCATACATATATATCATCTATTCCTTTACCATATATCCATACCAACCATGTCTATATCATATATATATATATATATATATATATATATATACACACACACACACACACACACACACACACACACACACATATATATATATTATATATATATACATACATATATATATATATATTATAGTCTATATCCAAACCATATATGTGGATTCTATATCTACATCATCTAAATGTATATCATATAGCTATAGCACATATCTGGATCAATATCATTTTATTGGCAACATATGGCTATATTTGTATCTGTATCTTAAACCTTCCCCCCAATTTTCTTGGAAACCTCAATATTTTGGGGATGACATTGTATAGTCACACATATTATGATATGATTCCCTCTGAAGAAAGGAGGTAAAATATATAGCGGGGTGAGTATGGAACATGTAAGCAAGCTTCAAAGGACAACTGAGGAGTTATGCAAGAGAAATGGTGTAAAGAAAATAATAAGAAAAACTGGAGAAAATATTGGTTGCTTGCATAAAGAGAGCCTGTATTCCCCAAGACTATCCAAAATGTGAATAATATGATAAATTGATGGTAGTCCATGGATTAGTAAACTTTCCAGGCAGGAATGGATTATAAGCACCTTTATGAGGTGCTTCATTCATTCATATTTCAATCATTCCGCTGCTCTGCTGGAGTAATTCAGTATCTAGTATTCAATACTAAGTTCACTTAGTCTGAAAAGTATATTTTTCAGGTATTACTATGATAGTACAGGATGTTTTCATGCTGATAGTGAAAGCATACTGCCTATAAAGTCAGATAATGTGTATATGTTTTTAAGCTCTGATACAAGATATGATCATATCTTTAATCATTCTGGGTCTCAGTTTCCTCATCTGTGAAATGAAGTAAGAATCTATGATCCTATTTTATTCTGTTTGGTCAATATATGAAAAAAAAATACTAGAAAACAATTTAAGTTTCTGTTATTCTGTCTGGGTGATCCTAGATAGATAGATACCTCTGAGATCTTGGTTAAGTGATTTAAACTCTATAAAGTTTAATTTTCTCATCTATAAAATGAGGAGTTTGGTGTATTTGTACTAGGTGTTGTCTAAATTTCTTTCCAATCCTAAATCTATGATCTGATGATTCTATGAATCCCTGGAAGCAACAAGATTCTAAAGTCATCAAGGGATAAATTCTCAAGGAAAGTGAAATAAGAGAGCCCACCAAAAGCTTAGAAAATTTCAGACTATTATTACCAAGGTAATTGGGAAAAAATAAATGACCTATATCCCTACTTTTCCAACTGCATAGTTTTTTTGAGGTAGAAATATGCCAAGAACAGATACAATCCTATATATTCAAATTAGTTGTACCTATATGAACAGTATGGAGATGCATATTAGAGACTTTTTCTTTGTTATAAAGAGAATATATAGATATTCTATTCTTTAAGTTGATATGGAACAATTTGGGGGGAGGGCTCCTCTGGATATCAGGATATCACTATACAAGGTCCATATCATATTAGTATGATTAGTCGAGCTTCTTGTGGAGGGGTCACCAAGCAAAGTTGCCCAGATTAAACAAATAGAAATGGATAGGGGATGGGGAAATATCATCCTAGTGTTCTCTATTAAAAAGGGGTATTGGGAAGGTGTCAGTCCCTGCAGGATTGAAATTTATGATTTATATAATATTGAATAGTAGTATAACAGATTATTGTTATTATTGCAGCACAGTAGGAAAAGTGTACTGGCCCATTGAAACATTATGTTTTCATATAAATTAAGGAAAAAAAAAACATTGCCATATAATTTCAGAAAGTTGGAACATGGTAACAAATCTTAAAGCCTCTGCAGAATCCTTTCTATCTAAAAATCAAAAAAAGGTTTCAATTCTATTCTATTTTCCAACTACAGTCTGGCAAAGAGAATTAACACTATAAACTGTATCCATTTTCTCTGAAGTTGCTAGCATGTTTGAGCCAGCCAGGTCATTTTTGATTTGGGAATCGTTCAGAGACTTTTGACAGACTAATTACCACTGCTCACGGTGCACTGTCGCTGACTTTTGGATCAGGTAAAATGTTAGATATTGTGAAACAGACACTTTAAAATCTGTTTAAAGTACTTTCTAAATTTGGGAAAGAATTGCCAAGAGAATTAAAAGAGAATTTTAAAAATCTAAAGCATTTTAGATTTAGAAAATAGAATTTTTGGTCTCAAAAATATTACAGTATATGTAGAATTAGGCACACAAAACCCATTAAATTTAAAATAATCTTTTATTGATGCTTTTTGTCTTTTTTACACTATAATAATTTCGTAGTTATGAGCCTTCCCATAGAACTATCCCATACAACAAGGAGATATTGTCATTCAAAGTTAGGGAGTAGAAACCAAAAAGAGAGGGAAGCTCACAAGAATTCATTATTGGGGAAGCCAATGGAAGGAAACACTGTGGAAATGCAATGGACCAGGTGTCAGGAGACCTAGTTTTTAGTCATAATACTATCACTAATTGTGGAACTACACAGGTCATTTGATATCTCTGAACTGCATTTTTTTTCATCTTAAATAGAATGAAGCTCAGTCTAGATAACCCCTTTCAGCTCCTAATTTCTGTGAAAATGATGGATATTGCTTTTTTATTATCATTTTTATTTTATTATTATAGCTTTTTATTTACAAAACATATGCATGGTAATTTTTCTTTAAATTTTTTTAAATTATAGCCTTTTATTTACAAGACATATGCATGGGTAATTTTTCAGCATTGACTCTTGTAAAACCTTCTGTTCCAACTTTTACCCTTCTCCCCTCCCATCCCCTCCCCAGATGGCAGGTAGACCAATACATGTTAAATATGTTAAAGTATATGTTAAATACAATTTATGTATAGATATGTATACAGTTATCTTACTGCACAAGAAAAATCAGATTTAGAAATAAGGTAAAATAACTTGAGAAGGAAAACAAAAAAGCAAGCAAACAATAACAGAAGGAATGGAAATGCTATGTTGTGGTTGATACTCATTTCCCATAGTTCACTCTCTGGGTATAGCTGATTCTCTTCTTTACTGAACAATTAGAACTAGTTTAAATCATCTCATTGTTGAAGAGAGTCACATCCATCAGAGTTGCTCATCTTATAATCTTGTTATTGCCATGTAAAATGATCTCCTGGTTCTGCTTATTTCACTTAGCATCAATTCATGTAAGTCTCTCCAGACCTCTCTGAAGTCATCCTGCTGGTCATTTCCTATAGAACAATAATATTCCATAACATTCATATACCACAATTTACCCAACCATTCTCCAATTAATGGGCATCCACTCAGTTTCCAGTTTCTAGCCATTACAAAGAGACCTGCCACAATATTTTTTGCACATATGGGTCCCTTCCCCTTCTTTAAGATCTCTTTGGAATATAAGCCCAGTAGTAGCACTGCTGGGTCAAAAGATATGCACAGTTTGGTAAGTTTTTGAGTATAGTTCCAAATTGCTTTCCAGAATGGTTGGATCAGTTCACAATTCCACCAACAATGTATCAGTGTCCCAGTTTTCCCACATCCCCTCCAATATTCATCATTATCTTTTCCTGTCATCTTATGAATAGTGCTTTCTTATACACCACTTGCTACTATCTTCCAGACCACATTTCCTGTTCCTTTCTCCATTTTTTAACTTTTCCTACTTTAGTCCTCTATTTTCTTCCTTCTCTGTTTTTCTTTTGCTCCATTTCAGTTGCCTTCCCTTTTTATATCTTGTTTTTTCCCCAAATTGCTTTTGCTCCATGCTTAGTCCTTTTTTTTCTTTTCAGTTGGATGGATTTTAAAATGATGTATTCATTTTAAGACTTAAAATTTGGTGTTCAACATTTTCTCTTGCATTTTTAAGATTCGGGAGAGAAAATAAGATTGTAAGTAGAAGCTTCAGTAATTCAAGAATTACTTGGAATAGGGATATATGTGGCCCACATATACAGACAAAATCGTTCGTGGAAGAAGGGAGACAAATGAATCCCTGTTGGAGCAGCTAGGTGGCATAGTGGATAGAGCACCAGCTCTGAAGTCAGGAACTGAGTTCAAATTTGGGCTCAGACACTTAACACTTCCTAGCTGTGTGACCCTGGGCAAGTCACTTAACCCCAATTGCCTGAGGGGGAAAAAAAGAATGCATCCCTGTAGCAGCTTTTATCAACCCATTCTCTAAAGTGTGAATTGGAAAATTAGGTTAGATAAATAGCTGAATAAAATTAGAAGTGAGTACTATTCAACAGAAATGTTAAAGTAGGCAAAGATGTCATTGATTAGATGGTCATTGATGACTTAACTGAGAGATGTCATTGATGACTTCTGAGACATCTCAGACGATGACTTCATCTCTTCTTTCGAGAGACCACTGAGCGGTTAGATGGTGTAGTGAATAGAGTGCTAGATCTGGAGTCAGGAAGACCCATCTTCCTGAAATCAAGCCTGGTCTTAGACACTTAATAGCTGGATAACATTGGGCAGCCTACTTAACTTTATTTGCCTCAGTTTTCTCAGTAAAGTGAACCTGAGAAGGAAATGGCAAACCACTAAAGTATCTTTGCCAAGAAAATCCCAAGGAGGACCATGAAGAATCAAATATGACCAAAATGACTGAACAACAAAAGAACAACCAAAAAACCAGTTCCTATAGTACCATCTCACAGATATGCTTCAGATACAAATTACTTTCTCTTGAAGAATCATCACCTTTCTCCCAAAGATTTAACATAAATGAAATCTTCACAAACAGAAACTGTTAATCACTCAGTCAATAAAATTCCCCATTAGGGTTCCAAATAATGTATAAAATGGTTTTGCCATCATCTTAGATGATCCAGAGTTCTAGAAAGTAGCATCTGCACTGATTTTTAAATCAATAGAAGTCTTTGGTTCCAGTAAGAAGCTGAATTTTTAGACTTTAAGTTCATCATAGAATCTTATTATTGTAAAGGACCAAAGCGCTAATTTATTGATCACCATCACAACTTCCCCAAGAGGTCATCCAGCCTCTGTATGTATAGCACCTTGAGAAGAGAATTCTTCTTATAAGAAAATTCATTCCATTTTTAATTCAATTCAATTCAATTTATTTCAGTAAGATTTTGTTAGGCCTCTACTTTGTACCACTTGCTAGATGCCAGATGAAAGTGAAGATGGCCTCTGTCTTCAAAGAACTTACAGCCCATAGAAGGAAAAACAGCATTTATAAACCCTATTTGAATATGTGAAGGATACATGATTTTGTCAGCATCGGGAAAATCTCTTTTTATGTATTTAGTAGATAAATGTAAGGGAGCTGTTTGAGGAATTTAGAGGGTAAGTGAACTGTCCAGGATCACAGAATTAGTAAGAGGCAGGGGTCAGGAGTTGGATTTAAGATATTTGATTCCTGAGCCCCCATCCTAAATTCTTTTACTATGCCATTATTCTTCTGTTATGTTGAGACAAGCCTAATTCCTTTTAACGTCCACATTTAGGTTCTATTTTCCTGTTCCTAAACCAAGCAAAATAAGTCTAATTTTTCTTTCACTTAACAATCCTTCAAATGTTTAAAGACAGGCATTATCATTTCTCAAAATTTGTCTCTTTCCAACTAAGCATCCCTAAAAGGTTCCTTCAGTGAATGGCCATATAACATAGCTTAAATTTTCAACATCCTGGTCATCACCTTTTGAAGATGAATCAGTTTATCAACATCACCTCTAAAAAGGGATGCCAAGAAACCAAAACAGAATTTCTAGATGTGGTCTGACCACAGATGAAAAAATAAAACTATAACCTGATTATATTCTTAATCTAGAATATAGTTCTGTGATCCTGGGCAAGTCACTTGATTGGTCTCAGCCTAAGCTTACTTATCTGTAAAATGGAAATAATAATAGCACTTATCTACCTTGTTGTAAGAATGAAATGTGATAATACATAATTACCTTAAAGCTGTTTTATATATATATATATATATATATATATGCTAGTTATTTTTATTGTCTTCACTACAAATGACAATTAATTGATTTTCTCTATACAACCACAATTTAAGTTAAGGAAATGCATTTACTTTCTCTGGATAATTAGTATTTTCAGTTTTTAAATGGAATCCTAGTTTGTATAAGAAGGTTCCATTCTGTCAAAGTTGCAAATAGTGTCCTATTTTCATCAAGCCAACTTTAATAATTTACAGAATGACAAATTGGAAATAATATCAAAAGCCTTCTTTGAATGTATAAGAAGTTTTTCCATCACCTAGGATCTTAGCAACTGCAAAAAAGCAAACCATGCATCCTCCTAGAAATATGGTAGCAAAATGCAGTGCTGGAGTCTGTGTTTTTCTATTGTTATTTATACAAATGATGAAGAAGACAGTTTCAAAAGGTTTTCTGGGTCTGAATAAATTGGTAGGCACAATTAGTGAAGGACAATGCAATCAGACCTTGAAGGACTTTGTTTTCCAATGTTGTGTGCATTTTCCTTCATTTGTCACTTTATCTGGCAGTGAGACTTAAAACAAGATATCTGTATTCTGAAAAAATAAGCCAGTTCTGCATAAATAATTTTCTAGATAAGCAACAAAAAAATGAAGAGGGACAAAAGCGTCAAAGACCCTTAAGCTAAAATATAATACAAGAATAGAGCACACAGATTCTTCTTTTCAAGTAGATCCCCAGAAAAAGATAGAAAAAAAGATCATAAAATTCAAAGAGGTAGGCTTTCTGGCAAGTAGTTCTCCCTGAGTAACTCTACTCAAATTTCAAGGTAATGTACAAATCTTCAAAAAATGTGTTTTTTCACATGTAGCAATTATGTTTGTGTGTGGGTGATCATGTCATTTTGGTTCAATTCAACAAGCTTTCATTATATACCTACTATGTATAAAGCATAGTACATCCAGAACATATAAAAACAAAACAAAAATAATTCTTGACCTCTATAATTTTTCATTTTGCAAGATGGAGATGAGAGATTGACATGAGGATACAACATAAATATAAGCAGATAAATGTATCTTAATCTGAGAGAGAGAACAAACTCATTAGGGGAAATCAGGAAAGGATTCACAGATGATACCTGATCTGAGCCATGAAAGAAGTTTAGGGTTCTGAGTGGCAGGGAAAAGGGAGTATATTTCAGGATTATAAGATAACTAGTACAAATACACAATGATGAGAATTTGTGAATTCAGTATATAGCTTGTTTTCTGGTGTGCTTTGAAATGATAATATTTGAAGAGAATTATAATGAAATAAGGGTGGAAAGATAGATAAGAGCTAGATTGTGGAGGACATTAAATGCCAGAGACTTTAAATTCTTAGAGATCACTCAGAGGTACTGTAGGTTTTTGTTTGTTTGCTTGTTTGCTTGTTTTACACAGGAGTATGACATGACCAGATTTAAGATTATTTTTAATAGTTGTGTGAAGCATGAATTAGAGAGAGACGAGATTGCAAACCAGAGATCAACTAGGTGTCTATTATTATTATTATTATCATCATCCAGGTAAGAGATAAAGAGGGCCATCAGCCTCAAATGAAAAGGGGATGATCAGTGAGTATAGTGAATGGGATGAACTAGAGAAATATTATGGAAGTGTTATTAACAAGCCTTGGTAACTCTTTTGGATATGAGGATAGAGGAGAGTATAATATCCAGGCTAACCATCTGGATGGTAGTGCCCTTTAAAGGGAAAACTTTGGAAAAGACATATTTTGGATAGAAAATAAATTTCATTTGGAACATTTTGAGTTGGAGATACCATAGTACATGGGAGAGATCTATGAAAGAGATGGTAATGTTATGATGAAGTTTAGGAGACATATAAGGGATGGCCATTTTGGAGTCATCTACATGGGAACTAACAAGGTCACTAAGGGAAATGATGGAGACCAAAAAAAAAAAAAAAAAGAGTGGTCAGCTTGAAATGCTGGGACTCACAGAGTTTTTGTTTTTATTTTTATTTTCAAATTTAAAATTCAGTGTTATGAGAAAGATCAGAAAATGCCTGGTGAGCACTGACCAATATTTCCCAAATTGAAATTGATTATGTCTTAAAAGTCAGGTAATGGTTAGTGACCAACATGGTACATATTTAAGAATTAGCTATCTAGTGGACAATTGGATTAATGAGCTGTCTAGAGTAAAAGTCAAAACAAATACTGAATTAGAGGAAAAAGGAAAAGACACTGTCCATAATTGTACCACTTCAAATCTCACTTTTTAAAATTGATCATGGGTTTTGAAAACGGTAAAGCAGATAAAAGTAATGAAATTGATTCAATGAATGATTATGACAGAAAAAAAGAACAATAGAAAGATAATTTGATTTTTTACTTTAGAAGCCTTGAATTAAAGTCCTACCAGAATTAGTACTTGGGTATTACACAAAGACTCAATATTTAGAAAAATTATTATTTGCATTAGCTTCCTCATATAATTGTTGTGAGAAAAGCACTTTGAATATCTTAAAGTGCTGCACAAATATTAGTTTTTATTATTCCCATTTCTTTTTGAATTTTCCCCTATTAACTAGTAGTTATTTTCTTTCTTTTCCATTTAACCTTTTCACAACATAAGTGACACATGGTGATCTAGCATTTACTTAAATATCTCCCATGAGGAGGAATTCAAGTGGAAAGATGAAGCAACTTTGGAGCCAGGTGATCTGGGTTCAAATGTCATAATCATACTAAATAACAATAACAATAAAAGCAATTCGTGATATAGCATTTTGAAGTTGACAAATTGCTTTACATATATTGATTTATTTTACCCTCACAACAGCAACTGGGAGATAGGTGCTGTTAAAATCCCTATTTTAGAGATGAAGAAACTAAGATTAAGTGACTTGTCTAGCACACAGTTAGCAAGCAAATAAAACTGGATTTATATTCATATCATCCTGATCCTTTCCACTAAGAAACCAGGACTTCACTCTAACTTTCTATGTCACACTCTCTATGTGACATTGCACAAGTTGATTAATTTCTTTGGATCTCAGTTTCCTCATCTATAAAATGAAGATATTGGTAACAGGGGTCCTCAAACTTTTTAAATAGGGCACCAGTTCACTGTCCCTCAGACTGTTGAAGGGCCGGACTAAAAACAAAAACAAAAACTTTGTTTTGTGGGCCTTTAAATAAAGAAACTTCATAGCCCTGGATGAGGGAGATAAACGTCCTGAGCTGCTGCATCTGGCCCGCGGACCATAGTTTGAGGAACCCTGGAACTTTAGATGATAAACAAGGATCCTTCTAGGTATAAATCAAAGATGCTGTGATTTTCTCATCCCTTGAATAACGCATTCCACTTTTGGTCAATCATTAGGAAGTTCTGTGGGTTTTTTTCCCCCTTCCTTTTTATAGGAAACTTGAATTTGCTTCTCTGGAACTCCTAATCATTATTTCTTATTCAGAGGTGTCCCCAGGTGATTACTTCCTTCTCCCTTGCTTTAGATACAGCTCTTGCTTGTCCTTAGATTTAGAAAGCAGTTGAGTATTTTTTGTTTTGTTTTTTGTTCTTAATTTTTTTTCATTTTATTTCGTTTAAAAAGCTTCTTGGGGAGTATGAGGCATGAAACTGCCACTCACTTGAAAAGGAATAAACTTCTGCTCCAACTTTCAAAATTTTTTTCTTTCATTTTCTGTCACAACCATAGACAATATATAATACAATGTGAAGTATATTTGCAAGGAATCATCTTGAGTTCTCTGTATTTTCCTACTTGAACAAAAGTCAGCTTTTTGACACCAGGGATTTGATTCAGTATCATTATAGCACCTGAGAAATAAACATATCACTAGGGAGTGATATATTATTCTCCTGCCCACCAGATGATTTCCTAGGTGATATTTATATTTCTAGTGATTTTATTTGTTATTCCTCGAGATTAGTCCGATCATAAGTGCCAAGCGATAACATTGCATTTTCATCCTAGGAAGCCATGACAGGTGTCATCTGAATGCAGGAAACTCAGGAATAGTCTCTTCATTTCTTTCTAAAGGCTTGTCAGTTTCTCTGTTATTGATTTCTTTCATTCTATACTTTTAGGAGTATCCCTCTGCCCGCATGGCCAAGTTGCTGTCAAAATGGCTTCCTCCTACATCAGATGGCACAATTAGTTTTATTTTTGTACCTTAAAATTAGGCTTATCCAACAGACCCCTGAATTTGTTGTTAGCCAAGTAGCAAAGTCCATAGAGTGGATTTTCAGCAAAAGGCTTATTCCTGAGAAAAGCAAACCTCAATGATATTTGAAATCATGATATTTTTCCTCTCTATCATTTCGCCAGTCTGTTTCCATAGTTTTGTCTCTACTCATATAAATGAATGGGAAGGTCACTGAATTCAGATTCATGAGGCTTAAAAATCCCAGCTTCCTTTGTTACTAGGTATGGGACTTTGGGCAAGTCAATATGTTAGGGCCCAGTTTTCATGTTTATAAAACAGAGGAATGGATTATTTTGAAGATTCTTTCTGATTCTAAATCCTGTTATTCAAATAACTATATCATCATCATCATAACTTTTATATAGTAACTAGTTTGCCTCTGTTTCCTTCTCTGTAAAACAATGTGGAGAAGGAATGACACACCACCCCAGTATTTTTGCCAAGAAAATTCTAAATAGAATCATAAAGAATCAAACACAACTGAAATACAAATATATATATTTATAAAAGTTTTTAAATGTGTATGCATACATGTATAAATAGGTACATACATGTATATAAATATACACCTTGTTCCTAAAATGAATCTTAATCATATTCCAATGAAATGAAATAAATGTGAAAGCTTGTGACTTGTTTTTTTAAACACTAGTGAATTATTACCTCATATTTCCTAGTAACGCTATTTACTTTGACCTTGAAGAACTTTGTGAATTGCAATGGAAACAAATTTAATATTAAAGTATGACATCACACCTTACCTCATTTTACATTATATATGTAATGAAAATATTAGCTCTTCTTTCTATATATAACTTTCAGACATTGAACAATTTGTTTACCTTTGCTTTCTGCTGTGCCCTAGGTCATGTTTGCAAATTCCATTCCTGATTAGAACCAGCTTTCAGCAGCTAATAGCAATCCATTCAAAGGAGGTTAACCCAGATTTCTCTCAATGATATCACTGTTTTTAACTTCCTTGTTTAATTTGAAAGGCAAGAAGATTGTAAGAGTTAATAGAAAAAAAAAGTAAAAATATAGATGGATTTTCTTATCCACTGAAGTTAATTGATTATGTTTACAATTTTAATAATGAGGCTACTTCTGCCCTTATATTCTTTTCTTTCAGGCTGCTGCTTCTGTTTCCTTTGAAGATTTTTTTCAGAGTTCTAGGTTGAGTTTATCCTCCAAAAGCAAACTGTAATGTAGTATCATGAAGTATAGTTTGCAGATATAAGTGGAGATCAACTTAATGCTGACCAATTATCTTGTTTGCATTAGTTTTGTTTGTACAAAGGCTTTTTAATTTGATACAATCAAAATTTTCTATTTTGTGATCGGTAATGGTCTCTAGTTCATCTTTGGTCACAAATTTCTTTCTCCTCCACAAGTCTGAGAGATAAACTATTCTATGTTCCTCTAATTTTTTTATAATCTCGTTCTTTATGCCTAGGTCATGGACCCATTTTGATCTTATCTTGGTATATGGTGTTAAGTGTGGGTCCATGCCTAGTTTCTGCCATACTAATTTCCAGTTATCCCAATGCTGACCAATTATCAACAATGTTTGGAGACTTTGAGATATCCTTATCCCTCTAGATGTTGTTTTATGTTCCGTTTTTCAGTCAATTACTGGCCTATTTGTGATAATATAATAATTATACTATAATTCATTATAATTTTTAATTACACTCTAATTGTTGTTATTGTTACTGCTATTGTTATCATCTAACTACTAGCCTCCAAAGGCATAGCCAGCCACAGCCACAGAAAAAGAATAAAGTCCAGAAAATGACAGCATTTCTAAATAGGACAAAAAATGTTGACAGTATACAGTAAGCAACTCACTAGCTTGATATATCTCATACTTTTCTACCCTCAATATCCTTAGTTCTGCACTCTAGGGCAATCATGGGGTTAATCAAAAGGTACTGTTTTGTGAAAAGAGTGGAAGGGTTTATAAGTTCTAGGTTAGGGCTAATAATAGTGAGAAAGGGTACAAAGATCTTGACTACAATGTCACACTGTCTAACTAATCTGCTGCTTGCCTCATCAGCCATGGTACAGTCTGATTACTCTCTATTTTAATTTTGCAAACAATTACTCAATGCCTATATTAAGTCATTTGTTGGAATCTGGGAAGGAAGTGGGGACATCCTTGTCCTTCTTTGCTGAAAGGACTTTCACCCAGGCCCTTGTCCACAAAGTTACTTTCCTTCAGTCTAACAAGTGAATCTTGTTTTGTTCTTACTCAATAAGGCATATGGATCTTAAGTATCAGATAAAGTACTGTGCTTAAGCAGCACTGGTAGGTGGTACAATGAATAGAATGCTGAGTCCAGAGTCAGAAAAATAAGTCCTCTTGACTTCAAATCTGGCCATGGACACTTAAAAGGTTTGTGACTCTGGGCAAGTCATTTAACCATTTGCCTCAATTTTCTCACCTTTGAAAATAGCTGTTGAAGGAAATAGTGAACATCTCCAGTCTCTTTGTCAAGAAAATCTCATAAAACCAACTCTTAGTTTTATTTATTAGTTCAATAGTGTGTTTTTTTTACTTTCAATATTATTAATTTCTCCTTTTAATTTTAGAATTTCAAGTTTAGTATTAGATTGGGGGGTTTTAATTTGGTCTTTTTCTAGCTTTTTAAGTTGCAAGCCCAATTCATTAATTTTCTCTTTCTCTATTTTATTCAAGTAAGCCTCTAAGGATATAAAATTTCCCCTTGTTACCGCTTTGGCTGCATCCCACAAATTTTGGTGTGATGTCTCATCAAGTCAAGAAAATCTCAAGTGGGGACACAAAGAGTTGAAAATAACTGAATTTGATTTTTTTCCCCCTTAAGCAGTAGTATCATTGAGTGTATCTCCCTGCAAATTTGTTTTCTGCAAATTCTTTCAGTAAACCTGGGGGAAGGCAGTTTGCAGTAAGTTAGAGATTTTCTTTCTCTGTTCTAAGAGCTGCTGAGGAGCAGGAAGGTCAGGTATTAAATACTTCTTAGAATGTTTATCTTGTTTGGAAACTATGCTTAAATGCAAGATGGGAGGAAAAGTCCCTTCTCAGCTGTTACTAGCTGCCCCCTGTTTAAGTCAATTCTGTGTTTACAAAACCTTCTAATTTTCAAATTTTCTAATTCTGTGCTCTTAGTCATCCATTGCCTTCATCGTCAATGTCATTATTAAATTTGTTAATGTTCAGTTATTTTGGTCATGTACAATTCTTTATGATTCCATTTGAGATTTTCTTTAGCAAAAATACTGGAATAGTCTGCCATTTCCTTCTTCAGCTCATTTTTACAGAGGAGAAAATTGAAGCAAACAGTTTTAAGTAACTTGCACAGGGTCACAGCACTAAGTATCTGAGACCAGATGTGAACTAAGATGTTCCTAATTCAAGAGTTGGTACACTATTCACTGTACCACCTAGCTGCTCAAGTCATTATCAAAAGAAAATATTTAATTTGCAATATAAAACTATTCCAACACTATGCTTACATTTATCAAATGTACATTCTAAAAAAATACGTCATGACTGTGAAAGATTTATCAATATAGATCCTCTTCTACTCAGATTGATCCCAGTTCTTTCTCAAAAGCCAATAGCTTTAACCTTAAAAGGATAAGCCTCTGTATTTTTCCAGAGTAGTCTCTATCACCAGACCCATACTCTATGCAGTAGAGTCAAAGTCAAAAGGAAATGGATATTTGGGGGCCACATATTGACTTTGAAAACCTCAAGTTAATATTATTTATGTTTTATTTAAAATCCAATTGCATTTTAATTTGGTTAGGGGAGAATTTTGGCTGCAAATTTGACACCTCTACTTTATTCAAGGCCTTTCCAGTTAGGTGGGGCCAAAAGAGCTTGGACTCTGCTTGCATAATCATTTCCACACCAAGAAGCATGGTGATACCACAGATGAGGCATCCACAGTGATGAGGTATCCAAAGGAAAAATATTACAAATAATATCTAATAGAAATGCAAACAACTACATAATAAAACCTAAATGTAGATATAAATATGATGGGGATTTCTTTCATGCCTGAGTTGGATTGGATGACTAATGAAGTTTCTTATAACTCTTAAATTCTGTGATTCTGTGAAATGGTTACAATGATTGATTCACATTACAGAGCATTAAAAATACATTTGCAAAGTAATTAGGGGAATGTGTCTATAATCTAAATCTCTCCCTCCAGCTGCCTTCAAAGAGAACCATACCAAAATTATTTTAGATTTATTTTTTAAGCTTTTCAGAGAAGATTTCACAATTCTCCTCAGAAACCTATTTTTTCTTCTCTTTCTATGCTCTTTTCCTGACTTCTAGTATCATTTTTGTGCCAAAGTAGCCCAGATCTCTATATCTATTCCTAGTCCCATATTATAACTTCATCTAACATTCCAAAATGGAACTGATCATCTTTTCATGCCCCTATTCCACAATCTACTTCTCCCTCTATATTTTATTTCTGTTGAGGAAACTGTTATTTTCCCCTCATCATTGAGATGTATAATTTTGAAGTCATCCTCTTCTGCTCTGACTGCTCTAATCTTCCCTCCCCTCACAATGTATAGAGAGAACTCATCAATGAGGGAAGGGAATGAGATGTGTATAAGGAAGGTCCAGATTGAGAAGGCTATAAAGTAGTGAATGTTCTTGGACAAGGAGTTCCCGGAAAGTTCCATTATAAGAAAACATGATTTTGAACTTGAAAACCAGTAGCTTAAGCCAATTTTCCAATAAAGATGGCAAATAGATGGGTATTCTTTTTTCTGTAAGTGCTTTGATATATGTGATTATGATTATCACCCTTCAGCTTTCTCTGTTCAGTCCTGGATGAAATGGTTAGCATTCTATTTTCATACTATCAGGATTCTGATTTTTTTCTAATACAGCCAAGTAAGGTTTTTGCTAAGGTAAGAAAAAAAAAATCTTTTTCTCAAACCCATAGTCAACACTCTAAATTCTGAACAACTTCAGTTGTTCAAGCATTTATTGAATGTCTACAAAGGAAGAATTGAACCAAATACTTTCCCTCCAAGATGCTAATCAAAGCTAATACATAACAATGAATCACATAATACAAAAATAATTATGCCCTAAATTGTGTCAGAGATGCTATATATTTTATACAGATTCTTACATTCTATAAGAATTTAGACAAAAGAACTAGAAAAGGCAAGAAATTTATCATGGAAAGGTGAATTGAGCAAGTTCATGAAGAGTGGGTAGAATTTATTTATAGAGAAATAAATGGAGAGAACAGTCTAGGTGAAGGGAATAGTATGCATGAAGACATGAAGGAAGGTCTGCATATGAATTGTTCTTGGGGAAGTGATTAGTGGTTGTTGAAAAATAATGAAAAATGAAATTCTCTAAATAGAATAAGATGAGATTATAGGGGTTGGAAAAACCAAGTGTCTGAATTTAGGAAGTAGATAGAGATGATAAGAACAATATCTACTTTTCAAAGAATGTGTGTGTGTGTGTGTGTGTGTGTGTGTGTGTGTGTGTGTGTGTGTGAATGAAGGGAAGTTGAAAAAGGGGACTAGTTTGGGTGGGGACAATGATGTTTGATATTGGACATACTGACTATATGGCAATGATTTTGCATACCAGTGGATATATCAAGTGCGAAGATGGAGAAACAGAACTGTAATTCCCATGAGAAGGAAGAACTAGACAATAAGGAGTGAGTAGGGATATATTGGACATACTGATTATATGGCAATGATTTTGCATACCAGTGGATATATCAAGTGCGAAGATGGAGAAACAGAACTGTAATTCCCATGAGAAGGAAGAACTAGACAATAAGGAGTGAGTAGCATAGAAGTTATCATTGAAATGAGATTTCTGTGCAAAAAAAAAAAAGGGCCAAATTAATTAGGATTAAGCCTTTAAAAGCCTACATTTTAAACATTCACCATTTTGCCTGTAGAGCCACTTGATCTCAAGGGAGCTATAGTGATGCAGAAACTCTAGCTTGCTAGCTCAAGCAACAGAGACCTATAGGGATTACTTTCAATAAATTATTTTTGAGTCCTGACATACCTTCCTCTAAGAAAAATCTCTAACATCTTGATCACGCATTAGTGTTCCTCTTTAGGGATGTTCAATGACTTTCTTTGTGGGATCCCTGATATCATTTGATATTTTGATACTTTAGATAACTCTTCTGTTGCAAAAGTTCTATGGCAAAAATATATTTTAAAATTAATCAAATCATAGCTCTTAGAGCTAGGAGGAACTTCTACTATATTCTGTCTCTTAAATCTTCATCCTTATTCTAACCAGATCTAATAGTCACCATCATTTTGCCCATCTTCTAGCTTATTTCATTGTAATCTTTGGAAAACCTTTCTTTTAAAAGTCTGATTTATCTTTTGTTTACAACTGCAGGTATGCTGGGCTTAAACATGCTGGATAAACTTGGAATGAGAATTCAGATTTTTATTCCAGAAGCTAAAATCTATCAGACTGGCATTAGAGAAGGCGCCAAGGATGGGTGCCATCCTGGAAACTGAAGATTGAGTTTTTTCTGTTCTGAATGAATGTTCCTATATCTTAGAAGTTTTCAAGCATCATTCTTTTCATCTTGTCACTTTGACAGAAACTTGCCTTATCTCTGAGACCCCCCACATTCCTTGAAACATTCACCATTGAAAGACTTTCATATTCCCTGTAACTCACATATTAAGATCACAGATTTTACTTCTAAATAATTATTCAATCTTAGTACCACAATGATCTTTCTTTCTTTAATTTATATCATGCTCTTCTCATATTTTTGGCTATCATCGTCTATCCTCCAAGTGCTTAATGATTCTCTCAATGTTCTAAATAAATTCAGCATTTTATTAAGTCTTTCATTCTATCCTATTCTTGTTAACTCAAATGATACCTTTCTTAGGCATTTTTCCCTGTTAGTAACAACACAGATTTTGAGATACAGTTAATTCTAGTCTGTATAGTGCCTTCTCTGAAGCCTTCCTCCAGTACCTATTAGACTATAAACTATAAATTTCATGAGGATGGGGAATGAATCTTAAAGAAATCTTACATCTCCCTAAAAAATGCTATATAACCAGGTTCTTAATAATTTTTTTGAAGTGAATTAATTGATTTGGGCCCAAGAAATTATCTTATTTAGCCCTCTGCTTTCAGGCAGTAAGAAAACCCTATTTGTTATTTCTTTCAGATAAAGCAACTAGGATTAAGAGAATATGTGAAATAACCAAAATCGTATATAACTGATGAAATTCAATGTCCTATTTTTGAATTGAATCTATGATTTTATTGGAACAGGGAACTCCTGACATAAGAAATGTGTACTGACAACTACTGCAGCTTACTAGTTATTGAGTGTTCTGGGGACAGTGAAAAATTAGGTGACTAGCCCACTATCACACATCCACTATATGTCAGTGATTAGACTTAATCCCTTGCCTGCCTTGTTGCTTCCATCTACAACACAAAGCTTCTTCTCAAAAAATCTTTACTTATTCACAAATGAGATAATTTATGACAAGATAATTAGAATTGGCACTAACTATAAGTATAGAAGCTGTAAAACAAATATATTAGCATATTAACAAAAGTTAATTTTTTAGAATGTTTTGAAAATATAAATGTCCTTTGAGTCCAATGAAATTTCTCCAAGGTGCCATGATACTACAGGACTGGACAATATGTCATTTTGTCTTTCATATAATAAACTGCAACTTTTGGGTGCTCATGAAATATTAATTAATCCTAATGCTAATGAGAATCAGTTCATGAGGATTATACTTGTCACTCATTAATACCTATTAAGAAGTAATTTACAAATCCATACTCAGACATTTTAAAAAAGTTAATTTGCCATCTGAGGCAAAAATAAATAAAATAAAATTCTGGAATGTGGGAAGCAGTACAGGAATATTTAGATAGAAGCAGAGAGTGGCCCATACCAAAAATATCACAGAAAGTTCAATCCCCGTGTCAAATTCATCAATATTTTAGGGAATGGTTGATTTAATCAATATGGGTAGGTACTTTTAGTGCAGTTTTTGGCTCCTCTTCTAGTGTGATTCTCCATGAAAGTCTACAGAACTTTTTACATGAGATTCACCCACCACAGTTTTTTCACTCCATCTATGTATATTAGGGATTTGATGGATATCAATAGAAAAGCTATTTGTTATCCCCTCCCTCCTTCTATATTCAGTATCTCATCTTATCACACATTTTTTGGAAGATTTTGCTTATGTGATTTTTTACACATATATCATCACTGAAAACAAGTCATAATATATATTGCCCATTAATCATCCCCATTCAATATTTAAGCATTTACATTTCTGAATACAAATACGGTAGATTCTCTCTCACAGATAATGAAGTCATCACTTGAATGCTAACAAATACATTTTGTTTAATAGCTATTTATTAATCTTTCTGCATGTTTCACCTATGAATACTCAGGGTGATGGGATTCACTGTGGTTTCATGTCAAAATTTCCAAAGGTTTATTTTTTTCCTCTTCTTCCTCCTCCTCTTCGTTTCTTTTCTTTCTCCTTTTCCTCCTCCTTCTTCTTTTTTACTTTATGAATCATGTTGGAAGAGAAAAATCATAGCAAAAGGGAAAAATCTATGGCAGAGATCTAAAAAAAAAAAAACACAAAAAAGAAGTGAACATAGCATGTGTTGATTTATATTCAATCTCCTTAGTTCTTTTTCTCGGTGCAGATGGCATTTTATGTCCAAAGTCTATTGGGATTGCTTTGAATCACTGAATCATTTGGAAGAATCAAGTCTTTCATAACTGATCATCACACATTCTTGCTATTATTATGTACAATGTATTGTTCTGCTTGTTTTGCTCAGCATCAGTTTATGTAAATCTTTCTATACCTTTCTAAAATTGGCTTATTCATCATTTTTTATAGAATGATAATATTCCATTACCTTCATATACCACAACTTGTTCAGCCATTTCCCAGTTGATGGGCATCTGCTCATTTTCCAATTCTTTACTGCCACAAAAAGTTGCTACAAACATTTTTGCAAATATGGGTCTTTTCCCCTCCTTTAAAACTTCCTTGGAATATAAACTCAGTAATGGCGCTGCTGGGTCAAAGTATATGCACAATTTTGTAGCCCTTTGGGCATAGTTCCAGATTACTCTCCAGAAGGGTGAGATCATTTCACAACTTCACCAACAATGCATTAGCGTCCAGTTTTTCCTCACATCTCATTGAAAAAGTTTTATTATCTTTTCCTGTCATCTTAGCCAATTTGAGAGATGTGAGGTGGTACCTCAAGAGTTATTTTAATTTGCATTTTTCTAATCAATAGTGATTTAGACCATTTGTTCATATGACTATAGAGGGATTTAATTTTGTCACCTGAAAATTGTTTATTCATATCTTTGACCATTTTTATCAATTGGGGAATGACTTGTATTTTTATAAATTTGACAGTTATTTATATATTTTAGAAATGAGACCTTTATCAGAAACATTGGCAGTAAACATTTTTTCTCAACTTTGTACTTCCTTTTTAATCTTGTTCCTATTGGTATTGATTGTGCAAATCCTTTTTAATTTAATGTAATCAAAGTTGTTCATTTTGCCTTTCGTGATGTTCACTGGTTCTTCTTTGGTCATCGAGTCTTCCCTTCCTCAACAATCTGACAGGTAAATTATTGCTTGTTCTCTGAATTTGTTTATGGTATCATCCTTTATGTCCAAATCATGTACTCATGTTGACCTTATTTTGGTATGGGGTGTGAGCTGTGGTTCTATGCCCAGTTTCTGACATATTATAGGTTGTTTCATTATTTTCATTCTCTTGGATGAACTTATGGATTGTTTCTGTGATTTGTTGTTTGAGACATTCATATTTTAGAATTAGATTATTAAATTTCTAATTGTTTTTTAGCCCCTTTTTTGAATATAGTTTTATTGCCTCATGGTCTGATAAGGAAATATTTATTATTACAGCCTTTCTGTATTCTGCCCTAATACATGGTCAGTTTTTGTGAAAGTGTTACCTACTGCAGAGAAAAAGGTGATTCCTTTCTGTCTTATTCAATATTCTTCAGAGGTCTATCATATCAAAGTTTTCTAGAATTCTATTAACCTCACTAGTTTCTTCCTTGTAAATTTTGTGGTTAGATTTATCTGGTTCTGAGAGGAGAAGGTAGAGGTCCCCCCACTAGTATAGTCTTGCTCTCTATTTCTTCCTGTAATTCACTTAAAATCTTCTCTAGAAATTTGACTGTTCTACCACTTGGTGCATGTACATTTAGTATCATTACTATTTCATTATTTATGGTACCCTTTAGCAAGATATAGTTTTCTCCCTTATTTCTTTTAATAAGATCTATTTTTACTTTGCTTTATCTAAAATCTGAATTGTTAACCCTGCTTTTTTTTTTTTTACTTCAGCTGAAGCATAATAAATTCTGTTCTAGCTTTTTAGATTTACTCTGTATGTATCTCTCTGTGTCAAATGTGCTTCTTGTAAACAACATATTATATGATTCTGTTTTTTAATCTACTCTGCTATATGCTTCTGTTTTATGGGAGAAGTCATCTCATTCACATTCACAGTTATGATTACCAGCTCTGTATTTCATTTCATCTTATGTAATCCTCTGTATATACTTTTGTTCTTTCTTTCCATCCAGTCCTTTCCCTTCTGACTGTTGCTCCTTGATATATGAATTGTTTTTGTTTGGCAGCTTGCAGTATTTTTTCCTTGAGGTTGTAGTTCTTAAATTTCGCAACAATGTTCCTTAGGATTTTCCTTGTGGGATCTCTTTCCAAAAGTGATCAATGGAGTCTTTCAATGAGTATTCTCATTGTTTCTAGAATATTGAGATAGTTTTCCTTAATGATCTCTTGATAAATGCTATCTAAGCTCTTTTTTTGGTCATGGCCTTTGGGTAGGCCAATAAGTTTAAATTATCTCTTCTGGATCTGTTTCACTAATGAGGCATTTCACATTTTCTTTCTTTTTTCATTATTTTTAGTTTTTCTTTTAACTGATTCTTACTGTCTCACAAAGCCATTTGCTTCCATTTGTCCAGTTCTAGTTTTTAATATATGATTTTCTTCAATTGGCTTTTGTATCTCTTTTTTCATTTGGCTAATTCTACTTTTTAAGGAGTTGTTTTCTTCAGACAATTTTTTTCTTTCCTTTTCCAAGCTATTAACTCTCCCATACATACCTCTCATTTCCTTTCTTGTTTTTTCTTCTACCTCTCTTATTTGTCTTTTAAAGACTTTTATGAGCACTTCCAAGAAACTTCTTTGGACTTGAAACCAATTCATATCACTCTTTGAGATTTCATCTGTGGACATTTTGCCCTCATCTGAGTTTGTGTTTTGGTCTGCCCAATCACCATAGTAGCTTTCTATTGTCAAGGTTCTTTTCTGTATCTTGCTTATTTTCCTTTCCTTTTCTTTTGGTATTTCCTCTTTTTTTTTACTTTTATAGTTGAGCTCGCTCCTGCACTAAACAGGGCACTGTCCCAAACTCCCTGGGCAGCTCTGAACCTTGGCTTTGAGCACAGGGGCTCCTTGTGTTTACAGGGGGTAGCTTTGCCTGCTCTTTTAAGGAAATAGCCTGGTTCCTCAGAGTTTGTCTTCTGAGTTGGGATTGAAAACTGCCCCACTGATTTGCCCCTCTATTGAGCCAGGACTGAAAGTCTTAGTTGCTGATCTACTGTGATTAAGACCCTCTCACCAGCTTTCCCAGAGTCTATCTGAGGTGGGATGAATATTTCTTTCACTACAGTGAGACTGACTTTTCTTGAAATTTTTCCAGTCTATCTTGAGCTACAGAGTGGTTTCTTTCTCTTAGACTTTGATTTTCTTCAATTGGCTTTTGTATCTCTTTTTTCATTTGGCTAATTCTACTTTTCAACCTTCCTTGAGGTTGTAGTTCTTAAATTTCGCAACAATGTTCCTTAGGGTTTTCCTTGTGGGATCTCTTTCCAAAAGTGATCAATGGAGTCTTTCAATGAGTATTCTCATTGTTTCTAGAATATTGAGATAGTTTTCTTTAATGATCTCTTGATAAATGCTATCTAAGCTCTTTTTGTTTAGAGGTGTAATCTCATGTGGTTTACATGAGGGAAAGTGGGACAGCTTGACCAGCTTTCTGGCTTCACTCTGCCATCTTGGCTCCTCTCCCTTCCACCCCAGGAAATTCTTCTACTTCTTTTTAATACTTTATGAAATGATATGATGGTCTTCAAAAATATTTTATAAATGAATTTATATTGTAATTTATATTGTATGATGTTTCACTAACAATTGTGTTGACTGAGCAGGATCAAGCATTTGTTGGTTAAGACAGTTTCTGAACCTTTTGGCCTTCTCATTATGGCTACTGATTTATATCACTTAAACATTTGTAAGTTATAATGATAATCAAGGTCAATAAAAGATTATAAGGTCACAGAATTAGAGCTTGAAAGAATGTTGAAAGTCATTGAATACAACCTCATTTTTTAATATTTGAGGAAAACAAGACCTCAAGAAATGACATAATTAGCCCCTGATCACAAAACAAGGAAATGGCAGAACTCGGATTCGAAAATAGTTATGCTTGCTCCAAATTTCATATCTTCAAATCTGTACAATACATACAGTCAATAGCTTTGTCTTTTTATCTGTTGACCTTTCAGGGGGACTGACACTATCATTTGAATAGATTATATATAGAAGTTGTGATTGTTCACAGTGTCTTATTTGTATATTTTCTTATAATTTGATATTAGCTTATATCTTTCATCTAAATAATGATTTAAATGTGATTCAATTGTGTGTGTGTGTGAGAGAGAGGGGGAGAGAGAGAGAGAGAGAAAGAAAGAGAGAGAGAGACAGAGAGAGAGAGAGAGAGAGAGAGAGAGAGAGAGAGAGAGAGATCTCTTGTTTGGTGCTCACCATGTAAAATTTTTCTAAATTATCTTTTCTAGATATCTATTCTATATCTTTAGACATGAGGCTAACGTCTCAGGGGTCCTCAAACTACAGCCCACGGGCCAGATGCGGCAGCTGAGGTTGTTTATTCCCCTCACCCAGGGCTATGAAGTTTCTTTATTTAAAGGCCCACAAAACAAAGTTTTTGTTTTTACTATAGTCCAGCCCTCCAACAGTCTAAGGGACAGTGAACTGGCCCCCTATTTAAAAAGTTTGAGGACCCCTGCACATCTATCTATATCTATATCTATAACTATATCTATATATGTAGGTTTGTATAGTCTACAAATCTTTGGCTGTTTTTATTTATAAAACTGGAAACATTTTCCAACTTATTTTTCATCATTCTACCATGTACCTACTTTCACACTGAAGTACCTGAATATCAAAGTATATATTAACTTGGTTTGGAGGTTCTTGTCAGTTTATTCATAGAATTTCTCTATTGCTTCATCTTCTACAACAGATTTGCTACAGAAGTTGCAGCTATTATGGTTAGCTTTTTATTTTATTATGGTTGTCTTTTTAATGACTAATACGACTGGTCAAGAATCTCATAAAATAATACTTCTGGTTGCCACAAACTATCTATTTTGCTGACACTTAACTTTTGTCTTTTGCTTTATTTTATTGAGAATCTATCAACATTCCTGTATTTCAGATATTACAAATATATGTCACTTCATTGGATAAATATATCACACTTTGAGTTCTTAATATTTATAAGTTGGTCATAACCTTGTACATTATTTACCATTTTCCACTGTTCTGTCACAATCAATAGAGAATCAGAAAGGAATCACATAGGAGTGAGAGGCATTGAAAATTTTTCTTTACTTCATGAATAACTGTGTCCAAAGAATTCATTATTTATTGGTCCATTGATTAGTGATGGGCCTCTCTCTAGCAACACAGGTTGATCCTCAGAACTAGAATCATTCTATCTTCAACTATACTCACTATGACTACATTCAAAGTTATATCAGGATGGTAGGTACTTCCAGAACTTATTGTTTGCTTTCATACCTTTCAAGAACCATGGGAAGTTGACCCCAAAAAGGTTATTTTAATAACTTAATCTACAGTAATTTGAAATCTGTGGTAACTCGTACAGAAGCAAGACTGAAATTTCCCATTGCACCATCTAAATTAAAGGGGTTTGTTAAGTAAACATATGGAATTGTTAAGTAAACACATGGAATTGTAGAAATGATGTCTGCCTTATTAAGAGAACACATTATAGTCATATATCTAAAGAACACTCATTTGCCTATAAATACAATGTAAAAGTTACAAAATCATCATTAATGTATTAAATCATTCTCAAAGGATCTTAAATTGTTAGACTCTATGGTGTAGTGAGAGATAGTGCTGCTAGGGCAAAGACAATATTCAATTGTAGTCAGAAAGCAGAATTTTGACTAATATATTCATATTGCATGACCTTTGACATTACATTCCCTTTTAGTATCAGTTCCCAATCTGTAAAATGGGTATAATGATATAGTATCTAACTCAAAGGACTATCTTGAAGAAAGTCCTTTATAAAACTTAAGACTAGAAATAAATTTGAGTTATACTTGTTAGATTACTAGCACCTATTTCACAGGCTAGTTGTTAGGATCAAAGGAAAATTATAAAGCACAAAGCACAGTATTTGTAATGAGTCTGGCACATAATAACCACTTAATAAATGTTTATTCCCTTCCATTTTCTTCCCTTTTAATTACTTTATATGTGAAGGGAATATTATCTCTTCTTTAGCTTTAAAGATGCAGAAAATATTCTAAAGTTTAAAATTTTCATAACTGACTATATTTGACTCTATTCAAATTGGATCTAAATTATAAGACTTTAAGGCAGATATGCTAAAAGTAATAACATAACCATAAAAAAATCTGAATAAGGCTATGATCTAAATTATAAGACTTTAAGGCAGAGAAGCTAAAGGTAATAATATAACCATAAAAAATCTGAATAGGACTATGAAGAGAAAAAAAAATCCCCATTTTAGTCTGGGCTTGTTGGATAATACTGCCACCTGGGTATTACCCAGGCTTGATGTTATAATCTAAGCTCTACTTCCTCTGATCTGGACAATATCTTAACCTGATACTACTCAGTTTTCTCAACTCTAAAATGAACTGGTCAGATTATATAATTTATAAAGTTTTTTTACAGTTTGCAACACTGTGATTATTTGAAGAAAGTACTTTTTAAACCTGAAAGTGATCTATAAATACATTATTATTACTAAATTGTCATTTATATTTAATAGGACTCAAATAAAAATGAGTCTGGGACAAGTCACCAGGTTTCACTCATTTTTTATGATGAGTGTTCAATGAACTATTTTTTTTTGCATGGGTGGATAAAATGATTATGTAGCCCAGGGGATGGAATATTGGACATGAACTCAGAAAGATATGAATTCGAGTCCTGTTTCAGACACTTACTAGCTTCAGATGCTTACTTAGCCTCTGTTTACTTCCGTTTCTTCATCTGTAAATTGAGAATGTTAACTAGCACCTATCTCCCAAGGTTGTTAAGGATAAATTAAGATAATATTTGTAAAATACTTTGCAAATTTTAAAGCACCAAATAAATGCTGTTATTGTTACTATCATTATTATTATTGCAATTTAATGAATCTACAAAATGAAGCTGCATTTTGTGAAAACTTCAGTAGCAAACAAGATGAAAGGAATGATATGTAGTTCTTGTTCTTATGTGGTTTTGATTTATTTGACTATTTCTATATTTTTTCTGTTTTCATTTCATGTTGTTTAGATTATAAATGTTCTGTATGGTAATAAATATTAAAATATTCTTAAAATTTTGTTTGTTAGTGTTATAGCTGGACAGTTAACAATAGTTCTTATTTGTGATAATGTTCTTGTTAGAGTTTATTTACTGAATTTCTCAAGCATAATTTCAGGTTTGTATATATAGTAAAACAATTTATTTTTGAAGAATGGCGATTTTCTGGCATGTGATTTTGGCCACTTGATTGAAGTCTTTCTTATGTTTGGTAGAGTAGTTAAACTTTTACAATATATAATGCCATATCCTACAATTACTGCTATTTTTTTTTTACAAACTATGTATCAATAAGTAAGTGTGAACTCCTTAAGAATAAGCTTTATATAGTTTTTGAAACTCATGACCTGATCTTATATCTCTATTATGAATGCCTCTATTTCTGTAAACAAATTTGCTTGACTCAGACATCTAAATGGTATATTCTTGTAATGTTTCTATGTGACTCTCATAAAACACATTTTTGTCTGCATTGTTGGCTGAGTTTTTGTGGATGTCACTCATGGTAAAAGAGGATTCTGTTCTTTAATCTTAGTCATTTCATAAGGTCTAAAGAGTGCTAAGCCAATATCACTTACATTTAATGTCCTCCTTGGTGTATACTTATTTTCAACTTTTATTTTTTATTTCATGAAGTGATATCTTATTTGTAAAATTTTTATTTTATGAAGTATCTCATCTGTAAAAAATTTTCATATGAAATTTTTTTCAGGATATAATTCTGTTTATCTCACAATCTAAGATCATCTATTAGTCTTTTTCCACATTTATGCTAAAGGAGTATTAATCTTTCTATGGTTTCCTTAGGGTGATGGGTTTAAATAGTTTGGATATTTTCTCAGTCCATTAACAAATATTTTACTATTCAAAAATTTTATGAACATATCCTTCTTAGCTTTTACATTTATATATACATACATATATATACATATATGTCAGCATGTTTCTTAACATACACAACCACTATTTTCTCCTTGACAAATTTTTTGGTCTGATACTGTTTTGCCCAAGATATGGGTAAAAGTCACTTTCATTCATGGTTTCTAATTAATATCCTGATTTAAGCCTTCTGTCTTTATTCTTTCTTTATACACATTATTATTGTTAGTACTAGTATTATTATTAGTGTTGCTGTTTTAGTGTTCTCATCTTTTTCAATAAGAAAAATGAAATAGGTATCTATCATACTATAATTCTTTTATATTTATTATTCTTTTTTATATTCATTCCTGTTGGAATACACAGGAGAGCTACAGGAATACACGGGAGCCACCTGACAGTGGCTGCTAGAGATCCAATCCAGAATGGATCTCTTCTTGTGAGAGGATAATACAAGGAAACTGAGAGTCAGTTGTTGTTCTTTGACCTCTCTGATTGAGAGACCTTTATGCTGTCTGGCCTCTCTCCTCTTCCTTCTGCCTCCAATTTATCTCATTCCCAGTCCGCAACACCCGTGTCAGCAAAGCTGCTCTGCCATCCTTCAGATGTTATGATCCACAGCTGTGGAGGTTCTCGGAGAATTGACCTGTCCAAATGACACATTCCAAATTGTATGAAAATTGTGTGATGAATTTGGTTTGGTGATATCTACTAAAAAGTTATCTTTATTTTTTATGGTCAATGGAATATGAAGGTATTTTTAGACAACAATTTTGTCTATAATAATGCCTCAATTTATTTGTTCAACTCGCAATGATATTTAATACAGAGATTAGTCATCTGTTAGTTCATACAGAACAGTGAACTGGTATATAATCCTATAAAATTGATCATATTTTTCTATATGTTAGAAAAAGGCTCTATACCATGCAGTACCTATAATTCCATTCCAAGTTGTTTATTTAGAACAAAAGAATATATGGCAAGCCAAGGTTTTCCTCTATCCGCTACTTAGAGACAAGATTAATGGACTGTCACCTCACCTGGTTCAGCCACCATGCTGTTTTGTAAATTAACCTTGGTTATGCTCTATTCATACCTATATCTAAGAAGTAGAAAGGTGTTTCAGTCCATGCATTCTCATTTATTCCCAGGCAATATCAGTTGTGCTTTGCATGTCTCTCACCTAACAAGGGCTCCTACGATGTTCTGCTCGTTTTACTCAGGAGAATGGGAGGTAGGTAAACATACTCTTAGATGCAATAACATCTGGTGGCATTATGCAGCAAACTCAAAAAGAAACTATTTGAAAATTAGATATTTCAGGGATATTCAACGAGGGAGTTTCTATGATTCCATAATATTATGTTATTCCCACGGGGGAAAATGTTGCAGTGAACACAGAAGGCATCATTACAGTTAGTTCATTAAAGGTCTGAGTCCAAAATTATGAACCGCTTCACTCCATTGTGTCTCTTGAATCATCCTAACCATAGGTGGCTGTTGTTAAATTAAGCAATTTATTATTTTTTAAAGAGCAGCTAGGGAGCATTTAATATATATAAGCTAAATAAGTGTCATGGTACACACAGGGGCAGAAATATGTTATAGAACCGCAGTTTATAAATTGAAAATTAAATAGCGTAATGTATGCCTACATAAATAATTTGCATTGGATCCATAGTGTTCTCTTCTTGTTTCATTGCACAGACTTTACATGTGGTTATTATAATCATTAGTAACACTTTGTAACCTACCTCCTATTGGGCTATTGTTTATCTTTTTATTATGGTAAAACAGTTATGATGCTTTCAGTTGACTCCAAATGACTCCCTTGGGATATCACTTCCTCAAGTATCCTCTGTTCCTCACTAGTATAACCAAAACTAATTCAAATTGTAGTCTACATATATATATATATATATATACAATAGCACCAAAAAAGTTTTGGAAGTTAAAAAAAGAAGAAATGGCATAACTTATGCCCAATACAATCAATTGTAGTGAGGACATTCTATCACGTACTCTGCTTTTTAGTAATATTATCTTTAGTTATTTTAAAAATACAACCACTCAGTTTGTCATTTAATTAACTTTACAATCTAGCTCCAACTTACCCTTCTTGGTTTATTTCACATTTATAACCCTTCATGTACACAATATTCAAACCAAATTGATTTTTTTGCTATTCTCCAAACTTGGCCATCTTTCACTCTTCAACTCTTATAGGTACTCCATTCTCCAAAGGTGCCCCAGAGACTATATCTAAGAGGAGATGAACTTTTCTTCTTTCCCTGGGACTATAGATCCTTATCTTTCCCTCAGCCATTTTTTCCATACCAGGTAATACATTTCTTTCTTTACTCCTATCCTCCCACTATAATCAGACCATACATTACCTCCTTCTTTGTAACCTAAGTTCTTTGAGGGAAGGAACTGCCTAACTTTTATATTTGTTTCCCTTATACCTAGTTCAGTGCTTAATAAATGCTTTTTTATTCATTATTTCACTCATTCATTCACCTGAAACCTAGTTGCCTGAAGTCATCCATTTGTATAAATTCTCTGACATGTCCAGCATGTAGTCCCTCTTTACTTTAGAGTATCTTAGGTATTTTTGCTTTGTTTATGGATGAACTGAGGTGCCATGTACTGCAGAGAGGTTTTTTTTTTTTTCCTGATACCTAAGTTGTTTAAGTGCTCCCTCCCTTCTCTAATAATCTGCATAAATGTTGTATATATCCAGTAGAACTTAAGCACTTTGAGGGCAGAATTTTTCTATTTATGTCTTCATGTCCCTGACACATAACCTTCTACAATGACTCCTACACAGCAGGTTCTTAATAAATACTCAGTGAATTTAATTCAATTGTAAAAGTAGAGTGAGTTTCTGCTTGTTTTAAGGCAGGGGTGGAGAACCTTTTTTGTGCCAAGGGTTCATTTGGATATTTATAACGTGATTTGCACAAGAGCCATGCAAAATTATTAACATATAGAATTCAAGCAGCAGGAGGCTGTTCTAGACAGCTTTCAGTCTCATCAGCTGAGGTGGATTATGTAAATAATTTTGCAGGCCTTTATAGACCTCAGGCCAGAGTTTCTCCATCCCTACTTTAAGGTTAGTGACTGGAAAGCTTTGACAGATATTACAACTTAGGCCTTACAAAGCCCTCCTTTATAAATATAATACTTCTATTAATATATACCTCAAATCCAGTTCCCCCAGGCACTTGCTCAAGCCTGAAGAGTCAGACCATCGAACAAACATGTCTAGCATGTGTTAGAGTGTGAATGGCCTGTAACATATTACCAACAGGGTATTACATGGAAGAAGTGATGTGTAAAAAAAAGTATGATTGGTTTAAGAAAAAGAACGCTCCTGGAAGAGAGAGAGAAAGTGAAAGATGGCCATCCTGTCTACTCCATGAGTAAGGTGCATAATGTCAGGAGAAAGGGAGGAAGACTTTCCCCAGCACATTTATGGTATAAACTCCAAATATATTGAAGGATATGGCTGAGTCTTAGATCATAGGTAAGCACTGATGGGCATCCATTAAGTTTCCAGTTTCTTGACATTACAATAAGGGCTGCCACAAATATTTTTGCACATGTGGATCCCTTTTCTCCTTTAAGATCTCTTTGGGATATAAGCCCAGTAGAAATTCTGCTGGATCAAAGAGTATGCACAGTTTGATAACTTTTTGAGCAACTTTTGAGCATCTGCTCTCCAGAATGGTTGGATCTATTCACAGTACCACCCACAATGCACCAGTGTCCCAGTTTTTCCACATCCCCTCCAGCATTAGCATCTTTTCCTGTCATTTTAACCAATCTGACAGGTGTTTAGTGATATCTCAGAGTTGTCTTGATTTGCATTTCTCTGATCAATATGATTTGGAGAACCTTTTCATATGGCTACAAATAGTTTGAATTTCTTCATCTGAAAATTGTCTGTTCACATCCTTTGACCATTTATCAATTGGAGAATGGCTTGATTTCTTGTAAATTTAGTCAATTCTCTATATGTTTTAGAAATGAGGCCTTTATCAGATCCTTTGGATGTAAAAATAAAACCTTATACTTTCATTTAAAATTTTTATTTATACTTTTTTGAATTCACATTACTGTAGCACTTTTTTCTAGAACCACGAGCTCTTTAGAAATAACCTAGAAAAACATTATATAGATACATTACACTCCCTCCTTTTCTTTTTGGTCATTTTGAAAACAAAAAAATAAACCCCAGAATTTGAATGTCAGCTTTCACCCTTAATAGCAATATTTTCGCTATCAACATAGTTTTAAGGTGCTTGCTTTTGTAGATATATTATACCGCTTAAATTTCTCTAACTTCAGTATAAATTATACAGAATTTCTTTGCTCAGTTTTCCTATATTTTTCCTTCATAGAACTAATGTTTCATTTCATATTCTTTCCCTTATCCCTCAGTCTCTCTTTCCATCTTCTTCTCATTCTCCATGTCTTTTCCTCTATTCTCTCTCTCTCTTTCTCTCTCTCTCTCTCTGTCTTTCTGTCTCTCTCTGTCTCTCTGTCTCTCTCTCTGTCTCTCTGTCTCTCTCTCTGTCTCTCTGTCTTTCTCTGTGTCTCTTTCTCTCTCTGTGTCTGTCTGTCTTTCTTTCTGACTCACCCACACCCAGACCATTGACTAATTTCTGCTAGTTTTTTTTTTTTTTTTTTTTTTTTTTTGCTTTGGTCTTTTAGTCCAACCCTCACTTATGGAACTGATATTAGTAAATATAATGTGTCTTTCTTATTGAACCTGAAACAATTCTCTTAGTCTATTTACAATACAGAAAAAAGTCTATAGTCACATTTAGAGATTCTATGAGACATAGAAAGAAAACAATAGTTTTACCATTCATGTACAGAGCATCCTTTAACAGACAGTCACTACTACAACCTTAGATTTATATGTGAATTTTTCTAAACTACTTTTTTCCTCCAGGAACAAGTTAGCTTTCTTTCACATATGTCTTGAAGTGTGATATAATTAAGAAAAGCAAATTTAGCCCAATATTTGGATTTATTTTTCTGATTTTCATTTAAGATTACTAGATAGAATCTATAATCTTGAAGACATAGTTTGTTCCCTTGTACCTGTTCAATTAGAGACATGTTTGCTACAAGGCATCAGGATAAGGCTAGATATTCTCATTATATTAGCAAGATAATTTCCACATTGAAGTTAATAGAAGTTTCACAAATCTCTTTAAGAGACATTAATAGAAGTAACATGTCCAAAAAGGAAGGGATAGTTTTATTGTAGTCTGTCCTAATACCTAGACAACATATATAAGGTTTAGTTCAGGGCACCGAATTTTATAAAGGGAAATAACAAGTTGGAAGGGCTCTACAGATGGGTGAGCAGTATGACTAGTTGCCTGGGGATAATATCATACAAGCATCAACTGAAGAAATTAGGGATGGTTAGCCTATAGTAGAATAGACTTAGGGAGAACATGCTATTTGAATGCCTGTCTTTTAAAAGAGGAATTAAGTTTATTCTATTTGGCTCCAGAGGGCAAACCAAGGGACACTCAGGGACAACTGCAAAAGGAAAAATTTCACCTACATATAAGAAAAAAAATTACTATTCGCTATTCAAAGGGGCAGGTAGGTGGCTCAAAGAATAGATTGCCAGACTTGGAGTCAGGAAAGAGTCTTCTTGAGTTCAAATCTAATCCAAGACATTTATTTACAAGCTGTGTGACTTTGAGTAAATCACTTCACTCTTGTTTACATCAGTTTCCTCATCTGTAAAATGAGTTGGAGAAGAAAATGGCAAACTATTTCATTATCTTTGCCAAGAAAATCTTAAACGGGACTATGAAGAGCCAGAAATAATTGAAACAACTGAACAACAACAGACCTACCCCCAAATAGAATACATTTCTTTTGTAAGTTTCAGGTGTCCATATGATTTGGACCAGACAAAATCTGATTAAACTAATACCTCAGATTCTGTGATGATATTATGATGCATATTGAGACTTTTTAATTGTTAATTAAACATTAACTTAAAATATATAGTATAATACATAATCATTATTAAAAGAATATTTTATAATATTCTTATTATTTCAAGGCAATAGTATATGGAAAGAATACAGAAAAACAGTTATTTAAAACATTGATTTTTCCCCCACTCAAAACACAATCAATAGTTATAGGAATAGCTAATAAATATTTTACACCTCTCTGTCTAGCTGTGAGAGAAATAACATGCTTATTTTTATCAATCTGAAAGAATTCCAAGATGTGCATAAATTACCAGAGAAGAAATTACATAAATTACTGGAAAAGAAATTAAAAATAATAGAGCCAGTGAATTTCTCTGAATAATTTCCTTAATAAAATAATAAAAATTTGGTTTGTTAATCTTCAGAAAAAGCCTTTGGGGAAATATGAACCCACTAAGAAAGTGCTTTGGAACATTCTGGAGACAATTACAGTCATGTAATAATGCATCTATTCCAGACAAATGGCATTGTGCCTGTGTGATTATCAAGTTGGAGCAACTTTCGAAGAGTCACCCTTCTCTTAAATGTTTCACAACTTTTGTTACCATAACAACGTAACGTTGGTCCTTTACTCCTAAAAAGAAAAATTGCTGTATTTTTCTTTTCCCTGAAGAAGCTTAAAACATGATAGGTGAAATGTCACATTTAATAATACCAAAATTCACTGCAATATAGAAAGACAGTTGGAAAAAAATTTTTTTGAGAGTTCCATTAACCATGGGAGTTTTTTCTTGAGGTATTTCAGATTTTTTTAAAAACAAATCTCAGATCACATTCAAATATATTTGTCTAAAAAATGCTTTAAGCAGAAGAAAGTTGTTAAAGTTGTTTTGGGACTAATTTGTTCATGGTGACTCTCCATTCTTAATTGCATAGCCATCATACAATTCTTCTTCATTTCTGCCTTTAGGATCCATTTTTCTTCAAAACTGCTCAAGAGCAACCTGCCACAAGATTCCTTCACTAATCCTTCTTAGTGACTAAAGCTTTCTCCTCACTGAATTACTTCATATTTCTCATATAGGTGTACATATGTATATATGTAATATACAGACTGTATTATATAATATATAATTATAATGCATATATTTATATTATATATAATTATATAAAATATTAAAATATGTATAATTATATATTACTTCACATTTCATATGAATGCTAGACTATATATATACTTAATATATAATATATATTACTTATAAATTAAATACAATAGATATTTGATTATATATTACTGTTGTATATATAATTTCATATATGTGCTTTGTTATATATGCATATATATTATATATATATATATATAAATGATACAGATGTATAGGTTATTTCCTGTTATAAAATGTAAGTATAGCTTCCTTAAAGCTATAATGTTTCATTTTTATCTCTGTAGTACCAATACCTAGCATATATTTGTCACAGAGAGTAAAAATAGACACTGAATCTGTAATTCATTGATATAAGAATTCTCATATAAGGAAGCTCATCTGGTTAGCACTTTCTCTGCAGTTTATAGTTACCTTACTGAACCATAAGTTACCTCACAGAGACATTCAGTTGGCAAATAACAGTCGAAGGAGACTTACTTTCATCTGGATAGCTATATACTTGTAGTATTTGGATGAGCCAAGTCAATTCTAAATACATAATCATCAACCTCACCTCCCCTTACACTAAATAAAATAGTACCCAAGAAAGCACTCATTTTGAGGTTTGAGCACAGTTATGTGTTTTATGTGCCCCTTCAGGTGGCTTTCAAGAAGTTAACAAAAAGAAACTGCCCCTCTGCAAACTTTTTTGGGCATTACTGTGTTTGAAGAGCCATTTGGAGGTGATTCAGGCCAATTCCAACAGATGTGATACAGAGAACTATCTATATCCAGAAAGAGGATTGTGGGGACTGAATATGGATCACAACATAGTATTTTTACCTTTTTTGTTGTTATTTGCTTGCATTGTTTTCTTTCTCATCTTTTTTTGATCTAATTTTTCTTGTCCAACATGATAATTGTGGAAATATGTGCAGAAGCATTGCACATGTTTAACATATATTGGATTACTTGGTTTAGGGGAGGGGATAAAGAGAAGTGAGAGAGAAAAAATTTTGGAACACAAGGTTTTACAAGAGTGAATGTTGAAAACTATGCATATATTTTGAAAATGAAAAGCTAAAAAAATAAAGAGCCATTTGTTCCATCTCTTAACTCTTAAGTAAAGTCCTTAATACAGAATTTCCTATTAATGAAAGACTGAATGATACAATGGAAAGAGAACTGGATTTCAGAGAGTCCTAGATGTGCCATTTACTCCTGATGTACTATTGGATAAGTCATTTGACCTTCCTAAAGGTCTTAGTGTGTTTATCTGCAAAATGAGAAGCATGTACTGTATAGTACCTGTGAATATATAGTACATGGCCTCTGAAGTTTCTTTCAGCTCTAGAGTTCTGATCCTATGGATTTAGGGTCTTCAAATTCTAGAAAACTTTTTCATCCCATTTCATTATAAAGGGTAAAAGGATATGATTTGAGATTCTTTAATATAATCAAATAATTAACAAGCATTTATTATGTATCCATTATATTCAAGGTATTAAAATATTCATTGTGGATAGAGGGCCAGTCCTGGAGTCAGGAAGATGAGTTTTCCTGAGATCAAATCCTGTCTCAGACATATTCTAGTTGTGTCTGTAGAAAATTAACGCTATTTTCCTCAGTTTCCTTATCTGTATTTTTGTCAAGAAAACCCCAATGGAGATCACAAAGTGTTGGACACAACTAAAACAAATGAACAACAAGAAGAACAATGACAACAACCTAATTCATAGAGGCTAGGTTGGTATCCTACTAGAGGATTTTCTACAAAATGTGATATTATAGGAAAATATTAAAGTTGTGTCATCTATATATCAATGACTACTAAAAGAAGAACAGAAAAAGTTTTGATATTGAGCTTTCTCAATATCCTAAGGATAATTTGCTCTCAACTTTTAATTTAAAAATGCTAACAATACTTTAAACCTATATTCCCTTAATATTTTAAATTGAATTTTCTGTAGAAACATGTCAATATCAAATAAATGTAGAGAAGTAGGATGATAGCTGTTTCAAGTAAATAAGAGAAATTTAGGAAAAACCCACAATAGCATTTTTTCATTCTAAATTCCTTTATCAATTTGAATTCCTATGTGTGGTACCTTGGGTCCTCCCTATTTCACTTGTATCACTAGATAGCTTACCTCATGCTTTGAGGTATTCGGAGTCAACCCCACTTAGAACTACAGTTTCTAAGCCTTCATTTCTTTTACTTAAGCCAGAGCATACAATTCAAAACAAAAGACATTTAGTCAAACAGCATAGAAAATCAAAGGCTAAGAAAAGATTGCCCAGTGTATACAGGGAATATAGTTTGCCACAATTTATCATACTACCCACCTAAGGTACACATGCAGAGGATATATGAGTCCAGGGAGTATGAATGTAAAACTCCCACATGAGGATACACATGGCTAGGATAGTGCAGAAGGGCACAAACAAATCTTTCTTATGCCTTTGCTCTCTGTGAGGTATTCTATCATCCCTTCTGGGAATCATATCTCCTGTTTCTGCTGATCATCATGCTGTCTTTGCTGGGTATTGCTACTGGTCCCACTGGGAAGATATCCTTTTGGCCTCCAGCTTCCACCTACAGAAGCATAATGACTAGAAAGGTCCTTCCTAACTAGTCTGATGATCTTTCAGCATATAGTTGAGGCTTTTAGCTTCCACATTCATCTAAGTCAGTTGACAAAGTTCAGCAGAAAGCTCCAGGTTAAGATTAGAGCTATTCTTTTTAGTTCCTTCATCTGGTGCTGATTCAGGGTTAGAAAATTTCTTGTAACTACTGTTAGATTCCTGATTGTGAGTCTATTCTCCAAATCTCTTTATTTCAGGAACTCTACACTGTCAAAACTCATAGAGGTTGGTTCAAACAAAGTGCAGTGTGTGAAGTGTGGAGGCTGGGGTAACAAAGACCACCTCACTTTCAAGATCCTCTTGGGGCAAGGATAAAAGATCAGGTAAAGGCCTGGACCATATTTCTGTCACTTCCTAACTGTGTGACTTTGGGCAAGTCTTTTAACCTTTTAGAGGAGCTCTCAGCTCTCTCTTCTATAAATGAAGAGTTTGGATCTCTAAATCTTTATTTCTATATTCCTTCCTTTATTATGTACATCTTCCAGGAGAAAAAAATGTAAGCATGGTCGTTTTTTTGTTTATTTCTACCCAGCACAAAAATGCTCTCTACACATGAAAAAAAATCCAAATAAATAACATATGTAGCTAATTTTAAGGTATAAGATGTAGCATATTATAGCCCATCAAAAAAGTACTGTCTGTCTGCATGTGCAAAAAAAAATCACTGAAAACAAAAACAAATAACATATAGGTTAATTTCATTTAAAGCCCTAGAATTTTTTAATTTGTCAAATAACTGCATCTATGGAAAGGGATTCTATGTCAGTGACAAGCTGGCATGAGACTAGCAGAAGAATGAATCTATCTTGAATGAATTTATTAATTCAATAAGCTCTTGGTATCAGGGGCTAAAAATGAATAATTTGATGGATTTTAAAATGTCATTCAAACTATACTTAAACTATCATTGTTGAATGGGTTTTAAAAATTCTTGATTTGACTGTATTGAACATCACCTTGTAGAATAGCATGCTCATTTTTCAGTATATATTTTTCAACTTATTCAGTTGATGAAAACACAATATATTGATTTAATTTGAATTATTTATTTGCAACTAAAGTTGTTGTAAATCCCCCAAATAAATTTCATTCAATGAATGTAAGCATTGAGCTATTGAAACAAAACAGAGCAGCTTCCTTACACCAAGAGATTATAAATCTCCATTAGTTTATATGACATTCTTTTATAATTTTAACTAGAAAGTGAAATATATATTTTATATTTCTAATGTCTCACATTTTAAGTTTAAAAGGTAATACTAAACATTGCTTAAGTGGCTTATTTTGTTTAGCAAAATGATGTTTGTTATTTTTTCCCATGTTTTCACAGAACTCTTACAGACTTTATTATAAGGATGCTATTGATAAAGGGAATTCTGACTGACTTTGAATTTGACTTGATGTCTGCTGAGGTTTAATATAACATTAATATTCTATAATTTTTAATTCCATGATTGACATTTGTTCTACGAGAAAAATATTAAATCTGAGTCAGATAACCTGAATTCAAATTCTTGCCATGTAATATATGAATATTAGCCTCTCTGGACCTGTTTCCCCCATCTGAAAAGCTTAGATCTAGAGGGTTCTAAATCTATTGTTCTATTTAAAAGAAGGTGCAATGTTAGTGAAAAGATCATTAAGATTAGTGGTTGATTTTCTTCTCTAGTATTAATTGTTGAGAAGCCACATTTGGGACTATAAATCCTAGAATTTTGTAGAGAAGAAATTGTAACCCCAGTATCTCAATTAGAAAAGATGTCCTCTTTTCCACTACATAGAACTCTTCTCTCTGCCACTCTTGTTAACTGTCAATACTTAGAGTACTGGCAAGTTCACACTATCTTATTGACTAACCATAACAACAACAATAATAATAAATGATTCCCCAAAAACCATAGCTATAAGAGAGGAATTTGAATGGTTCATTTTAAGTTAACCTTTAAAATGATCACATTAGTGGTCAGGGTGAAAGATCAATATGAAATAATAGATATAAGAAAAGTTGACTAAACAACATTATTTGAGAATGGGAGATTCAACATCATAGTGTAATGAAGTCAACCTGATCTATATCTTGCCCACTGCACCTAAATGACTGCAGAGGAGAAAGTGAAGCTAGAGACTTTTTACAGGTCTTCTTCACTTAAATCCTATTCATTTGCAAGTCACAGAATCACCTTTCTGAGGTCATGTCTAAGGAACTAGTTTTGAAATCCAACTCTATTACTAATTAGCTTTGACCATTAACAAATTATTTCTGTCATGGAACTTCAGTTTCTTCATCTGTCTAAGGACAGTGATTAGACTAGATGATCTTAAAGATCCCTTTTAGCTCTAATTCTGTTTTATGAATATTATGATGCTTTAATAGAATAGTAAGAGAAACTAAGAAATAATTCTGTTGTAATCAAGCAAAATTTTCATGATTTCTTTTAAAACATTCCTTGGTGTTATTGAAAGAGAATTAATATCCTATAGGACAGACCATCAATCTCATCCAGTAAGATATTCCTTGTGTGTGTTTTTTTTTTCTACACTCTGATGGAGGCTAACATTGAAAATAGAAGTACTCCACAAGTTTAATATAATCCTTAAAAGTTTCATATATACTACTTTTCCCTTGTCAAAAGAACTTGTCTTTTATCACATTTCAAATATTTTATTAACTAAGAACAAAAAGAGACTTTAACTATGAAACCATCAGCCTCTTCAGTTTGGGCTCTGTCCTCAAACATGGAGGCTCCACCTTTTGATTTTTCACATCTTTCATTATGTTTTGAAGTGGTAAGAAAGTCTGGCAAAGGAATAAAATGTAGAACGAGAAGATGGAAAAAATGGATAGTTTCTCGATAGCAGAGTCGAAGAATGCTATAATCACAACTGTATTAAATATTCTAATACTTCCATGGATATATAATGATCTTATTAATGTAATGTAGAAACTCCATATCAGCACAGATTGACATTCTAATTCTATAGGATTTTCTTCCAAGTCCTAGATTAAGTCCTCCACAGAATATCTACCAATGTACTAAAGACCTCCTTTGGTCTTTTAACAATTCATGGGTAACATGTAGCATTCACCTGTTCATCTATTACTCCTCATTCTTGCAATATGTCTAGTCCATCCTTTTCCAATATAATGCTTCGTGGATGATATATTTTATGCTACATCTTCCATGCAAATCATTCAGTACACAAATACTTAAATGGATTCATGATCCCATAAATATGGGGATTCCTTTAAATGATGTAGTTCATTTATGCTAGGTGGACTGTGGTCATAAACTCACCCCAGAGCTCCTCCCTTGAACATTTCCTCAATTTTTCCTGACATTGTAATAATATCAGAGGAGCACACTAGTTATTCACCTCTCATCCTTCACCCTTCACCATATCTTTCCTCCCTACATCTATTTTCCCAATGACATCTTCCATGGTTCTTTGAAGTTCCTCACTGGCTACAAATTCCTTCCATGTACACCAGCCTTCCCACAAGTGCTATGCATAACTTCATTGCCCACTGTGTGATATTCATTTTCAATTTTTCAGAAACGATTATGTTCTAATCCAGGCTTCTATACATAAACAATAGCAGTAAAATCCTGATTTTAAGATTTTTAATTTTTTTTAGGAAAATATTGGGATTTTCAGATGTACTTTGTAATTTCCTTACTGCAAGGTAATTTTCTTGCCTCCTTATGGTCATCCTGAAACCAACTTGTTGTCTATTTGTACCATCTGTCTCAAATATCCATGCTGATGAACAAGATCTCTAGGTATGGGATCCTCTTTATGAAAGACTTTGCTTGAGGGCAAATGTCAAGACTATATTTTGCCAAATGTTTTTTTTTTAAATAATCAATGTCAAGACTCTATGTTTTTGAATTAGAGATTCAATACTGTTAAAAACAAAAGATTCTTCCATAGTCTAATTACAAGATTTAGAGGAGAATAGATTTAGAGCTGGAAAGGACTTGAGGCTATTGGGTCCAACACTCTCATTTGCACATGAGGAAATGGAGGCATAGATAGGAGCCCCAGACTTGAAGTTCAGACTTATGATCAAATTCTGGCTCAGACATTAATAAATAATTAATAACAATTATTAATAATATATATTTATATATAATGAATAAGATAAAAATAAAAAATAATTAATAATTAATAAATTGGTGGTCCTAGGTAAGTCACTTAATTTCTCTGTACCTGTTTGCTGTAAAATAAAGAGATGAATTTTAGATCCTATAAACTGCTTGAATAGACTGAAAGGAAATAATTTTATTATTAACATCATTGAACTTCTCTATTTTAAAACTGATTCATATCTTAAAAAACAGGACATCTCAACTAGTCTTCGCAGCTAGAATAAATATTGGAATTTAGATTGTGGTATCCAAACCTTAGTAACTACTGAGGAGTAGGCTATTTAGCCTCTGGAAAGAAAGAAATTAATTGTATGTGAACTGACTAGACCAGAAGTAGTAGGTAGAACTTTGACCCACTGATACACAGAGGATCTTGTCATTTCCTTTGCTTCTATTTAGTCCCCTGGGAACCATGAAGAGTCTTATCCTTCCTTTTAGTTGCTCTCTGCAAAGCTAAACTATCAGGACCTTTGTTCTGAAAGAAGGAAAGAGCAGAAATCTTGAGAGAAAAGAGAGGGGAGCAATGCCCTTGGGAAGAAAATGAGCTTCTCTCTGGAGATGCAAGGACAAAGGGAAGGGAATAAGCATTTTTATTGCATTCACTCTATGCCAGGCATTGTGCTAAACACTTCATAAATATTATTTCATTTGATTTTTTTTCACGGATATCTTCATTTGATTTGAAGGGAAGAGATGAGTGGAGAGAGTAGACTGTAAATATGTGGAAAGGAATTGTTGACCTGAAAAAAGAAAGTGAAGGGTGATACTCAGAGACATAGAAAGAAGTTTATAGCTTTCCATTTTTGACAAGAACCAAAAATGGTGAAAGTCTCCTCTCTCCCATCCCTCTTTATTCTTAGGAAATTTTGTCTACAAGTTAAAGATTATCTGTTTTTATTCTTTTCTACTATTTTGAGTATTTCTTCATCTAATCTCTAAAAGACAGTATTAAGATAAATCTGTTGGTTACCCAAGGCATTAATGGCCTAAATATGCACATGATATGTCTATATCATCATGAAATATTTCTCTTAGTAGTAATTCTTTGCTTTTAACTCTTGGTCTAGCTAGAATTTGATATTACCACAACTACTTAAAAGGCCTTTTGAGTTCTTGGGGCTATTATGGTTTTTTTTTACATTTGCATCCTATTCAAAGTACCATAATAATTTCTAAAAGAAAATAATATTGGAGATTTATGAAGTAGGCTTATAGCTAATGCATTTCATTTTCTTAAAGGCAGCTGAGAGGAAGACGATGGTGGGCTATAACTGAAATAGAGTAAGATATATTTTCTAATTGCTGAAATCACAAGTTGGGGGTTCAAAATGAACTCACAAAGCTTTACTGATACATAATATAACTCTCCAAAATCAAAGAAATTAAATTAATCCATGCTAGGGACAACCTGAATCCATGGTGTTCTGGTAGGAGGAGGTTTGGTAAATCATGGCAAGAATAAGCTTCTCTGAAGTGATGGTCTTGAGTAAATTTCATTCTATTGCTTCTTCCTCACAACTTCCCCACGTTGGTTTAGGAATTTTTCCCACTTTTCAACCAGAGAGATAGAATGCAGGATGGTTATTTATTTATTTGTTGAGGCAATTGGGATTAAGAGACTTGCCCAGAGTCACACAGCTAGGAAGCATTAAGTGTCTGAGGCCAAATTTGGACTCAGGTCCTCCCGACTTCAGGACTGGTGCGCTATCCACTGCATTACTTAGCTGCCCTGGAGGGGAGTTATTAAGTGAAAAGTCAAAATCCACTCCTGGGGACACAAGAGGAAGTAACTGGGAAAAAGTAGAGTCAGAGAGCACAGAAACATCAACTAAACAATTCCTATCTACCATCACTGTTAGGCTTCTTCTTTGGGTTCTTTGTAGAAGAAAGAGGAGAGCAGAAAGCACCTTTTAAAAAATTTTTTTTCATATATTTTTTTCCTCTTGGCTCTCTTCCAGATAAGTGAAGGATCAGGAATCAGATAGCACATTTTTAATCACCCTTGGGTTCTTCTCTATGTGAGGCTTGGTTGGGCCCAGGACAGGTATCAGCAGGTAATCTAGTTCCATCCTCTTCTTACAAATGCTTCAGAATTCTGTATTTTTAGGGTTACTGTTCAGAATCATATTCTTTCTTCATAGAAGCATTTTCGATGAATTTGCATATTTATCCTAAGCTAGGATTTTCCCTGAAAGCCCATGTGCTTTCTAGTCCTCATTAAATAATCTCTCTCCATCTCTCCTGAGCAAAATTGTCTATTTATTCAATGGATTTCGGCCAGTTAAGTTTCCTACTCTTCACTGCTGGGAAAGGTGGGGGCCCATTTGTGCCCCTCAAATCCCTTCTTATAGCAGCAGTGGATTTAAAATTGTTTTCGCTTCAGTTTCAAGATCTTCAACCCATTCACCTACCCATTCCACAATGTAAATCTCAGAAAATAATTTATCTTCTTCAATATAAAAAAAAAAACCCAAAACATAACAATCCAGCATTAGAGTATGATAGAAACTAAAAGATTGAGGGATAATGAGAATTACAAAGCCAACATAATTTACAATTTGCAACTGAATCCTTCTTATTTTTACTTAAAAGTACATTGCCAAATTTTGCTTATTTCAGAAAAAAAAGGACTTAACCACATGCATCCCTTGAAACTATTTGAGTTTGTCACATTTTCCCTATCACCCCATTGACATTAAACACCGTATTGGATGTTGTGTGAACTGCTCTGGTGAAATAAACTAATTACCTTTGAAAATTGCTTAGTGTCTTGATTGAAATCAGTGACATTGGCTAACATTAGCAAGCTTGACACAGAGTAGATAGTAATAAAACTACATGTGAGCTAAGATACTAAAACACACTTATTTGTCTCTTATTTGAACCCCTCATAAAATTACCTAATTATACTGTTTTAAAATAAGCTTTAATTGATTTTCAGCTTTCAAGTGTCATCACTAGGATATATTTTATTTTACTGCTTTGTCTTTTCTTTTATTGTTTCACTCAATGCTAGCCCATTGAGATCTCTTTATACAAGGCATTTTCTTCTTAGCCATATTTTATTGAAATGTCAACTAGTCATAGAGTTTTCCTTTCACTGGGTTTTTGAAACTCAGAGCTATCTTGGCTCTTACATGATACTTTAATAATGTTGCCAATCCCATGATAAGTTGTTCACATCAGATATTTAGCCCCAATACCTAATGCTTGAGAATCCACATTGATTCTCTTCACGTCCTGCCTCTGCATTCTAAGGTTTATGAATATTAAGTTGTGCTCGCCCCAAAGCAAAAGTGTAGTCGCGAAGATATTTGCTGAGATCAGGAGTCTCCATGCCTTGTTTTTGAAACAATGGCATTAATAAGAAAGCACCACAGAATGTATGACATTTGAAAAATAAGGGAGAAAAAAACGCCAGGATTTTTAAAATAAAGAGCATAGGTTGTTTCAAAGCACATTACCTAAAGTTAGCCTGAATAATGCAAAAGAACAATATATTTGAGGCAGGTGTTAAATTTTACCTACTAAGAAACATTCCGAGATATTTGGAGGAACCTTTGTCTTTGTAACTCTGACCACTGCTGACCACTACTTCCATGGCCTTCCACTAACTTTTAACCTCTTTAGAGAGAAGGAAGTTCAAAAGCAAAGCTCCTATTTTGTAGATTCTCCTTATTTGTCAGTCCCTTTCACACTCCAACAAAGACACTTCTCAAAGTAAAAGTCAACCTAACAATAAAAACCATTGCTTATTCCTGATGCAAAACCCATCTAATATCATTACAAAAGTAGATTGAAGATTTAAAAAAAAAAAGAAACGAAAAGAAAAGAAGAAGAATCAAGACAATGCATTACAGAGCTTCATCAATCATTCTCTTGTCATCTTTGTTCACAGTTCCACTGGGGCCTGAAGAGAACATAGCAAGAGAGAGCATCTAGGAGACTTACCTACTGCTATATTGGAAGAGTGGGGATTTTGTGTTTTGTTTGGCTTTACTAGGATATATTTTATTTTACTGCTTTGTCTTTTCTTTTATTGTTTCACTCAATGCTAGCCCATTGAGATCTCTTTATACAAGGCATTTTCTTCTTAGCCATATTTTATTGAAATGTCAACTAGTCATAGAGTTTTCCTTTCACTGGGTTTTTGAAACTCAGAGCTATCTTGGCTCTTACATGATACTTTAATAATGTTGCCAATCCCATGATAAGTTGTTCACATCAGATATTTAGCCCCAATACCTAATGCTTGAGAATCCACATTGATTCTCTTCACGTCCTGCCTCTGCATTCTAAGGTTTATGAATATTAAGTTGTGCTCGCCCCAAAGCAAAAGTGTAGTCGCGAAGATATTTGCTGAGATCAGGAGTCTCCATGCCTTGTTTTTGAAACAATGGCATTAATAAGAAAGCACCACAGAATGTATGACATTTGAAAAATAAGGGAGAAAAAAACGCCAGGATTTTTAAAATAAAGAGCATAGGTTGTTTCAAAGCACATTACCTAAAGTTAGCCTGAATAATGCAAAAGAACAATATATTTGAGGCAGGTGTTAAATTTTACCTACTAAGAAACATTCCGAGATATTTGGAGGAACCTTTGTCTTTGTAACTCTGACCACTGCTGACCACTACTTCCATGGCCTTCCACTAACTTTTAACCTCTTTAGAGAGAAGGAAGTTCAAAAGCAAAGCTCCTATTTTGTAGATTCTCCTTATTTGTCAGTCCCTTTCACACTCCAACAAAGACACTTCTCAAAGTAAAAGTCAACCTAACAATAAAAACCATTGCTTATTCCTGATGCAAAACCCATCTAATATCATTACAAAAGTAGATTGAAGATTTAAAAAAAAAAAGAAACGAAAAGAAAAGAAGAAGAATCAAGACAATGCATTACAGAGCTTCATCAATCATTCTCTTGTCATCTTTGTTCACAGTTCCACTGGGGCCTGAAGAGAACATAGCAAGAGAGAGCATCTAGGAGACTTACCTACTGCTATATTGGAAGAGTGGGGATTTTGTGTTTTGTTTGGCTTTACTAGGTCTATTGTGCTTTTTAAAAAAGTTTGTTCCTGAGAAAAGAAAGAATTGGATTGTTTTTATTTGTTGGGAGGGGGATGGATTTCTCTAAAGTTTATCATCACACTTTCACTTGGTTATTAATAAGTAACCTTAGATTTTAGGCCTTTGGTTCTATACTTTGGATAGTTTGCAAATCAGTCTATCAACAAACAATTATTAAATGCCCACTAAGTGCCAAATGCTGTGCATTTATAATCAGATACTATTAGAAGTGGAAGAATAATTGTGGTGCATCTTGTCTCGTATCCTTCCTTAGTCATTCTCAACTTTGCTACTGGTTTTGCTATTATGGAAAAAGATACAATATGACAAAGATACTTCGCTTTTCTTTGTAATTGTGGAGACTACATTGCCCTCTAAAATACTTGATATAAAGTTTTTATAATGTGATAAAGTATGTAATTTTAACCATGAATTCTTTCCTTAATCTGTTATAGCCATTTAAGATTATTTTATAGTAAATCTCTATCATACACAAAAAGTCTAGTGTACTAGTTGTATTTTCCTTAGCATTTCTCTGTAGATTTTTCTCCAATTTTTCCTATATACAACAGTAGAAGTCTGTAAGAGGGGTGGAATGGCTGTTCAGGCTAGTGTCTCAAATTGTGTTTCTCTGACATCAAAATATCTGGGCAATTTAGAGCAAAAACTGAAAAAAGAAAATTGAATTGGTTATTTGGTATCATATGGACTTTATGTTCTCCCACCTCTGCACTACTATTCAATAGAAAATATAGGTTCTGGCATTTACAGAAGACTGAGATCGCAGAGATAATTTAATGAAATCTCTTATTGTTATAGAAAATTATTTTTCATAAAGTGATTTGGGAAGAAACTGAACCATGATCACATAATGAATAAGTAGCAGGGCTAGATTGGAATCCATTTTTCTTGACACTCATTGAGTTTAATGCAATTTAGAAAACTTATGTATTGCCTGATATATAGTAGGCACTTAATAAATGTTTACTATATTTGGGTTCTGAAGATGAGTAAGGCTTATTTCCGATTTTAAAGAGTTTGCATTATAGAAATGCAGATTAATATACAAAAGTCATATGATACAAAAGAGTATACTAAGTGTCTTGTACTCTTCCCTTATCTTATTCAATCTTATTTATCATATGTGCAATATGATAAACATAATAAACATTCTGTTTATGTTTCTCAGAGAAATGTAATCCCCTTAAGAGAAGATATTATATGTATATGTCGTTGTTGTTCTTTTTGGCTATTTTGGTCCCCAAGTGTACAACACAATACCTTGCATATAATCTACTGAATTGGCATGGATTTTATCCAAGCAAAATGGAGTACTTTATGTTGCTTGAATCTCCCTAATTTTTTTTTGTTTTTATACTCATAGTGGTTTTTTCTAAACAGAGCAATTTTCCCCATACAAAATATACCAAAAACTGGCAAAAAATCCAAACTTTTGACAGACATATGGTAGTTCTACCCACCATCACATCACACTCCCAACTTTTGGTAGCTTGGAATTTTGGGAAAATTGAAAGAGGATGGAGAAAGTCACACAGAGAAGAAAGAGAAATACTGCACATAGGCATAGGCTCTATACTTTGGGAAAAAACACTGGCAAAGTAGAACTCATTTGGGTGAGTGGGATTAGGATAACATTCTTACAAGGACCTTGGAATGAATAGACCAAAAAAGAAAATTGCATATGTTGGAATATAAGAATTGTCTTTTAAGTATTTAGAGGACTTCATGTATAGTAAAGAAATTTTAAACTTGTCTGGGAATCTCATATGACAGAGAAGTAGGAGCAATGGGAAGAAGTTACAGAAGCACAGATTTCAACCTGAGATGTGGAATAAACTTTTCACTAAGTAGAACTGCCCCAGAGTAGAATGGTCTACATTTGGAGGGAGTGGATTCTGTCTCACTTAAAAGACTATAAACAGAGACTGTATGACTACTTATCATTGATGCAGAAAGAATTCCTGTTTAGGGATGTATTGGATTAGAGAAGTTTTGAAATCTCTTCTACTTAAGCATTTAAAAATGTCTAAGTTCAACATGTTGTCCTCACAAAAGCAAAGAGTGCAGCAGACTCTCTTTCTCCCAGGCTCTGCTCTAATTATTTCATGTGTTACCATCTCACTTGAAAATATCTTTCTTTTTTTTGGTACTGCATGTTCTTCATAGATAACTTCAGTCTCAATTTCATAGCTAAACAAACATTCTAATTAGATTAAAGCATGATAAAATCAAAGAACATTGGACACGGATCATAGGATGCAATATTCCACTTCCCAGCTGAAACCCTCTTTCAAGCTGGAGTCCATTTTCACTGTCTGTCTCCTGGATTGTTAGAGACAACTTCTAAGTTGAATGTCTTAAATCTTCTATCTCTCAGCACAGTTATCTCAAAATTGGCCATCCACATTGGGGTTCAGGAGCACTTTAGAAACTTTTGATTATTCTTTTGGTCCCACTTCCATGAGTTGTATCCCTCATTCTACCTCTGGTTGTCAGATACCTGCAGTTTTCTGGCTTGTGACTCTATCTCTCATTGACTTCTCAGCACTGAAAAGAGGAACAAATCAAATGTCCCAAAAGTATCAAGAGGGTCCTGCTTGACTTGATAAATCTAATTTGAACAAAAATCAGAGGTCAAATATGGATATATTGAGGTTCCAGCTGCCATATTTTTCTCTTTAGACCCTGTCCAAACAACTCACATCTCCAGTCAAATCAAACAAATATATACTATAGGATAGCCATTATACTTGATGTTGAGTAGGCCCTTCCACCACCAAATTTGAGCATTTTCTACCTAAAGAATTTATAATTGATCAGGGAAAATAACAAATATTCAGATAAGAAGATCAAAGGATATGCAAGATAATTATGGTGTAGTCTGTAGGAATATTACTAATGGGAGAGAGAGTAGATCAGAAAAGACCTCATGTGGATGGTACCTGAATTGATCATTGAAAGGAGCTATATTGTAGATCTAGAGATGGAATGTTGTTTAAGTAGGACAGCTTGAGTGAAATATAGATAATATGAAAGTAAGCAACATGTAATATATTAGAAATAGAAGACTCAAGCCAGATGTTGAAGTGCTTTAAATGATACAGGTAATTTATCCTAGAAGCAAGAAACAATTGATGAATCATTTTGATAGGCAAGAGAAAGATAAGGTTTTAACTTTGCTTTAAGAATGTCCATTTGGCAGCTATGTTGGGTATGGATTAGAAAGGAGAGAAACTTGAGACAAAGAGAACAATTAGGAGGCCATAATATGAGCCAAATTGGCATCAAAGCCAATTGGAAAGTGTGCTGGTGGTGCTGGCAGTACTTTTGGGAAAAAAAAGCAAACTATATCCCAAAAGACACATTCCTTATATAAATTTTAAGAACTAAGAATCATTAAAGTTTTGCAGGGTGTTAAAAACTTGCCATAGGGTGGTGTTTAAAAAAAAATTGAACTTGTACACTCTTCCCTTTTCTGCTTATCAAAATTCTATCAATTTGTAATGATCTCTGTCAAGGAAAAGAACATAGAGATGGAATTGTTTTCATTGATGAATAAACTTTTCGAAAGTAGGAAAACCTGAGCCCAGGATGTTTTCTGGCCTCTTCAGCCCTTCTAAAACTATGAAACATTTTAAAGTATTCATATCAAAACAAAAGCAGATTGAAAATTTCACCTTCTGCCTCAACTCTCAGATAGTCTTTTGGAGAAAGATAATGGCAAGTATAACAAAAGGACCATGAATAACAGGGATTTCCAACCTCAAATCAAGTTAGTTCAGTCCAGCCATTTTGTTCTCCAACTCATTTTACAGATGAGAAAACTGAGGCAAACAGGTGTAAGTGACTTGCCTGGATCACACCATTAGTGTCTGAAGGCAACTGAACTCAGGAGATGAATCTTTCCTTGTCTAAGCATGGCTCTCTTATCAACTACCAGGTAATTACCTCTCTTATAGGATAATTAATAAATTCAAATATCCTCACTCACTAGATAGATCAATCATAGTATTTCAAAGTTCCTACTCAGCTATAGTTTTTTCCCATCAGAAATCATTGAAAATTCTCTATTTCATTAAAGATCCTTTTTCTACCCTTTAAGATTATACTCTGCTTTATAGGATAAGTTATTCTTAGTTTCAAGCCTTTATCTTTACCTTTTATAATACTGTATTTGAACATATTCTCTTATTAATAAAAGAAGATGCCAGGTCTTGTATGATCATGACTGTGGCTCCTTGGTACTTAAACTGCTTCTTTTTTGGATGCTCACAGTATTTTTTATCTGACATATGATTTCTGGATGTTGGCTTCCTGGGATTTTTCCTTTGGGGTTTGATTCTTTCTATCTCAACTTTGATCTCTAGTTTTCTTATAACTAGAAGTAAAAGCCTTAAAAAGAGATTGTAATTATTACCCAGGCAAGTGTCTCAAACTGTGTTTCTATGACATCAAAATATTTGGGCAATTTAGATCAAAAATTGAAAAAAAGAATTATCAAATTGATTATTTGGTATTATTATTGTATTCCTCACCTCCCCACTTTTCTTCCACTGAAAATATACATTCAAGTTGTTAAAGAATGAAATCTCAGAGATCACTTAATGAGCCTCCTTATTGTTACAGAAAAGTACTGTTATAAAAGAATAAGGGTAGAGAGATTTGGGAAGATATTCAATCATGATCAACCATGGCAGAGCTGGATTGGAATTCATGTATCTCTAGGAGAGAAAGAAATAAAAATGTGACCTATATCAGACAGAGTTTAAAAGATATGGTAAATGATAATATAAATCTTTGTATTTAAACCAAGCAATTCAATTGAAGAAGCTGGTAATATCTGTGTAGAAGATAAATTTGAAATTTTCTTCTTATCTTCTTATCTTCTACACAGATAAATTTGAGTTAGGAGTAGGAGTCCAATTGAGGACTCTTCTGATGGGGAAAGGAAAATCATTCATAATTTGAATCAGTATTTAGATGACAAAAGGTATATACTTAAGTATCTAATTATTCCTTAATTGCTATGATTCACCAGTTTATCTAGCATTCTTTTCCTCCCTATTTTAAAGAATGCATCTTTAAATTTATCTTAAATCTCTTGGCTTAGAGTAAAAATTCTTTTCAGGAGATGTGCATAGCTCTAATATTTTGACACTTCAATGTGATTTGGCACAAAAATCCTTTGCAGTTTTATTTTCTTATCTGTCAATAAATATCTATTTTTCAAAACCATACATTATCTATTTATTGAGTGAGAGTGTAGTATGGTAGAGTCTTTGGAGGCAAAAATGTTTTGAGGTCGGAAAACAGGGATTCAAATACTATGCAAGCAATTTTAACCATTTTGAGTTTAGGTTTCCTTATTTAGAAAATTAGGGGGTTGGAATAGATGATGTCTAAAGTATTTTCTAGCTCTTGGTTTATTATCTTATGGTACCCTTCCAAGCTGATAGTGCTAAAAAAAAAAAAAAAAAAAGTGTAACCTTTTAATTTTCTAGGGTTCCTCTGCTGCTAGTTTTCTCATTTCTATATCCACAGGTAGATTTTGACTTGGACTATAGAAAATTTCAGTAATACAGTGCACCCTTAAGCCAGTAAGTAGTATGAATCTGAGTGACTGTCATTTCCCTAACTAACCCTGCACCAAGTTGCCTCCTCCCCACAGAGATAACCAGCTTTTACAGCTTGATTAATTTAAATATAAAGGTTAATGTTATCATTAACCACATCCCTGCAGCTCCAACTCACTGATTTAGTTCACATATAAACTGCTTTCTACTACAGTGCCTGGAGTTACAAAATGAATAACTTTATAGCAGAATACAGTGCTAAAAAACACATGTAAACAGAACTTAACAATGATTTTAAACAGGAATGGAAAGTTATTTCAGTGCACTCTTTAAGCTAAGTGAAAAACAAATGGTCATATCTTGGTCTGTTGTCTTAGGTGAGAGACAGATCAGAGTCAGAATTTGAACTTCTGGGGTAAACTATGATACCACTTCAGCATTTCCTCTGGCCTAATCCAGATAACAGAACATTCCAACATCATGAATCACTCTGGCAGTGTTTTGATGGTTGCATTTTATCAAGTGTATTCCCAGGCTAAAATGCTTTGATTTGACCTGTTCAACTTTCACTGGCTAACAATAGCTGATTGCTTTTGTCAAAATTCATGTCACAATAACAGTGTACTAAGCTCTTACACTTAATGATAGCTGCACAATGCAGAGCTGCTGGAATTAAAACAATCCTATGCCATATAATATGAAATATTAAAAATTAGCTTAAAATAGAATTTCTCATTAATTTCTTATACTGCCTAAGTTGGTAGCATTTGCTTTTATGTTTTTCAATTAAAGGCATAGATTTGTGCTTGTATTATTGACTAATGGTGTCAACCATTTAGATCTTGACCAATATTGTACTGTTGATTGGTAATTGATGCTAGAAATCAATGGCATCAAATGTTATAAGTGTTATACTTACAAGTGCAGATGTTCCGTTGACTTTCAGTTCTTCTCTGAGCTGGGGCTGTAACAAATCAGAGTGCTTCTCCAAAGGGATGGCCATACAGTGATATGTCACTCTCATGCTCCTATGGGTCCCTGATGTGAGGAAATTATATATTATACAAATTATAAATGTGACATCTAAGTTTCCACTAGTGTGTCTCATATTTAAATAAATTAGCCAGGAGACAACTTTTGGTTATGAAATATATTCTAAACTAGAAAAGCAAGAATAATCATAATGGAACAATCTACTTATAAATTTGAGGCATTCTTCAACACTAATGCATAGAGTGGCTATAGAGAGATAGTCGGTATAAACTTGTAGAAATCTAGTTTGAAGATTCATGAGTAGGGAAACTTAGGTACTTTGGGTAACTCACATTTTTCTCTTTTTTGGACTTAATAATATTTTATTTCTTTTCAATCACATGTAAAGATATTTTTCAATACTTATTTTTGTAGGATTTTAAGTTCCATTTTTTTTTCTCCTTTTCCCCAAGAAAGCATGCAGTCTGATAAAGGCTATACATGTATAATCATACTAAACATATTTTCAATATTAGTCATGTTGTGAAAGAAAAATCAGAACAAAAGAGAAAAAATGAAAAAGTAAAAACAAAAAAAATTTAAAAAGTGAAATAGTATGCTTTGATGTTTACACAGACTCCACAATCCTTTCTCTGCAAGTGGATGGCATTTTCCAGAACAAGTCTCCCAAAATGTCGTGGATTACTGTATTGCTGAGAAGAGCTAATACTGTCTACAATGATCTCCTAGTACTTCTGACTTCACTCAGTATCAGTTCGTGTTAAGTTCAGGTTTTTCTGAAACATGACTGCTCAGCATTTCTTTTAGAACAATAGCATTCCATTACATTCTTATATCTCAACTTGTTCAGCCATTCTTCAAATGATGGGCATCCTCTCAATTTTCAATTCTTTGCTACCACAAAAAGAACTGCTATAAATATTTTTTTTTAGTATGTGAACTCACAACTTTCTACTGCTGGCCTTAAATTCCCTGATCTCTCAAGAATTTGGACCACATGAAACCAGGTCAGCAGGGTGTCTTTGCTTTTTATCTGAGTGAAGATGCTTCTTGGCTAGTTGCTATTCTCGATCATTTAAAGCAGTTCTTTTAGCAAAACCAAAAACCCTTAGCATTCTGCCTAGAGAGCTATTTGTATTTGTTCTTTTGACTAGGCTCTGAAGCACCAATAACTCTCTCAGTAAAACTGTTCTTCCTTTCAAGGAGTGTACAATTCTAACAGGGGAGACAACATTCAAATATCTATTTAAATTACAAAGTGCACATACAATATAAAAAGGCAATCTAGGAGTGAAAGGCATTGCAGGAAAGAGTAAACGAGGGCCTGAACTAGATTGTGTCATGTATAATATGAGTTTTTTCATTGTGTATTTTATCTGATCCCATTGTTCTTCCTTGAATCAATTTCCTGAGTGCTTTTTCTGCCTTTTCCTAAATAATATAAGAAAAAGTAGTATGGCATAATGGAGTCAGGAAAATATGAGTTCAAGGTCCACCTATATGATATTTGACAAGTCATAATAATTCAGTGCCATAGATAATTCTCTAAGACTATAAATTACAGAGAAGACACTGAACTGTCTTGGTTGAAGGAATTTCCTCACATGGGAATTCCCTAAACCAATGAAAATATGACTAGTATTATCCCTATTTCTAAAGGACATTAAAGACTGATATGCAAGAGTTCAAAAGTAGGTTTTCCTCTATCATTGATGATGAGATGATACCATTAGAGAAACACTGACCAACTTGTTCCATATAATATCTGCCTGTTGCCTTTCTTCCAGTATTACCTCTGAACATGCTTGAGATGATGTGTTTCATTTAGGTCTCACATCAAATTTAATAACTTTTTATTGATAGAACCCATGCCAGGGTAATTTTTTACAGCATTATCCCTTGCATTCACTTCTGTTCCAATTTTCCCCCTCCCTCCCTCCACCCCCTCCCCCAGATGGCAAGCAGTCTTTCACATGTTGAATAGGTTACCGTATATCCTAGATACAATATATGTGTGCAGAACCGAACAGTTTTCTTGTTGCACAGGGAGAATTGGATTCAGAAGGTATAAATAATCTGGGAAGAAAAACAAAAATGCAAGCAGTTTATATTCATTTCCAAGTGTTCTTTCTTTGGGTGTAGCTGCTTCTGCCCATCCTTGATCAATTGAAACTGAATTAGCTCTCTTTATCGAAGAGATCCACTTCCATCAGAATACATTCTCAAACAGTATCATTGTTGAGGTATATAATGATCTCCTGGTTCTGCTCATTTCACTTAGCATCAGTTTATGTAAGTCTCGCCAGTCCTCTCTGTATTCATCCTGCTCACATCAAAATTTTTGTAGGCTCATTTTGCTTCTATTGATTTTCATTTTTATGAGGTAATACTGTTTTGAATGCTCTAGCAATCTCTCTTCATTGTCATTTTCAAGGCTTTTTTTGATCTCCCAGTTCTAGTGGCTACTTTACATTTATTAAACATTTTAAGGAAGTGGTGAAGGTTCATTTTTTTTTCCTTTCCCATTTTTTAGGATCCAAAAGGTTTGCTTGAATAGGTTGAAGCCATTATAAATGATTATAGTGCCTTATTGTAATCTTAAACATTTCTTCTATTTTGGTGTTGATTTTGGCCTTTGCTATAAGTAGTTGATGATTTGAATACACATGGTCACAGAGATTTCAACATGATGCATAGCTAAATTAGCAGATACTTTTTGTCTATTGGAATATCTCTAAATGCTTTCCTTTCCTTCTCTTTTTTTTCCTTTTCTTCTTCTCCTCCTCTTTCTTCTCCTTTCTCTCCCCTTCCTACTTTTTCTCCTCCTCTCTTTCTCCTCCTTCTTCACTATCTTTTCCTCTTTTCCTTCTCTTCCTCCATCCTGGCTGCAAGCTTGTCTTTGCTATAAATCCCTGACTAAGGAGATTGTGGGATTTGGAAATAGGGACCAAGTTATCATGGACTGAGATTGTGGGATTTGGAAATAGGGACCAAGTTATCATGGACTTTCCAAAGATGCAACTTGAATTGGATCCACAGAATGCACATTATCTGGAAGGATACCAGGGGCCCCAATATTCTGCTGGAGGCTGACAGCCAAGCCCAGCTGCCAATTTATAAGAATTCAAAAGGGCTCTTGTGGGAGTCAGCAGGACTTTTATGTTAGTGTGGGTGGTTTCTAGGTTGGTTTGCAATCCTTATATGGCTTCCAACTATCTCAGTTTGTAATTTACTGCTGGAACAGTATTGTGAATTTTACAGAGTGAGGAAAATTTAGAATAGAAACTACAGTTTTGGGAAGAAAAAAGCAACAACAACATTGTGCTCTAAGTAGAGATGTGAATGGAAAATTTTGAAACAATTTCGATGTGGCTATTATTTTATGCCAATTATCTTCATGCTAATTAAGCTATAGAAATACAACTTTACTATATATATATATATATATATATATATATATATATATATATATATATATATATATATATATGTTTGATTCTATCTGGCCAACTATCTGATGGAAAGATAGATACTTTCATGTAGTCCAGAGAAAACATTGGCCAGAAATTGTAAATTAATTCTGGTCTGTAGTTGGAGAAGAGGTAGAGTGGACAGAGAGAATTTAGCCTCTGAAACAAGATCTGGATTTAAATCTTGCCTCTGATCCATTTAGCTAAGTCACAACTTCCCAGTGCTATAGGCAGCTTTTCAAGTCTACAAGTCACAGAGAAAGTGCTCAATTTTTTTGGTACAGGGTGTTTTCTCACCCAAGGAAGAACCTATCCCATTGAAATAACAGGTCTAATCCCAATTCATATCTTCTAGTTGTTGTTAAGGTGGGTGGGTAACCAACACTTTTTTTGGAGGAATAGTTGGGTTGCCTTTTTGGCTATAGGGTTTCTGTAGTGCAGGAAACGTTTTCATTTATTAAACCATCTTTACTCTGATACTATTCTAATTCTGGGAGGAAAGCAGATCACAATGAAATTGAAACCTTTCAAAGTCTCACTCTTCTAGTGAAATAGGGGGAATCCAGAGCCACCTGTAAGCTTTAGTATCTTTGACCTAGGTATAGACTGCATGTGATTATGAAAACAAATTGTCTTAATCTGAGAGCATGCAAATCCCTAAGAAGGTAACAGATCTTTTAGATGCCTGCATGTCTTGTTGGACTATAAAAACAAAGCTCCAGTATTTCCATTTGTCCCTTTTTGAGAAGCATATACATTCAGAAAAATTTTTATAGATCAATTTCCTACCCTTTGAAGAAGGTTGGTTCTTCCTGTAAGGCTGTCAAGTAATATGACAACCACGCTAGCACCCAGGATATCTTAGAATCAGCTGGAGTCAAGGATAAGCAAAAGTCCTTAGTCTTTATTCTTGATCTTTAGGGGTAGAAATGAAGGGAATGGACATAGGATCTCCACAACCTTCCTTTTCCACCTCCACCACCCAAATCACTTTGGCTTGTCTTAATCCACCCCCTAATCCTTCCCACAATTCTCTGTATACACCAAAAGATTAAATTCAGCACAGAATAGTGGGAAGGGCCATTTTCCAAGCATATTCTAATAGAATATTGTCCAATCAGTAGTTAGCCTTAAGTGCTCAGTTGTCCAATCTCAGTGCATCAATTGAAGAGTTTCAGCCCTCTACAAAGTAAAGCTGAAAAGAGATGTCCTGAACATCCCTTATCTCAAGTGACTTTAAAAAAAGTTCCTGGCTCCTAGGATTGTGTAAGTGAAGGGTCCCCTTTCAGGTGCCCCAAACTCTGCTGTGTGTGAGAATCAATCAACAAACATCTATTAAGTGCCTATTATAAACTAGGCGGTAGTTTAATGGTTGCTGTTCCAATATATAACTGATTGACAACATTAAACAAAAAATCCTACCATTTTGTCTTTAAATTTCCATTCAAACAATATGTGCATAAGTTAGACCTTTAGTATTTTTGTTGCTCTTTTTTCCCAGTTCTCTCTCTGGTGCTAAAATGACTTGTTTCATAATGCCTCCTCCATTTGCAGCACACAGCATTTTGCTCCCCCTTTTTCACTCCAGTGAGGTCCTGCCTCACCTGATACCCTGGGATATCCTCTGAAGACAAAACATATTCCATTTCCTTTCCTGGTGATAACTTCTTAAAGTCGAACAAGGTAGCTGCTTGCTCTGGGGCAAGTGTCCTGGGGACTCACAGGTTGACTCTCAAATGAGGAATAAAACAACCTAATATCTTTTCTTCAAAAGACCTCTCTCCTACCAATGTTATCTTTACTTCCTTCCATTCTTTTATACAAAGACCCACCACTGTGATTCTGAATTCCAAGCTGTTAACAAACAAACTTCTTTCTCTAACCCGCCTTCACTGCATCCTCATGTCTATCTACTTCAGCCTTACCCTCCCTTCCCCACAAGATCCCACTCTGGACCTGCCTATAGGCAGGAATAGGCAGGTCCTATTCCTTTCACTGTGTTCTTTGGAATGGCAATTCTGTATTGAACAAAATTCCTCTTATCATGGATTTCTTTCTTTTTCACTTCTTCCATATTCTGGTACTCACTGAAACCTAGTGTCCCAATTATACCATTTCCTTCATCTCCCTCATTTCACTACTACTGATTTCCCTTTCTTTCCTACTCACTGATTCACTGGTCACTGTGAATGGAGTTTGAATACACCTTGCTCCACAGTGTCTCATATTCTCCTAATGTTAACATACCTTTTAGGCCACCTGTCACCTTTGAATTTCATACTAGATATACTTAATCACTTTATCCAAATCCAACCTCCAGGGCATTCCCCCTATGACTTCTGTAATTAATTACAGTCTTTTTCAACATACATATTAATGCTCCCTCAGATATTCTAAGTACTCAGTTCCCCATTTTATTTAATTTCCATGATCTATTCCTTCACTCTACTTCTGCTGTGCTAGAGATGTTATTGTCTTTTTTCTGGTCAACACCTACTTCCACTCCCAGGTTCAGGAAGCCTGATCATGATCTTTTATCCATCTTTACATTTGCCGTATAATTCCTTACTCTGTTCTTTGTCCTCATCATGACCTCCATTTTGTCTACCCCCTCAGTTCTTTCCCAGACCATTACTTTGATGTTGATTATACTCTCATTTAACCATTTTGAAAACTATTACAATTCTATCCTAAACTCCACTCTTAAATATTTTGCCCCCTTCTACTATAGCCAGTCACACTCTATCAATTCCAACTCTTGATTCTGCCTACCATTTGCCTCCTTTGCTATTATTCAGATGCTACTGAATGGAACTAGAGAGAATGATGAAATCTGGCTGATTGGGTCCACTCTAAATTTTTATCAACTAATCTTAACCATATCAAGACAAGAATTTTATTAATCTCTAAATGATTCATTCAATTGAAACTGCTCTCTCCAAAGTTACAAATGATCTCCTAATTACCCTTTCTTAATCTTCATTCTTCTTGATTTTTCTGCAGCATATGGTGGTGTTGATCACCTCCATTTGGAAGTCTTTCCTCACTACATTTTTAGCAACATTGCTTGTACCTAGTTCTCCTTCTGCTTCACCATTGTTTCTCAGTCTTCTTTATTGATTTCTTAACTATGTCATGTTCACTAATGGTTAGTGTCCCTCAAAGTTCCATTCAGGGCCTCCTTTCTTTGTTTTCTATTATTTTACTTGATGAGTTTTTTAGCTTTCATGAATAGAATTATCAGTTCTATACAGGGCTACTATTTACTATCTTGAAGCAGCACACATAACTCATCCCGTCAGCCAGCTATCTACCTAGACTGTTATTATCTGCTACCATCATTGCCCTTCTTCTTTCTACCTGTACCACTACTCTTCAGAATGAATCAAGACCTTCACACTGTGGATCTCTAGAATCCTCAAATCCTCAGACTTCTATACCTCTGATCTATACACAGTCTCTTGAGCTCCCAATCTCATCACCAATTGCCATTTTTTCACTTCTGACTGGATGACCTTTAAGCATCTTAAACTTCATATTGCAAAACAGAATTCATTATCTTTCAAACCCTCTCCTCTTCTGAATGCTCATCTAACTGTGAAGGCCACCATTCTCCTCTTTATATATACTTGGTCTCACAATCTTAGTATCATCTTTATTCACTTAATACATATGTCCAATCCAGTTTCAAACTATGTTGTTTTAATTTTCACCTCTGAGTTATCAAATTGGGAAGGAGGAAAGAGTTGAATCCTAGGATGGGAGTTCCAAAGATGATTTGATTAACTGCCTTAGCATCTGAGGAATAGATTCTGGAGATCCACAGTGTGATGATCTTGATCTACTGTGGAGAATACTGGTCCAGATGAAAAGAAGGCCAATGGCAGAAGTTTGTTAATGGCAAGATGGCTAGATGGATATGACTGGATGAGTTGTATGTGTTGCTTCAAGATAATAGCAGCTCTGTGCTGCTAAATGTAGCAGGAGATGATCCACTATATACTTCTTATAACTTCTAGGCTCTGCAGAATCAACCATTACTTATCTTGCACCCCTCAGAACTAAAGACAAAGCACAGAATTAGGGCTTTCTGGTGACTAACTACCTGAGTCTTTTGGAGGTGATAGAAAGACATTAATTAATTGATTGAGGGAGAGAAGAATAGCCACATTTGCCTTATGATGATCACTTTGGCAACTAAGTGAAGGAGAACCTGGAGTGGGAAGGACTTTAGGCAGGCAGATAGACCAGCAGACCGTGGTAATGTTTCAGTTGAGAAATGATGAGGAATTTGACTAGGGTGCTGGTAGTTTCACAGGAGAGAGGAATACAAGAGAGACATTACAAAGGTAGAAATGACAGGGCTTGGCAATTATTTGAATATGGGGGGGGTAAAAGAGAGAGAAAGAGTAAAGAGTTTAGGATGACTTCTAGATTTTAAGTTTAAATGATGACTATGAGGGATGGTGGTACAAAGGAATAATAGAAATTGCCAAGATCAGTGAATTAGGGAGCACATTTTAAACATCTGTACCTTACTTTACTAAACACATTAAGCTTCTACACTTTGCTTATTACAGAGGACATAATCATAAGCATAACAGTCTCGATTCTCAAGGAATCTATTGGGGAGGGGAAGGACATGATGTGTACATGCAAAAGTATGGTATGACAGATTTTAATAGGGACAAAAGAGAGATCTAGACAAAAACAAAAGATTTAGGAAAACTTTCAATTGAGTGAAGGGAATCAGTGAAAATTTGATAAAAAAGGAATCATCTGGCCTGGAGTCCACCAAGTTAAGAAAGATTGAATTATAAACATGACAAAGGATGAAGGAGATACCTTTTAATCAATAGAAAAGTTAAATAAGTCTAGCACCAGCCATCTGAAAAAAATCCTAAATCATGATAAACTCTGAATTTGTATTTCTTCCCTATTTGAGCCAATAGGAAGTGAATTAGAGTTCAGAATAGGAAAGTAAGTTTTTCCATCTGTAGCAAGAGTTTTTAGTTTTATCAGGGTTTTTTGGAAGTGGTCTTTATCTTTCTTTACTCATGGACTCTAAGCAAAAAAAAAAATAAGAAAGTGTAGGATGAGATCAAGGACTCACTGATAGTTTAATTTAGCTGGATTGTAAAGTGTATTCAGTTGTAGTAAATTCTGTCTCATTCTTCATGATCTTATTTCAGGTTTTCAAGGCAGATACTGAAATAGGTTGCCATTTCCTTTTCCAGCTCATTTTACAGATGAGGAAACTGAGGCAAACTTAATCCTGTGACTTGTGCAGGATTACACAACTAGTCAAGGTCTGAGATCAGATTTGAAGTCAGTAAGATGAATCTTCCTCTTTCAAGCTCAGCACTGTGCCACTAAACTGCCTTGGTCTATAACGTACCTGAAAATATAAAATGGTGCTTGGAGTGATATTGTATGGATTCCTGAGTGCCAGCTAAGAAATTTGTACTTTGACCTACAAGCAAAAATGAATCACATACACATTTCTGAACAGGGTCAAGCTCTCACTTTGGTGGGAAGAAAAATCTTTCTAAAACAGGTAGGGTATCTGAAAAGCCTTAGTAGGACAACCTGTATAAATTTTGGGCCTTCATGTAGTTAGAGAAACTGTTTCTGAAGACATCTTATAATCTTTGTCTTATGTGTCATTGAATTAAATGACCTCTAAGAGTCCTTCTAGTTCATGCATTCTGTGACTCCATGGTGCTTTGGAAATAAAACCTGTGAAAATGTAAATTCTTCATTGACATAATGAATACAGCCCATCCACTTAAAAGTACTGTTAAGTGGTCATTTCAAGTTGAGTTTTATAGGTATTTTAGCTGGAAAATTCATAAAAACCAGACTATTAAGAAAAAAGGTGAAGCACAGAACATAATTAAATTAGTAAAAATGATAAAAGGACCTATAATGAACATAAAGCTTTTCACTTCTACTGTAATGAAATTGTTCTAATTGATTTAAAAAGAAGTTTTGATTATGTTTCCTGGTCAGATATCATTAGCATATAATAGAGGTATCATGTGGCATACATCTGTGTAAAAATTACTGTGGGCTTTGGGGTTCCCTAGCTGGGACTAATACATAGTTGATCTAATTAGTCTTCTATTGTTCTTTTAAATCTTGTACAGCAAGGCCAAAGAGATATTCTTATTTAGAATGGTAGTGTAAGTATTCGATTTCCTCCATTAGTCCTATTTCATGGAAGGTAATTTTGAATATGACATTTTAAAATCAGGCATTTGTTGATAGAAGCAATTAGTGGGGCTATATGTTTACAAGGTAAAATGTAATATAGATATTAATGTAAGTGTGTCTAAGAATTTTAACTACTCTCAAGCACAACTTCACCTTTTCCCCTTTGTTGATCTTTAAACTGCTGGGGGAAAATATCCATAACAATTCTGATGGTGCTGGCTGACTCCACTTGGACTGTAGTAATTTTAAAGATAACTTTAGTCAGCTGGAAAGCATATGTTAAAAGGGAACAGCTCAACTGAAACAAATTCTTCTTGCTTTTGTCTCCAAGTGAACTGCGCTGCAAAAGGACACTGAGAGTAGGTGGCATGTGCATTGCCTGAGAGGATATAACATAAGACTAGATGGAATTTGTTGAGTAACAAGTTCATTGCTGAGCAAATATTCAGAATTATGAAAAAGCCTGTTAGTCAAAGAAATCTTTTTAAAGCAGCAAAACAAGTATCTTGTTTTTTTTTTTTTAAGGTTCTCTATAGATATTTAAATTTTTTATGTGAGTTTTCTTGTAGATTTCTTAAGAGCTGATGTTAGAAGGTGAATTTTACCGCCTGAAAGAATTTATGATTGCTCAGGTGTATGAAATGAAGTAAAGCTTGAGTATGTGGATAAAAAAACCTCTAACTTAAATAAATGGGGTTATTCAGTTTATCCTCTTGCCCATCTTAATTAGAGCAAGAGAACACTATAATGCTTGCCTTTCTAATGAATGTACTGGAATGTTTATTTGGAGGGCCTCTCTCCCCACACCTCCTCCTCTGAGCTCGAAAGATTTCCCTCTCAAAAAAAGTTATGACAGGTCATTTCTTTCTATTTGCTAAATAATGTTTTCAGGCAACTGAGATATCAAAATATCTGTGCATAACGCCAGCTTTCAGTAAAGATCACATTCTACAGTCATATTCTGAGAGAAAATGAACTGGTCAGCCCCTTTTTTGTATTCCCTATTTTCATATGGCCATATCTTTCAGAATAATGTAGTACTCATTTTCCTTTTGAAGCAGGAGTTGAAGTACTATCCAGGAAGATGTTGAAAAATATTTTTGCTGATATTAAGAATCCATGATATTGAGCAAATATAATATGTTACTATAATCTAATATAATTGGGATTTTCCCCCCAGAAATTCTCACTTCCCCAGTTTCTTACAATACATACCTCAAAGATTCTTTCTTTGTCTTTTATAATTATCCTTTGAGTTTTCTTTAGAAAGCAATGTAGCTCAGTGGCTAGAGAACTGGGCTGAGAATTAGGAAGAACTGAGAAGAAATATAGCCTCAGATAGTTACTAGTTGTGTGGCCCTAGCCAAGTCAAACTACCTAACCCAGTTTTCTTACCTGTATAATGGGGATGGTGATAGTACCTACCTCCCAGATATGTTTTGAGAATTAAGTGGAATAATATTTTATAAAGCACTTAGGGCAGTGCCTAGTACATTAATTGATTAATTATTAAATATTAATTATTAAAGTGATTAATAAATGTATGTCTCCCGTTTTTTAATTTAGTAAATAGACATGGACTGGTCACTCAGAAAAACAAAACAAAACAAAACATCCTAGGACACAGAGCTAGAAGATTCCTTTGATATCCTCTTGACCACAGGTGCCAAATACTCAGCCTCACATGTAGCCTACAAAGTGAATGCCTTGAGAAACAAGAGAAATGTTTAACAAAAATGAAAATACAATAAAACAAGGATAATTTTAATATATGTTTTTCTAAGTTAGTATATGCCAGCAGGAATTCTAAGGTATGATTTAATGGCTCTGTTTCTATTTGAATTTGATACCACTAGTCCAATCCTTATTTTTACAGATAATTAAATGAGACATAAAGGAGAAGTGCCTTGCTCAAGAATCCATAGGTTAACCAATCAATAAAATTTTATTAAGCACCTATTATATGGTACAGGCTAGGGATACAAACAAAAGCTAAAGACAGTCTCCAATTTCCAGGATCTCATAATTTAGTGAAGAAAACATGTAAACCATTATGTATAAATAATCTATATACAGAATATATTGAAAATAAGTAACAAAAGAAAGGCATTACTATTAAGAGATCAGAACAGACTTCCTGGAGATCGGATTTTAGCTTGTATTTGAAGGAAACCAGAGAAACCAGGAATGAGATGAGATGAGATGAGAAACAGGAGAACTCTAAGCAATGGGGATAGATTCAAACTCAGGCTCCTGGTTATAAATCCAATTCTTTTTCCATTTCATGCTAAGTGTAGTTCTTACAGTTCCCTTTTCCATTAGAGTTAGCAAGATTATATGTCTTTCAATGTTAGAAGTGAAGAGAGCTATTCTTTAAATAGCTTCAAATTAAGTTCTCTAATTGCCAATTGATAAATGGTCAAAGGATATGAACAGACAATTTTCAGATGAAGAAATTAAAGCTATCTATCATCATATGAAAAAATGCTCTAAAGCATTATTGATTAGGGAAATGCAAATTAAAACAACTCTGAAGTACTACCTCATACCTCTCAGATTGGCTAAAATGACAAGAAAAGCTAATGATAAATGTTGGAAGGGATATGGGAAAGCGGGGACACTAATGCATTGTTGGTGGAGTTGCAAAATGTTCCAACCATTCTGGAGAACAATCTGGAACTATGTCAATAGTGTTATAAAACTGTGAATATTGGACCCGCAGTGCAATTACTAGATCTATATACCAAGGAAATCTTAAAGAAGGGAAAAGGACCCACATGTGTAAAAATGTTGTAGCAGTTTTATTTTTTGTGTGTGTGGTAGCAAAGAATTGGAAAATGAGTAGATGTCCATCAATTGGGGGGTGGTTGAACAAGCTGTGGTATATGAAGGTAATGGAATATTATTCTTCTATAAAAATGATGAACAAGCTGATTTTAGAAAAGCCTGAAAAGATTTACATGAACTGATGCTAAGTGAAACAAACAGAACCAGGAACACATTGTACACAATAATAGCAAGAATGTACAATAGCTAAGTTTTTCTCAGTGGTTCAGTGATACAAAGCAATCCCAAAGACTTTGGACAAAAAATGCCATCTGCATTCAGAAAAAGAACTAAGGAAACTGAATGTAAATAAACACATGCTATGTTCACTTCTTTTTCTGTTTGTTTTTTTTTAAATCTCTCCCATGGTTTTTCCATTTTGCTCTGATTTTTCTCTCTCAATGATTCATAAAGCAATGTGTGTTAAAATAAACAAATAAATATATTTTTTAAAAAAGATAAAAAGTTAAGTTCCCTACATCTGAACATATACAAATTACATAATTTGGGGAAAATATAATTATGGATGCCCTTCCTACTTTTCCTTTTTAGCTCTATAATTGTTATTTTTTTTGTTTTCTTCCTTTTTTTCTATTCTTCCTTTTTTATTATCCCATCAGTTGATTCCCTTGCTCTCCAAAAATCTGAGGTCACAGATCCTTGTGGATTTAAGCATGCCCCCAATCAAATCAGAAATGGGTATTTTTTCCTTCCTTTAAAGAATGATACTACCTTAAGAACTAAAACAGAAGTTAGGAGAATAAGTTAGAGAGAAACAGACAGACAGAGGACTGACTGAGAAAGGGCATCCTTAAATATTATTAAAAGAAGGGCAGCTAGATGGTGTAATAACCATGGATAAGGCACTAGCCCTGAAGTCAGGGTCTGATTTCAATAACACTCACATTCTGGGCAATTCACTTAATCCCAACTGCCTTGTCAAAAACAAAAACAAAAAAAAATTTTAAAAAGAGCATTCTTGTTCCTTGAATAGGGGATCAATAGATGAACAGGGACAAGAATCTCATAGGAAGACTGAGGTAAGTAGAGACATTATGTATTTACAATGAGACTATAGGTCCTTTGACATATTGAAATAAATATGGAGATAATATCTTATTGTATCTTTTTCACACAAATGCCTCAATACCTACAAATCTGAGTTCTTCCTCTAGCACTTGATTATAATTATTATTTCCAATGTTACCAAAAATCTTAATTACAAAACACCATGGCATCATCTTTCTTAAACTTTTCACAGCATTTGACACAATTGATCATACCTTCCTCCTGCATACTTTCTTCTCTTTGATATTACGTTCTTTTTCTCTTTTTAGTCATATAATCTTCTGAAGAGCTTTTTGGGCTCTCCATTCTACTTTCCTACTAATAGTGCTTCCCCTCTGAAATTACCTTCAATTTACATAATATTTAGGTACAGCTTTTTTTTTTTTTAATATTGTCTTCAACACCTTGAAAGCAGGGACCATGGTTTGTCTTTCTCTGTATCCTCAGTGCTTAGAGTGATGCTTATAGAGTGATCACTAGTTCTCAGTTTTTCTTAATTGGATCATCAACCATGTGTAGGTGTACCAGAAGACACACGGGCCTTTTCTTTTCTCTCTCTACTCTCTCTGTTCATGAGTTCATCAGTCCTATGAGCTCAATTTTCATTTCTATGTAGATGATTCCCACTTCTACTTAGCCAGTTCTCACCTCTTTCCTAAGCTCTACTAATAATACCACCAAGTACTGGGATTCCTACTGAGTATCTATCTGATTATCCCATAATCAACATGATCCAAATGCAAATTTTGGACAACTAAATGGATGAAAATTGCTGAATTTATCTTTAAACTTACTCCTTTTCCTAATTTCCTTATTTGTCGTGTCCTTCCAGGTTTAAAATCATAGTTCCTTTAAGCCCCAACATATCTACTCATTTAATAAATCCTGTATTCAATTATTGCAATATTTCATATTCTTTTTCTCATCACAGTCATGATTTAGGCTATAATCACTTTTAATGTGGACTTCTGCAATCACATTTTAATTCTTTCTCCTTGAGTCCTATATCCTCTCTCCAATCCATCCTCCACTTAGTTACCACAGATGAAATCCCCCAAATACATGGTCGACCATATCACTTCCATATTAAACAAAAAAAATTGCAATAGTTCCCTATTGCTTGTAGAATAAAATATTAACATTAAAAGACCTATTGTCCCCCTCCTCTGAAAAGGATGCCCTGTTATCCATATTTTCTGACACAGACCTCATCTCAAACTTCCACCATTATTCCTCATCCTTTTCCCTTCCTGGATTGACACTGACCTTATCCCCAACCCCATAGGAAGAAACCCTAAATCCTCTCTCTGTTGTGTCTTCTATAATCATCCTATCTTCCCAAAGGCAAGAGACAAACTAGTGGAGTACACTCACTGTGTATTGTAAGGACTTCTGCCATCTTCCTTGGAGGTGTACGCTTAACATTTATAGGTCCATTCCATTTGTTTCCATAGAGCCTAGAGCTGAATTCTCATATTTTAGAGTAATTAGAGTATGAGCTCCTTAAGAATAAGAGATGTCTTCTTTTCTTTGGGTTGTCAGCACTTGGGAAAGCAGTAGCTTTGCACATAGTGAGTGTTTAATACATGCTTTTTTTCATTCATTCATTCTTCATTGGTCTTCAATGCCCCTCACTTTCTGATTTTAGACTGTTTCCAGACTTTTTCATACTGTATATCTTTCATATACTCTACACTTTCCCCAAACCACCCACTAAATAAGACATTTAGTCTCTTATTGTGATTTTGTACAGACTTTCCCAAATAGCTTGAATACTCTCCCTCCCTCACCCTTTCCTCTAGGAAACCCTGCTCCACTTAATGCTCAAGCCAAGTGCTTCCACATAAAATTGTTCGGGATCTGTTCATTGTGATCACTTGCCCATACTAAAATTACTTTGAATGTTTATTGTTAACTTATCTGTGCAAATATTTTTGCTTCTTCAGTATAATGTAAGCTTTTGGGGGGCCGGGGTTGTTAAATTTTTTTTGTCTTTCTATTCCTACCACCTAGCACAGTGTCTGGATATTTTAATATATCAGATATTAAGGTTGGGACTTAATAAATGCCAGTTGAATTGAATTAATTTGAAGATCACTGGTTCTAAACGTCTTTCTGAGTGATTATAATTGGGGGCAGGGAAGAGATGGGACGAAGAAAAGATACAGAAAGGTCAGACAGAAACATAACCCTGTAGTACATACTACTGGAAAAATTCTTTTGACTAGTAAGAAACCTTACAATTCTACTAAATTTGACCTGCTTATTAGCACAACAAATAAATAAAAATAAATAAATTATGAATAAAAACATTTAGAGAGTAACACCTAATTTTATGTAATACAGCAAAAAAAAAATTACTTTGAAAAATTCTTTCTTCACAAAGAGGACTTAATGTATCAACAATGATAATGCCTATTTGGATTTTGAGCATCACCACATTCTTAGATTTTCAGCTTTTGCACTCTGGTTTCTGAAGCAGTTATTTGTTTCAAAATAGCGAATAGGAAAAAGAATAACATCATTTCCCCACTGGTATGCTGCCCTTGTTTCTAGCCTACTTCCTCAACACCCTGTTCTACTTTGAGCCCTCTGTAGGTTCTTTGGAAACTTCTCCCCCAACCCTCAACAGTATATACATAGAGATTCTATTTAGCCTTGATTTGCTCTTATTTTAAAAGAGGTGTTTTCAGTTTGGAACTGTTCAATTATGTCACAGATGGGGAAGTCTCCCATAGGACAAGGAGCTAAAAAAAAATCATCAGGATATTACATTTTTTTTTAACACTCTTAAAACAAAGAAAAAAAATAGAATTCTTTTTCAATTAAAGTCTCTAACTTGGCCTTAGGATTTTAAAACAGTCATTCTCCAAAGATCTTATCATCCCAAGAGTGGGAGTGGCAAATTTAAGCTGCAAATCTCATATGAATTGAGACTCTTGCCCTAATTGGTGCTATTGAATAATAAAAAGTTAGTAAAACATATGTGACTTGACTAAAAAAGACCAAGGTTCTGTCAAGGAAGTTTAGAGGTGCACATTTATCTCTCTGGTCTTTACTCATCATAGATGGTTCGATTAAACCTGAATTTTGGGCCCACATATAGTTTGTGAAGTAGAAGCTTCTGAGTGATTTTTTGAAGCTCAAGTAGAGTGCTGAGTGTATAGTTTTAGAACTACATAAAATTATGGAACATTCAAATCAGTATAATAAACCTTTTTCTACTAAATGAGGCAAATGTATTTATTTTAAACTATAGGCACAGTTTTCCTCTGTCTTTTATTTTTTATATATTTATATTTAAGACTTTCTGGTACATGATATAATTGAACAGTTCCAAAATGAAAACACCATCTTTTAAAACAAGAACAATCAAGGCTAAATAGAATATTTTATTTATATGATATCTATTTATATTTTTATTTCTTTTTAAATTTAGTGTTGACCAACATTTGATGTTTTTGTTTAGCATTCTTTCCACATATATTGAAAAGAGCATTATTGTCATCTGTAAACATTTATTAAACAATTACTGTGTGATAAACCCTGGACATCAAAAGAAAAACAAAAACCACGTACCTGCCCTCACATAGCTCGTATTACTTTGGGAAGATCCTGTGATAATAAAGCCTGATAACGCTTTGCACATAAAATAAAATCAGTGTAAATAGGAGGTAATCTTGGAAGTGGGGTAATGCCAGGCCTGGAGCAGGAAGACAGTCTTCCTGAGTTCAAATCTAACCTCATACACTTAGTAACTGGTTCAGCCACTTAATCCTGTTTACCTCAATTCCTCATTTATAAAATGAGCTGAAAAAGGAAATGACGATGCCCAAAGTGGGTCATAGGAAGTGACTGAAAAACGACTGGAATACATTTTATGAACTGACTAAATTAAACTACTAGCTAGTCAAACGAGGTCATGAAGAGTCGGACACGACCGAAAACGATGGAACTGCAACACATCGTGGGGGAGAGGAGGGAGTTGAGGCATCGGTCGAGACTAGGCCACCTGCATTCAACATCTCCTGGATCTGTCCCAGCCCAGCAACGCCCCTTACCCTGTGTACAGCCACCAGCTCCCCTCTTCGGTGGATGAGCCCCTCCAAAACCAACCAGCTCCTTTGCCTCCAGCCCTCTGCCTCGCCAGAAGCCCCATCTCTCTAAATGCTAACACTGCTCCCACGGTTGAGTCAAGCACTCAAGCTCCTATCTGTCGCTGGGTTTCTGTCTCCACAGGGACGCTGTCACTTCGCTACTAAATGATGGGTTAGCTACTAAAGCGTGGGGAGACCACCTTATCTCCTTGGACCACGTGCAATTGGGGCCTTGGGGTGAGTCCCACCACTACCTGTTGGAGAGTTGTGGACTGGAAGGCGAGCCTTCCTGCGGGTCTACCCTGGGCTCAACTTGATGCTCGTGGCCTGATTCAACCCCGAAAGAATGGATAATAAAGCTTCCTCACCTAAACCACAAAATGTCGGTAAGTCACCGAAGTTTAAACACCTACCATGTGCCTGTGCTGAGCAATGGAGAAAGTCAAAACAAAAACCAACTTCTGTTCTCAAGGCATTCATAATATAAAAAGGAGACAGACCAACATGGATACAACTACATAAATTATATGTGTATGTGTATATATACACACACATCTATGCACTTGAATATTATTATTGATGTAGTAATAAATGTTACTATATAAAATATATACATATGTGTATATACATTTATATATAGACATGAATATTGTTATTGATATAATAATAAATTATTGTTACTAGGTAATATATAGTATATATACATACAGAGATATTATTGCTATAATAATACATTATATTTACTGTATTATATAGTAGGTATATATAAATGTGTGTATACACACATCTGTGCACATGAATAATATTGATATAGTAGTAAATTATTTTTCCTAGGTAATATGTAGTGTGTATATATCAATTATGTGTGTATACACACACATCTATACACATGACTGTTATTATTGATACTGTAATAAATTATAGTTACTATGTATTATATAGAACTATATAATAGTACATAGGAAAGGTAGAAAGGGGCCAGATTATGAAGGATTTTTAAACCAGATAACTTTATAATTAATCCCAGAGGTAATGAATGGAAAGGAATGGGATAAATGTTTCTATATATGTGTATAACTCAAATTTCTAAGATACTTTCAGACCGGAACTCCCAACTAGGACTCTCCAGTCTGTCACATATACACAGCTCTTCTCAGACACACTAAATATTAGCAGAAATGAGTCTGAGTCTATCCTTATTTTTTCTATTGATTATAGCTGTCTGCTTTTATACTAAAGTGTTTAAGGCTTTCCCATCAGATTGAAGCCTCATTACCTAAGCATATATTAATGTTCTTGTTAAAAGCAGATTCTTGAGATTTTAATTTAAAAAAAAAAAAGAAGAGAAAAGAAAAAGAGAAATATTTCTTTCTCTGTAGTATTCCAGGCATACCTTTGAAATTCTTATCTCCATAAATTTTATTCTCACTCTTGTCCTCCTCACTAACTTCCTAGTATCACAAAATGCAAGAGGGTTACTGCCAATAGGACATCTTCAAATTAAATTATACTTCTTCATCCTTATGAGCAATCTTAAATAAGGTGTAGCATCCTTTCCTAATGAAACAAGCTGTATCATGTAGAGATTGCCAGTAGGTTTTTTACTTTCATGAAGTGCTGTGGTAAAATATGCAATAAAGCCAGAAAAAGGATATATGTATACATACATATACACATGTATATACATATAAATATAATGATATATATACATATGTATATATATACACATATGTATATGCACTGATAAATATACACACACACATACTAACACATATGTAAATTGAATTGTGTATGTGTGTGTATTTATATATATATGTGTGTGTGTGTATATATATATATATATATATATATATATGTTATATATATATATATCATAGGGACAACTGTGTAGAGGCAACTGTGAATCTGGCTCTTTTTGACTTCCAAGTTAGTTCTCCATGTACTATACCTTATTATTTTATGTAATAATTACTTAATAAGTGGGTTAGTTCATAAGCAGTTAGTCTGTAATTGCTGAAGTTAGTTAGCAAACATTTTTCAAGTGCCAACTATATGAAAAATTCCTTTTATGTGGAATTTTACTTCTCGGTTGGCACTTTCTTAATACAGAAATTAACTGTTTTTCCACTGCAATAATAAAATATAATTTAAAAAATACCAATCCATCAGCTGTGGCTTTCTTTCCTCTTCTTTTGTTTGAGCTTCTTTCTCTTCCGTTTCCAATTCTTTTTTTCCTACATTGCTCTTCTTCAAAATAGCAACTTGTATCAAAAATCAATTATATTCAAATTCAAATCATGCATATCAGTAGGAGATCTGTAGTTATAAAATTTCCATTAATCAAGTTTGGCTGTTTGCTATATAGGCAAACCATAGTATTTATTTTGTGATATATTGAAAAACAAAGGCATACTAAGCACTGAATTATTTACTCCTCGCTCTCCCAAACCCTACCATATTCTCTGGTGGCTCTGGCAGTGGTGGTGATTATATTTGTAGGTCTGTCTTCTTTGTCAAAACTGGCAGTGGCTTTTTTGACACCAGTAACAAATGACATTGACAGCAGAGTCCTTGGGGTGGTTTATAGTTTAAAAGAAAAAAAAAGTCACAGTCGTGTGAAAACAAGCATATTATTGGCTCTTAAAATCATACTTTCCTATACCAAAGTAAAAAAAAAATTAAGAAACTGGGACTGACTTTTATTAAGGATACTTTGGGAAGCAGGGAGGCTAAAGTCATCCATTTATGTTCCTTGGTCTGTTTCTCTTCTTGCACTTCTTAAGGGGCAAACAAATAGGATTTATTGGAAGGATCACAGATCTAGAGTTAGAAGGATTTTAAAAGCTGAGTAATCCAAACCTCATTTTTAAGATGAAAATATTAATGAAAAAAAGATGAAAATGACTTGCCCAGACTACTACAGAGAATAAGTATCAGAAGTGTGTCTTGGATCCTCTGACTATAGGACAGCTATATGGCTCAGTGGAGAGAGTGCTGGGCCTGAACTCAAGAAGACCTGAGTTCAAGTATGGCATCGTATACTCCATAAATCTATAAATCACTTACCCAGGTTTGCCTTAATCCACTGAAGAAAGAAATGTCAAACCACTCCAGTAACCTTGCCAAGAAAATGCCATGGACAGTACGGTCTATGGGCTTATAACTAAACAATTACCTGTGACTCTGGAATCTGTACTTTTTTCTAGTGTCCCATGATGTCTTTAAAAAATATTTAGCATCCTAGCTTTGGCAATAAGAGAAGAAAAAGAAATTAAAGGAATTAGAGTAGGACATGAAGAAACCAAATTATCACTCTTTGCAGATGATATGATAGTATACTTAGAGAACCCTAGAAAATCAATTAAAAACTATTACAATTAATCCACAACTTTAGCAAAGTTGCAGGATACAAAATAAATCCACATAAAACATCAGCATTTTTATACATCACTAACAAAATCCAACAGTAACAGAAACAAAGACAAATTTATTTAAAATAACTGTTGATAGTATAACATATTTGGGATCTATCTGCTAAAGGAAAATCAGGAACTATATGAGCAAAATTACAAAATACTTTCCACACAAATAAAGTCAGATCTAAACAATTGGAAAAATATCAAGTGCTCCTGGATAGGTCAAGTAAATATAATAAAGACAATACTACCTAAACAAATCTATTTATTTTGTGCTATCCCAATCAAACTAGCAAGAAATATTTTACTGACCTAGAAAAAATAACAGCAAAATTCATCTGGAAGAACAAAAGGTCAAGAATTTCAAGGGAATTGATGAAAAATGCAATGAAGGTGGCTTAACTGTACCAGATCTAAAACTATATTGTAAAGCATGGTCATCAAAACCATTTGGTACTGGCTAAGAAATTAGAGTAGTTGATCAGTGGAATAGATTAGGTTCACAGGACAAAATTGTCAATGACTATAGTAATCAAGTGTTTGACAAGCCCAAAGACCCCAGCTTTTGGGGTAAGAACTCACTATTTGACAAAAACTGCTGGGAAAATTGGGAACTAGTATAGCAGAAACTAGGTCCACACCTAACACTATATACCAAGATAAGGTCTAAAGGGGTTCATGATTTAGACATAAAGAATGATATTATAAACAAATTAGAAGAACATAGGATAGTTTACCTCTCAGTTCTGTGGAGGAGGAATTTGCGACCAAAGAAAAATTGGAGATCATTATTGATCACAAAATAGATAATTTTGTTTATATTAAATTAAAAAGTTTTTGTACAAACAAAACTAATGCTGACAAGATTAGAAGGGAAGCAATAAAGTGGGAATATATTTAAAGATCCTGATAAAGGCCTCATTTCTAAAATATATAGAGAATTGACTCAAATTTATAAGAATTCAAACCATTCTCCAATTGATAAATGGTCAAAGGATATCAACAGACAATTTTCAGATAAAGAAATTGAAATTATCTCTAGTCATATGAAAAGGTGCTCTAAATCACTACTGATCAGAGAAGTGCAAATTAAGACAACTCTGAGATACTATTACATGCATCTCAGATTGGCTAAGATGACAGGAAAAAATAGTGACAAATGTTGGAGAGGATGTGGAAAACTGGAACACTAATACATTGTTGGTGGAATTGTGAAAGGATTCAACCATCCTGGAGAACAATTTGGAACTATGCTCAAAAAAGTCAAACCTTCTATACCCAGAGAGAGAACTGTAGGAACTAAGTATGGTTCACAGCATAGCATTTTTACTTTTTTTTGTTATTGTATGCTTGCATTTTATTTTGTTTCTCTCTCTCTTTAGTGATTTGATTTAATTTTTCTTGTGCGGCACAATAATTGAATAAATATGTATGCATATATTGGATTTGACATATATTTCTACCGTGCTTAACATATATTGGAGTACTTGCCATCTAGAGGAGGATGTGGGGGAAGGGAGGAAAAATTGGAACACAGAGTTTTGCAAGGGCTAATGTTGAAGAGGGCTAATGTTGAAGAATTGTCCACACATATGTTCTGAAATACAAACAAAAAAAATTTTAATAAAAAAAAGTTTGTAAAAAAAGGAAAATATTTAGCATTCTACCACCACATTTTACAAGTAAAAATGGACATTAGTCATGAAAGGTTCAAGGCTCAAGACAAAAATCAATACCCACCTCAAATAAACACACTAAGTCCTGAGGATTAGTTTCTCTTCTTGTTGGATAATAATATTGTGGAAAATATCTCCCCCACTATTTTTAAATATGAGGAGGTGGACAAGTTGATCTACATGATTCTAACATTCCGTGGCTTTGGGAAGCTAGAAAACCTGAGTTTGAACTTTAGTTCTCATATTTTCTAGTTATAAAATCTTGGACAAATCATATAATCTCTCTCAGTCCCAGATTTCTTATCTGTAAAATGGGGATAATAAATAGCACCTCCATCATAGGACCTTTGTGAGGATCAAAATAATATATATGTAATCTGCGTCTACATGTACATATGTGTATGCATATATGGAAAAAATACGTATATCTAAACATGTAATAGAGTTTATAAAGCATGTTAAGATTTATAAGTGTTTTATATGTACATTATATATATTTATAAATATAGTGCTTTTATATATAGTATATATAGTGTTATATGTAAATGTGTTATCTAGATATTTTTGTATATGTAGCAACATAGTAGTTTATAAATCTTAAAATCCTATGTAAATTTCTTCCCGGGTTATTTATACCTTCTGAATTCAATTCTCCCTGTGCAACAAGAAAACTATTCGGTTCTGCACACATATATTGTATCTAGGATATACTGTAACCTATTCAACATGTAAAGGACTGCTTGCCATCTGGGGGAGGGGGTGGAGGGAGGGAGGGGAAAAATCGGAACAGAAATTATGCAAGGGATAATGCTGTAAAAAATTACCCTGGCATGGGTTCTATCAATAAAAAGTTATTTTAAAAAAATTCTATGTAAATTCTAGCTATTGTTATTATTAGTTAATAGGTTTCTCAGATGTTTGGTTAAGTTGATGCTTAAATAATTCTTCTAATTATCCACAATCTTCTTTGTATTATAGATTCACGGAGAAAGCAAGACTAGAGAACCAGCTCCTACTTGTTTAAAATTCACCTGCTTAACCCTCACCATGGCCTTAGAGAAAAACCCCAAATAGATTTCTATACTAAGAATTCCAAAGAAAAAAGGGAAGAACAAATGATTTTTCCTACCTTGTAAAGGTAACATAATATAAACTCCTAGGAGTAGGTATTATTTCATTCTTTTTATTTGCATCTCATACATGGCATAAGATAAGTAGACCTCATAATAGCAGGTCAATTTATATTTTTTGTAGTCATAGTTTCCAATTATATAGTTTTATAAATATCATTTCACTTGAAACTCAAAAATAACTTAGTATCAATATTAACTATGATAAGGTTGAAGTGGATACATGAACTATATATAAAAAGAGATTTTACAAGAAAAAAGAGGCAATATATAATCAGGCTTATAGATATGTGAACAATGTATGAATTAATAAGAGACAGAGCAAAGTTAGGTATAAAATGGATAATTTCAATTATATTTAAAAGTTTTTGTGCAAATAAAACAAATGTAGCCAAGATCAGAAGGAAAGTAGAAAATTGGGGGGGAAACCTTGTAGAAAGTTTATCAAATGTTATGATCCCCATTTTATAAATTATGCAACTAACTCTCAAAGAAGTTAGATCCAAGATCACACAGCTATTAAGTGTCTGAATTAGAACTCAAATTAAGTTTTTCTGAATATTCTGACTCTTTTAGAAGTGTGGAGATCACCATTTGGGAATTTTGGCCATATTATCATCCACAAAGGAGAGAAATGATATCCCTAATTCTCAGTTATGGCACCAGTTTTATAAGATATGAATTAGTGACTTGCTAGTATTCTTGACTAAAATCAGGAATGAATGAATGAGTAAATAGGCATTTATTAAGTGCCTCCTGTGTGGCAGATACTATGCTAAGAGCTGAAGATACAAATACCAAAAGTATTATAGTTTTACCTTTAAAGGGTTTACATAGGAGAAGATTACACAATAGGGGGTGAGCATGGTATCTAGGGAAGGAATTTTTAATCTGGGATATCATAAGAATAGTGTATTGAGCCATAAGACAGTCAACTGACATACCATTTTGAAAGCAATAACAGTATTGATTTGATTATTGTAACCAGGACACCACTGCTGGTATAGTGAATCAAGCACATTTGCATTTAATCAGTTTCCAGTCAAAGACTCCCAGGCCTCCAAGAAGGGAGTTTATTAACTGAGTGGATTAACTTTTTCAGGACCTGGGGTAGGGCACAAATTCTGAAAGTCTAAGATGCAGTGTTGTTGCACATCAGGAGAATTGGGGAAGTAACAGGGGGGATGGCAAAATAAACTTGACAGTAGAAGCTGGATGGACTATAAAACATCATGTGGTCCAAGGAACCTAAATGATTTTGCCCTCATTCTATCACCAGTGATGATTTCTCAGTCTTGAGAAGTGAGTTCTGAAAGTGGGTAGATTAATTATCCTGAAGAATGAGAACATAGATTCTGGAAGTCCTGTCTCCAGAAGGTCCATGATCCTTTTCATATCAATGTTTTTGTGGTATCTGCCTGATGCATTGCAATAATTTATATTTCAAACTGAATTCAAACCAGCTGTTCTTTCTAACTTTTATTTCTATCAATCAGTGTCAATGCCCCTTTTTCACTTTCAAAGGCACCTTTGACCCTCCTGTCTCTTATATCTCTTAGATTGCATCTATTATTAAGTCCTGACATTTCTTCATTTGTAATGTCTCAGTTTCATCTTCAGTCTTTCACCTAATACGTCAGCCAACCCTATCTGAATTACTGCAACTTTCTGCTGAGTTAACAATTTGGGTTTCTCTCCCTTTCATCCACTTTGCAAGACAGTCATAGGCATTCTCCCAAATCGTAGTATTTTGATCCAACACTGCCTTGCTCAACAACCTGCACGAGAACCTAACAGATCAGCCACTTTTCAGCATGACATTCAAGACATGCATTCATGCCTTGCCTATTGGCAGCCTCTCACTATTCTCCAACTTCTAAGTTCCACTTCAAGTCAAGAGGTTTTATTTTTTTCTGTCGAATGACAAAACATACATAAAACACTCTGCAAGCTGTAAAGCATTATATACATGCTAGTTATCATTACTAATTTATTATTGCTATTGTCCGCTACACCTGGGAGCTCTTCTCCTCTTTACATATGCACAAATGCCCAGTTTAAGCTCTATTGCGTCTATAAATTCTTCTCACATCTGATCTCACTCTTTTTTTTTTTTTTTAAAGTCTCTCTTACACTTGAAATTCTTGAAGTAGAGAACTCAAAAAGTTGGGGAAGTTGCCTCTCCAGTAACCCTGAGTTCATTTCCCTTCCTTAGGAAGTTCCTTTCGAAAAAAATCCTAGGAAACATCTGGCACATATTCCTTCTTAACTCAAGCTCATAGAATCCCATTATTGTAGTTGTTTAGTCTTTTCAGTCATGTCTATCTCATTGTGACCCCATTTCATATTTTCTTGGCAAAGATATTGAAGTGGTTTGCCATTTTCTTTTCCAACTCACTTTATAGATGAGGAAACTGAGGTGATCAGGGTTAAATGACTTGCCCAGGGTCACACAGCTAGTAAGTGTCTGAGGGAAATTAAATTCAGGTCTTCTTGACTCCAGGTACAGTCAGAAAATATAGTGACCTTGATGCCTTTATAGCTCCTCAATTTCCTTCATAGTACAGCTTAAGTGTCACTTCTTACATGAGGACTCTTCTGATTTCTTCAGTTTTTAACAGTTTCTCTTCCATTTCTGTGTGTATTGTCTCCCAATAGAATATAATTGTTAGTAGAATGTAAAATTCTTGAGGAAAGGTAATGTTTTGTTTTTGTCTCTGTATCACAGTGCCTTGCACACAACAGGCACATAAATGTTGAATTGAACTGAATTGAATCAGCACAACTAATATCTTTAAGGCTTATGATTTTCCCTAGGTAGCCTAGTGGTATTATCCCTATTTTTAAAATTGGGGAAAGGAGACACTGCAAAATAAGATATTTTTTAGGACCAATTAACATCCACTTATTAAGCCTTTACTTTATGCCTGACACTGGTTTTAGATGTAAAAACAAGAGGTTGGCTAAAAAGAGTCCTGTTATAAGCCCATCTCTCTCAGATGCTGTCTTCTTCATGGAGTTATGGGCATTATAAAAGTATCCATTGTTTTGTACTATCCAGTTAACGGATGGTGAAAAAAGGGACCTTTTGGCTGACAGGTGAATTGCAACTGAGTGTCCTTAAAAAAAGATAACTATCCAGACTGGGTTCTCTCTTTCCTGGTGTCAAATGAGGGATGACATGCACTAATCCTGTGAATGGGCATAAAGAGACCCTTCACCCTTACCCACTCCTACTTTGGCCAACATGTGGCCTGTGAATACAGGGATCAGATGTTTTTCCTAGCTCTTTTATGTCTAGTCTTGATCTTAGAGGAAGGAATATTTGAGACAGAACAGACTAGGTTAAAAACTTGTGAACTTTGAAACATTGTGAGAGTCACTAGGGCGGGCCAAGAACTGCTGACCATCACACGCTTGCCAGAAGCTTAGTCCGGACCCATCCTGTCTGATTGACAATGTTTTGCTAAAAGACATCCTTGTTCCTTCCTTATCTGTACTTTATTCTCCCCACTTAGGCTATCTGCTAGCTAAGCCCCAAATTTTCAGTATATTAAAAAATCTCCCCAAAATCTTTCTAATTGCGAGACTCTCTTACATGCTAGTCCATTAGTTATGGTGTAAATAAATTTTATTGTTAAAAGAGAATCTTTTTGAATTCTTTCAAACTCACTCTGAACCATGATTTTCACACACTTCAGTCAGTACTAACCATTAATGACAGTAATGCTAAAATGGTAACTCATACCAATGAAATCAAAGAAAATTCTAGTCGCCTTTTAAGGTTAACAAAAAGATGTAAGGGAAGGATATAGCCATTCCTTTAGAGATAAGATAGGACATAGTAAGTGGGAGTTGGAATAAGGACTTCCTTCCCTAGCTCCCTCCTACTTTAAAGGCTACGTAAAGAGAAAAATATAATAGTCCCTGTCCTCAAGGAACTTACCCTCCAGTAACTCACAAAACTTCTAAGAGAAAGATCTCAAATTTAACTTGTAGTTTCCTGAGTCCTAGGCCAGTGGTTTCTCCCTTCAAACATATTCCTCCACATAATTTAGCACTTACTTAGCACAGTGCTCTTTTTATAAATGTTAATTTTGTCTTACTAACTAGACTGTAAGATCCTTGAGAAGAAGCATCATGTCTTAGAGTAGTTGTTTTTCTTTTATAGCACTGCCCTTCCTACTCTTTTCTACTCCAATGACCCCATCCAAGTACCTATAACAATGTTGAACACAGAATAGATTCTCAATAAGAATATATTGGTAAATTGATTTAATCTGTTCGTTCTATCACTGGAACTCCCTCTTATCTGTCATATCTGTCTGAATGGTGCCATGTATTATATTAACTAAATGCACTGATAAATAATGTATTTTACAGAAGAAAAAGCACACTTTCCTTGCTATTCGCAAATTCGGCACACTTTTGCCAAAAAAAAAACTTCAATATGATGTTGTGGATATTAAGTCATATATATTGGAGTTGCAGATTTTTTGGGGGGGGGCATTGTTTGTTTTTGTAGTTAATTGCTGCTGTATATTATACTGAGAAACTTTCTCTATGTCCAGCAGAAATTTCTGGGAACATGTAAATGGGCTGCCTATTAAACTGTTACTTACAATTCATCTGGTTTTGTTTTTTCTTCATTCATTTATCCTTTCACAAATTATCCTTTGTTCAAGGGAGGAGAGGTAGTGGAGAAAAACACAAAACAGTGAGTGAGGAATATTTTCCACTGACTTTGCCAAACCTGTTAAGGAACATTCCATTTATTCTTCCAAAGCTAATGTTTACCTTTTCTAATCATCATGACTTTCCTCTGAAGTCAAATATGTGAAAAGTTTTTAACCTCCCACTTTAGAAAGACATTTTGTCTATGTCACATAGATATGTACTAGCCACCATTTTTTGAACTGTATTCTATATCAAATATGATTATGAGACAAATCACTGGAATACACTGATAAGAAATAAATTGTTTCCAATCTGTTTTAGCATGCACTGACTATTCATTCTGCATTTTTATAGAGTTGTGGCAAATTCTGTCCTCATAGAAGTGAATTCTCATTTTTCTAAAAGAGAAAAAAGCACTGATTTTTAAACAGAGCTTATACCTCATCTGTAGAGGACTTGCTTATACTCCTTTTTCAAGTCCATTAGAAAAAGAACAGTAGTTCTGGAATTTTGTTTACTTCACTTGATTTTTTAAACCTATTGGATGATATTCACTTTTGAAGGAAAAAGCAATAAACATCTTATTTCAAAGTATTTCAAGTACATTTAAGTCATATTGACTTGTTCTTTCACAAGGCATCAGTTGATACTCTCTGGCCTATCTTAGAAGCTGCCTACAAAAACAGTGACTGGTTTTTATCATTTTCTTGATTAGCTTCACTGGCTCAGGAAGTGGGCCTAGGGATAAACAGCATGCAACGCTTATAAATGCCTCTTCCTTCTCTCCCCCTGGTTTAAAAAAATCTTTCTCATTCTGGATACAACTTCCACAGTGACTGCAAGTATTTCACTAACAAGATTTTTTTTTACATAGCAGGAAAATAGAACAACAATCTTATTATTCACTTCAATCAGCAAGCATTTATTAAGCTCCAGTTGTATATTAAGGATTTGCCCAAGTCTTGCAGAGACAAAGACAAAATGAAAAACATCCTTATCCTTTACAAACTCATAGTCTAGTTAGGGAGACATGCACATATACAAGTCTTTTTGCACATGCACAGGTATTTACAAGAGATAAAAGAGCAATCTTGAGAGATTAGCAAACTGGAATATCACAAAAGGCTTAAAAATTAGTCTTTGAGCAGAACTTGAAAGAAATTATGACTTCTGAAAGATGGAGGTAAAGAGAAGTGCATTAGACTCAGGAAGAACAACCACTATAAAAGCATGGGATCAAGAAATGGCCTGAGGTATCTATCTATGGTGATTGACAGCCAGAGTTTTGGACTTGGAATCAGAAAGATCTGAATTCAAATCCCAGCTTAGACACCTAGTAGATGTGAGACTTTGGGCAAACCAACCTCTGTCTCTAAAAAATGAAGATAATATTAGTAGTCACCCTTCCCCACCACCAAGGTTTTTGCAAGGATAAAATGAGATAATATTTGTAAAGTTCTTTGAAATCTTAAACTCTGTATAAATGTTAACTCTTGTTAGTACATGTAGGACATTAATATGCAATAGATTGGGAAATTTAATTTGGGGCAGGAGATGTAAGGTTTTAAGATTGTCAAAAAGAGTTTATATTTTATCCTGAAATAAGAGGACTACTACAGTTTATTGAGAAGGGGAGTAACTGGTTTATATTTCTCTTCACCCTTCAGCCACATCTTCTCCACGTATTTCCAGGATATAGAGGAACAAGGGGACTCCACCAGGCCCTCCTACATTCTTTCATTCTTCCTTAGATCTGAGTTTAAGTTTGGGTATAGGTAAGCCATAATTCTTATAGCTGGAGCTTCTGCAAATGCATGCCTTTATCAACACTTGTCTGATTTTTTTCTGATGCACAGAAGTAGAGGAAGTATGCTGAAACTTCTTAGCCAGACCATAGGGGCAAAGAAGGAAAGATTTGTCTGTTTCTCCTGTACCACACAGTCAAAGAATCAGTCTTTGTAAATATATTTAATTGTCATTGACACTGATTGATAGAAATAAAATAGGTGGATGTAAAGTATGGCTTTTTCTTCTCTCTTTCTCTCTCTTTCCTTCCTTCCCTTCTTCCCTTCCTTCACCCTCCCTCCCTCCCTTCTTCCCTTACTTTCTTTATTCCTTCTTTATTTCTTTTCCTTCCCTCTGTCCTTCCTTTCTTCCTCTTTTTTTAGAGGTAGGAATTAAATGCTTCTAAAAGAATAAGAACTAAATTGGATTTAAACCAAAAATTATTTTTAAAAGTTCTTATAAATATAACAGTTTTAAATCAAAGTCCCAAAACAACAAAAACCCTAGAAATTCTGGCTTTAGCTTAAAACTCTGTCATTAACTCATCCCTTTGGAACATAATAGAGAACAATACCTTCTCACATCCCTACAGAGCCCTTTGTTCTGCTATCCTAGTGCACTTAACAATGAATAGTTAAAATTAGCAATAGAGCAATAGATTTCCTAAAGGAATTATTTTAGACAAATGGAAGCAAAACAAATCACTTTCAAGTTTAGATTTAATATCCCAATGATGAGAATTCTCTTTATCACAACTGGTAATATCTTTTTAACTACAGGGTCAGGTTGGGGGAGGAAACATATGATCACTAGGAATAGGGAGTGAACCTGTTCTTTTTTGGTGTATAGAATTGCCACATTAGGAAACTCCCTCTTCCATTGCAGATTATTGTTTTCTCTGAAATTTCTGGTCTTGGACTTTGTTCTAGAATATTAAAATGCAATTATTAATAATATATAAATCAATTAATAATTAAGATTACTTAGTGAGGGTCATAGAGCAGGAAACATCAGAAGAAAACTTGAACCTGAGTCTTTCCTGATTCTGGGATCACTCTTTTAAAAAATATTTTATTTTTCCAAATACATGCAAAGATAGTTTTCAGCATTTACCTTTGCAAAGTCTTATATTCCAAATTTTTCTCCCTCTCACCCTTCTCAAGACAGCAAGCAATCTGATACAGGTTAAACATGAGCAATTCTTTTAAACATATTTCTATATTTATCATGCTGCAGAAGAAAAATCAGATCAAAAGAAAAAAAAAGTGCAAGAAAGAAAAAAAAACACAAGTCTGCAAATAACAATAGAGGTGAAAATACTATCCTTTGATCCACATTCAGTCTTCATTGTCCTCTCTCTGGATAGGAATGGCATTTTCCATCCCAAGTCTATTGGGATTGCCTTGAATCCCTGAATTGTTGAAAAAAGATATGTTCATCACAGTTGATCATCACATAATCTTATTGTGTACAATGTTCTCTTAGTTTTGCTCACTTCTCTTAGCATCAGTTCATATAAATCTTTCTAGGCTTTTCTAAAATCAGCCTTTTCATCATTTCTTACAGAGCAATAATATTCCATTATATTCATTTACCATAACTTAGTCATTCCCCAAGTGAGAGCATCTACACAGTCTCCATTTCTTTGCCACTACAAAAAGAGCTACTACATACATTTTTGCATTTTGGGGTTCTTTTCCCTCTTTTATGATTTCTTTGGGATATAGACACAATAGTGACTAAGGGTACAAACAATGCCCTTTAGACATTGTTCTAAATTACTTTTTAGAATGGTTGGATCACTTCACAACTCTATCAACAATGAATTAATGTCCCAGTTTTCCCATATTCCTTACAACATTTATTATTATCTTTTCCTGTTATCTTAGCCAATCTGAGAGGTATGAAGTGATACCTCTGAGAATCACTCTTCATTCACTACCCAGTATGCCTTGCTGACTAAAATAAAAGTATCATAGATATGACATTGAAAGGACTCTTAGAAATCATTTCACATACTGTGTAAACTACTTAACCTTTCTAGGCCTGATGGTTTGGACTAGATGGTTCTGAGGTTTCTTTCAGTTTTAGATAGACGATAGAAGTATATCATTTTTCAGAAGGAGAAACTGAGGTTCAGAGATTTAAATGACTTCCTCATGTCACACAGATACCAGATTACAGAACAATATTTGAATCCAGTTTATCTAACCCCATTAGCTAGCAAATTGTTAGCCCTGGAATCAGGAAGACCTAGTTCAAATCCTCAGACATTTACCAGCTATGTGATCCTGGGTAAGTCCCTACACACTGTTTGCCTCAGTTGTTTTTTTTTTTTTTCTTCATTTGTAAAATGAGCTGGAAAAGGAAATAACAACCCAGTCCAATATCTTTGCCAAGAAAACCCCAAAGGGGTCACAAAGATTTGGACACAACTGAACAAAAACAAAAACAAATGTGATTCCAAGTACAATGCTCTTTTCGTTGTCCTACACAAAAGAAGGTGAGAAGTAAAAAAAATCTCAGAGATTGCATTAGTGACAATACTTTATGGCTCATTTTTGAAGTGAAAGATTGGATTAGATGAAGAAATTGAGGTTAGAGAAGTAAGGTTACTTGTTCAAAATCACAAAGAATTTGAACTTAGGTTCCCTGTCTTTACAGCAAGCATTTTTTCCAAATGTACAAATTTCTTCTGTTACTAAGTTGGAAGCCTCAGTTATCTTTAATCAATTATGGAAACTAGACTCTTTTACCTATTTTTTATTTTTTTGGTGAGCTTTTGGGGTTACATGACTTGCCCAAAGTCACATAGCTATTGTTATGTGTCTGAAGAAACATTTGAACTCAGGTCCTCCTGACTGCATGCTCTGTCCATTGGGCTATCGAATTGTCCCTAGATTCTTTTATACAACAAAGAATAAACATTGTTGGAAACCTACAAATTGGGATCTTTTGATGTAAACTTGGTTGGATTAGAAACCCTTTTCACTGGGGGAAAAACACTTCAGAACAACTTTGAATTATAAGGCCTTCTGTTTTACATAGCCATATAAACTATTTTTATACTATGAATCATACACCAATGTACCTTGCTGCATCGTAGATTTAGTCACTGGACAGGGATAGGGAGAGGGAAAGGACTTGTGATTTCATTCATTTAAGCAATTCCCATCTAAGGAAACGTCTACCAATGCAAACGTGTTTTAGAGAGTTGCCAGGGGACATTGAGCAGTTAAATGACTTTCTCCAGAACCCAGGGGGAGCTGGAACCAACTCAAATACTAACTGATTTTTAAGTTTCCAGTGTGAATATTTATGCAAAGGAAGTGAATTCTACTAATCATGGATCAATTTATCATTTGCTTGATGGCCTAGATTTAAGAAAGTAATGATGAAAATGTTAATAACTTAGATTAAATTTTAACTGTGGCATGATTCTTGAGACCCAGTAGTTAAACATTTGCTGGCACAAACATTGCCTGGTTCACACAGCCTGTATGTATCAGAAGCATGACTTAAACCTCAGTTTTCTTGGCCCCAAAGCTAGCTTTCTTCCCATTTATACTGTTTCCTCTCAAATTCAGTAATATCTCAGTTCAAATCATGTCTCTGTTCAGGATAATATACATATGCATGTCTTACCAGTCTATGTGCACAATGAGACCTGGCACATGCCCAGATCACCGAAAATGGAGACATCCACATGAAGTGTTGGGCTACCATGTGTTTGGTAGTAACATTTTCCCATTGACTGAATGATCAGAATTGACTGCATCTTTAAAGCTATCTGATGCTCTCTGTCTCTCTGTCTCTGTCCATCTCTCCTCTATCTCTCCATTTCTGTCTCTGTTTCTTTATTTCTGTCTTTGTCTCTGTCTCCCTCTCTGTGTGACTCTGTCTCTCTCCCTCTGTCTCTGTTTCTCTCCCTCTCTTCTTTGTCTCTCTGTCCATCTCTCTCTGTGTCTCTCCTCTCTATTTCTCTGTCTCTGTGTTTGTCTGTGTCTCTCTCTGTCTCTGTCTCTCTAACTGCCTGTCTCTCTCTGTCTCTGTCTATCTCTCTGTCTCTGTCACCCTCTCTCTCTGATTCTGTTTCTCCCTCTCTGTCTCTGTCTCTCTCCTTCTCTTCTTCTCTGTCTCTGTCTTTGTCCATCTCTCTCTTTGTCTTTCTTCCTCTCTCTTCTCTCCATCTGTCTGTCTCTGTCTCTATCTGTCCCTGTCTTTGTCCCTGTCTCTGTCTGTCTCTCTGTGTCTCTTTCTCTTGTGTAGATAAAGGTGAAAGAAGTCTTTCAGAGTAAAGATCTAGAAGCCATATTTCCTTGCCTTGAGGCCATTTTGGTTTCTTTCATTTATCCTTTTCACTTCTAGCAAAAGCAGTGGAGGTCTGGATGTCAGTGCTCAAGCCAGGGGACATAGGAGCCATCTAGGACCAATGCTGGAACTAGCCCCAAATGAAATCCTGAGAAACTAGAGTTCTGAGAACCTTGCCCAAAGGGACTTTGGACTATGAACTTGATAGGAGTAATGCCTTATATAAACCAAATTAGACTGTGAACCTACTTTGTCCCCTCTTCCCAGACACCTAAGAGTTGTCTCCTGGCACTGGGGGAAATGTTCATGTTTGTTATTATATCTTTCAAGCATGTGAAAGGTAATTTGACTTTTATGTGATTAAATGGAACTGGGATATATGGACCACTAACATTTGGGGAACGCAGTCTGTGGAGTGGTCTATGGGGTAGTTCTGGCAGAAGAGATCTCTCCTAAATCCCATAAGTTGGCGGGGGTTGGGGGAGGTGGGGAGGAGGACTTAAATATAGCCAACCTGACCTTCAGGCAATTCAGAGAATGCATGTTACATAAAGAAAATCTCTAAAATGTCCCTAATTCTTTTCTCACTGTGGACTTTTAGATACTCTTGTACTTAATACCATGACAATGAAAAGACTTGGTTGACTCAGAAGGAGAAGTTAAAGGAATAAAATCAGAGTGAATGTTACTTGAATGCTCACTTGAGGACACATAGAATTTGATTTGAATGCTGTTTGCTTCATTTTGTCTTAACTCAAGACTTTTGTTGACTGAGGGAGGCACACCAATTTAATTTTTTATTTGATGGACACTGGCTCTGATAAGTCAATGAACTATTTAGGGATGCTTAGGAGAGATGAATTAACCCTATTTTCATTCCCTCAACAAACATTTGTTAAAGACTCCTTATATGTTAAATATTGGTGATATTAAGCAAAATAATAATAATGATGATGACAACTAGCATTTACATAGCATTTTAATATTTTGCAAAATAGTTTACAAATATTTAATTTTGTCATCACATCAATTCTGAGTGGAAGGTGGGTGCTGTTATTATCTCCTTTTTGTCCATGGGGAGATGTAATGGGCTCAAACTGAGCAGATGCACTGAGGTCTGAGCACTTAAGGCTAATTATCAATTGGACAATACTCTATTAGCATATGCTTGGAAAAAGAATGGCCCCGCCCACTACTCTGTGCAAGCTTGATCCATTGGCTTATAGAGAGATTGGTTGGAGGATTTAGAGGGTGGAGTGAGAAAGCTAGAGTCACTCCTGGCTGGATTCGCATCATGATTTCCTCTCACTTAGTGTGGCCATTTTGTTCATGTCCACAAAGAATAAAGATCAAGGACTTTTGCTGATCCTGACTCCAGCTGATTCTAAAGTTTCCAGGGTGCTAACACGGTCATCACAGGGAAATTAGGACTAAGTGATTTTACATGATTTGTCAAGGGTCACATAGTTTGTAGCTATCTGGGAAGGATTTGAACGCAGGTCTTCCTGTTTCCTTAGTGGCTAAGTAGAACAATGGATAGAGCACCAGGCCTAGAGTCAGGAAGTCTTGAGTTGAAATCCAGCCTCAGACACTTACTAGCTGTATGATCCTGGGCAAGTCATTTAAGCTTATTTGTCTCAGTTTCCTTATCTGTAAAATAAATTGGAAATAACAAACCACTCCAGTCTCTTTGTCAAGAAGTGAGTTGGACACAGATGAAATATTGGAATAACAACAATGAAAAACTTCCTGACTCCATTTCCAGTGCTATGTATGCATGGACTCTATCCTCTGTACTTGTCCTAAACAGTCTCTGCCCTCAAGAAAATTAGTTACTATTGGGAAGAGGGCTATTACATGTCAGTCTTTAACTAACATTCATTAAGCACCTCTGATGTACCAGGCATTGTGCTAAGTGCTCCAGACAAAGAAAAACAAAAGACATACTATCTTTGCTCTGAAGGAATTTGATTGTAAGCTAAAGGGGAAGGTGACATGGAAACAACTATGTATAATATATATATATATATATGGATATGGATATATGAAGAATCATCCCAGAAGGAAGGCACTAAAATTATGGAGGAATAGAAAAATTTTCTTGCAGAAGGTAACACTGTGCCTGACTCTTGAAAGAAATCAGAGAAGCCAAGTATAAAAAGCATGAGGGACAGCCTTGTAGGCATGGGAGACAGGTAGTAAAAAATGACTGGAAAGGGAAATGTGGCAGGGCCAGCAAGGACCCTAGTATCCCCGAGGGAAGAGAACATGAGAGTTGTAAAGGGTAAGAAGACAGGAGAGGTAGGAAGGGGAGGAGTTATGAAAGACTCTAAAAGCCAAACAAGGTTTTCTATTGGATCATGAAGATAATTAGGGATCCCCTAGGGTTTATAAAAGGGAATTTGACAACTGACTGACATGGACACAGATGATTAAATACAATATAACTCGAGAACAATGACAGTATTAATAATTGGAAACATCAGGAGGACTCCATGGAGGAAGTGGTGACTGAAAAAAGCCTTCAAAGAAAGTAAGGATTCTGAAGGGTGTTGATAAGGCAGGAGATGGAGTATCAGGTCTGTAGAGTTTATAGTCAAGTAGTTTAGTTTGATTTGAGGCATCTCAATGATAAAGTAGATAGCATCCTGGGCATTAGAAAGACCAGAATTCAAATTGAGACACTTACTAATTTTATAATCCCAGGCAAGTCACTTAATCTCTATTGTTTCAGTTTCTTCACCTGTAAAGTAGGAAAAATAGTAATAACTATCTCCTATGGTTGTTGTGAGGATCACATGAGATAAAATTTGCAAAGTTCCTAGCAAATACCTGATTTGTAGTAGTCACTATGAAAGTGCTTATTTCTCCATGTGTAAAAATGCAAGTGGAATTAGGATTATCTGGATCAAAGACTTGAAGGGAAATATTATATAGAGAAGAGTAGAAAGACCATAAGTCTTAGAGTTAGAAGATCCTATTTGGAGTCCTGATTCCATCATTCACAAGCTGTGTGACTTTGGATAAGTTACTTAACTCTAAAAGTTTTAGTTTCCTTATCTGTGAAATGGGGATAAGAACACTTTATCTCCATCACAGGGTAGATCAAGTGAGATATCTGAAAATACTTTGCAAATTATATAAAGAACTATCTAAATCACTATTAATTTACTTGCTATCAAGTGATTTTCTGCCTTGTCCAACAACAAAAGGGAATAGTCATAATTCCCTGGTGTGCAACTAAGTAGGGGAAGGTAGTTTTGGTCAGCCCCAAGTGAGGGTAGAGTCCTGAAATACAAGCAGAGCTAAAGGGAGTTCTCATAGCTGCTTCTCACCCCTGTCTCCCTATCTCTCATCACTGCCTCCCTGAAAAGTATGCTCTTTATATCTACATGGCACTGCTTAACTCAAAGACACACAAAAATTAATTAGGGATATGTTTATATACAGAAAACTATTATACACACATATAAATATATGCTTCTATGTAACTAAACATAAATATGTTTATATATATCTTATATTCAATAAGTTGCTTCTATAGTCTCAGTCTAATAGAACACTGATTTTAAAAAAAATTATTGTCTGCTTTGCACTAATTAGTGATGTATAGACAAGAGTTATTAATAAAAACAACAACAACAACAACAGTATTTTTAAATTGGCCCAATGGTCAACAGACACGTTTAGCTTTCTAGAATGAAAGCTTGTTGACAGAGAAATGTAAGTCATTTTATTCAGGCAGAACCTTTGTGTCTCAAAGCCCTGTTCCAAGCTATAGTCTCTTTATTTTTCAAGATTGCTGTTTGTCATCTGTGATTACTCAGAGGTGGATATTAATTTGGCCTTGTTAATTCAAAGTGTGCCAGTTGGTCAAGTATAAGGCCCAGAGGCATGCTGCTTATTGGAGCTTCTGGATACCAGGGAGCTATCAACAAGGATATACCCAATGAATACTCTCTACTCAACAGGGGCGATTTTCCCAGACTGGTCATGTCTCATTGATATCCAATCAGATACTGTTTGAGAGTCATGCTAAATAGTGGCAATAAGAAAAGATTCCTTAATTAGCCAAGTCATTCTCACTTTGTAATCTGTGCCTAAACAACTTGGGATCAACATAGAATGAATGATTGGGAAAATAATGTTAGAGAAATCAATTTGGTACTGACGCTGAATGAATAATTTGGAAAATCAGGTTAACCAAAAGCTGTCTCCTTGACCAGATGTCTTCATAGTTCAGCTCACATTAATTGAATCTGCCACCAACTAGGGGATAGTGTATAAATGTGCCCTATTTGTTTGAGGGACATATAGTTCCTTAGAAATTCATGTGTAGTCTACCTTTTGAGAACCTACTAAAAGGATTTGGGACAGTTCTTCAAGTTCAAGACTTCACACTTTACTTGACAACAAATTATCCACAAGCCTCCTTTAGGGATAAGGGTCTTAATGTAGTTTGCTATAGTCTGGATAGTTTGCCCCTAGATAAAATCTGAAATCATCTCAGTTCCACATTTAGAAAGATATTATGCCTATAAGAAATCTAATATCTCAGGTTTCAGATATATCCTGAATACTGGTATTTGTTGGGGTGCTTTTAAAAATAAAACTTGGGGAAATACTCCTAAGCAATGCCAGTTAGCCATTTGTAAGAAACACTAGGATAATATTAACAAAAGATTATGAACCAATATGTATTGTTAATGGTAGAGACAAGCTTATTCATTTTAGATTAATCTTTGCATTATTTCTTCATTATAAAAGCAGTGAGCCATTCTTTTAAGCTATATAAAAATTTGAAAAAAAATTGACAACTTTTGAGGGCTACAACCTATATGAGGAATAAGGTAGCTACAGATCAGAAATGGGTCATATGGTCAGATTACCTTCTACATCCTTATTAATGTGAACTGTCAGTTGACTCAATGACCTGAGAAATTATAGAGAGATCTCATCCAAAGCCCAGGGCAAACTATTATGAACTGCTAATAATCTAGAATAGAGATAGGAAAATTCTATCTCTAGAATTCCTCTGACAAGTTATCAAATGCTGTGTCAAAGGATCATAGATTTAGAGGTGGAAGGGACCTCAATAATCATCTCTTCCAAAACCTTTACCTCAAAATTGAGGAAATTGAGGCCCAGAATGAGTGACTAGCTCAAGGTTACTTAGGACAAGAATTTGAACTCAGGTCCTTCCACCCAGATCCAGCTCTTTTCCCATTAAAACCTGATGCTTCTATCAATGAGTTGGAAACCTCATTGCTCTCCACAGTAAAGATCAATAATAATACAGTTGTGTACTTCTCTCCTTATGTGTACTTCTCATCCTTTATGTCTAAATCATGTGTTTATTTTAATCATATCTTGGTATGTGGCATAGGATGTTGATCTATACCTAGTTTCTGCCAAACTACTTTTCAGTTTCCCCAGTTGTTTTTGTCAACTAATGAATTCTTGCCAGGATCTTTAGATTTATTTAACACTAGATTACTATGGTCATTACCCACTATGTATTGTGTATTCAATCTATTCTATTGATTCATTCTTCTGTCTCTTAGCCTGTACCAGATTGTTTTGATGATCACCACTTTTTAATAGAGGTTGAGATTTAATAAAGGAGGGCTACCTTACACCACATTTATTTTTCATTAATTCCCTTGACATACTTGACTTTTTGTTCTCCCAGATGAATTTTATTATTTTTCCAGTTCTACAAATTTATTTTTGATATTTTTGATTGATTGACATTGAAAAAGTAAATTAATTTAGATAGAATTGTTATTTTTATGTGAAAAGTATTTTATAATTGTGTTCATATAGTTCCTGGGTCAATCTTGGCAGGTAGACTCCCAAATGTTTTATATTGTCTACAGTTATTTTAAATGGAATTTCTCTTTCTATTGCAGATGATTTGTGTGGCTTTATTATAAGAATTGTTTCATTCTTTGAACTTGTGACACTAGTGTTTGCCACAGTGTCTAGTAAATAGTAGTTGGTTATTAAATATTTTCTGATTGATTGGTTTCCTCTCTTTTTTTAATCTCTCCCTTCTCATTCTTCTCTTTCAATTAATCTAATTTTTAAAATTTCCTTTTCTTTTCTCCTCTTAATTTAATTTTACTTTTTTGTTTTTCTTCCTGAATTGTATTTCATATTTCTTTCAAAATTAAAAAAAATTAATTTTAGGTTATTTTTTGTTTGTTACAGACATATATGTTGGTTGTTTAGTAACATTTAGAAAATAAAATGTTTTCCTATCCTTGATCTAATCCAAAACAATTATTGGCATGTTACCTAAATAGAGCTCAGCTTCTACATTCACCCTTCAGTTTAAGGTTTCTTCAAACTGGGAGTTGTTTTTATTTCAAAACAAAATCCTAGATGGCCAAAACTATCTTAGATGATACTAGGGTTGGGAAAAATACAGGAAGGATGTGGTTACTCTTGAGTCTGCATACTTTCCAGTAGAGCCAAATTGCTGCTGAATTCTAGGATTCCATTGTCCAGATGTTTGATAACATGTATTCAGACTGAGTCTTATAATCTGCTGTAGTTAATTGAGGGTAAGGCACTATCAAAAGTTAGGGAAAGAGAGAATGACTGAACAGAAACATAATAGAATATTACTGTACCTTGAGAATTGATTAATACAATGAATATAGAGAAGCATGGAAAGATTTGCCTGAACTAATAGAAAGTAAAGGAGTAGAGCCAAGGAAAAAAATATGCACAGTGATTGCAAAAATATAAATGGCAAAAATGACAACTACCACAAAAGAATGGAAATTGAATGTTGCAAAATTAAAAAAAAAAACATGTTTGTCCTCATAGAAGAGATATAAGAACACAGTTTCCTCTACTTTATAGAATTGAGGGTCTATTTGTATGGAGTGTTGCAGATATAAGATTTCTTCAATTTATTAATTGGTTGTGTTCATTTCCCCTCCCCCCACTTTCTTTTATTTTTTAAAAGTAATTTGTTACATGAGATGGTTTTCTGAGAGGGTGAGAAAAGTGATAAAGGGGATGAAAAGATAGCAATATTAAAAAGAAAGAGAGAAATAAAGAAAAAAAAAGAAACAAAGAAAGCATTAGTGGACTAGATGCCTCCAAATGATAGGCAAATTCTCTTCAGAATTGTATTGAAAGTTTTCAGTTTCATAGCAAGAGATTTCTCACATTTGAAACACTATGTAGTAAATAATATTTGTTAGTTATTTTTCAGTCATTTCAGATTCTTCTTGACCCCATTTGTTAAAGATATTGGATTAGTTTGCTATTTGCTTCTCCAGCTTATTTTATAAATGAAGAGATGAAGGCAAACAGAGTAAGGGACTTGCTAATAAATGTCAGAGCTCCAATTTAAAATCAGGTCTTCCTGATTCTATTCACTGTGCCACCATGTTACCCTGTTTATTAGAACTTCCTGCAGGTTAAAAGTTCTATAAATTTTAATTTTCAGTAAATACTTCAAGACATCTAATAATAATAAACTTATTAAGCACTAGTAAAATTGTTTCTGCCTCATCTTTGCATAGAGGGAAGATGCTCTTATAAATCTACTTGCAATAGACAGTGCTTAATAAAATGTGTCACTATTGGTTTTTAAAGTTGTTGTCCATGAGGCAGAATACAATTATGATTTAATATGAAAAGAGCAGATTTTCAAAATTAAAAATTGGGGCAATGTTATTACTCTGAGCCCAAGTCCTAAAAACACAAATAATCTTGCTAAATTGGAATAGTTGGTCACCTACTACCTGAGGCAGCTTAAGAGGGAAAGTTTAGGAGGGAGGGAGACTAGGTTAAAACCATTAAGTAAATCTTGGTGGGATTTATTCTTTTCATTTCTAAAATGAGGGTAAAATGGTGAATGAATTTTGGCTTTGGAAAGATTTAGTCAGAATTTTGCTCCTTTCATTGGCAGCCCTGATTGTTTAGTACAACCTGTCTTCTTTTACTGCTGATTCTTATTCTCAAATGAAATGATATATGTTAAAAACACTACAAAAATGTGGGTTATCGCTACTTTACCATGATAGATTGTGAACCTTTAGATGAGAAGTATTGTTGTCTCTTGGAACCCAGAATTTTAGAAAAGACCTTAGTGATACTTTAGATCTGTGAACTTCTGCTAATTTTGGCAGTTAAACAGCAAAATGGATATAATGCTGTCTCTAAATTCCTGGAAGATCTGTGTTTGAATCCTATCTCAAACACCTACTAGCAAGCCAGAAAAATGTCCCTTAACTTCTCTCATATTCAGTTTCCTTATCTATAAAACTGGAATAATAATAGTTCCACCCTCAAAGGAATTAAAGATAAAAATGAGTAAAATATAAGATCCTATTACAGACTCTAAACCTACATATGTGTGAATGCATACACACATACACACACATACATGCCATCTATTATAACTTTGTCCTTCCTCTTCACTTTATAGATGAGATTGTCCAGTCCCAGAGGGGTTTAGTGACTTGATACAATATAAGGTTAAGGACCAGAACCAGGATCAAAATCCAGATGTTTTCCTATGTAGTTCACTTTCTACTAAATTGTGACATTACTTACTAGAAAAGAGAGTTGAATACTTCCTATCCCTGTGTCCAGGCTCTTAAAAGGTGGTAGAGAAATCAAAAATATTTATTTTCTACAAAAAAAGATCCAGGGGATGCAAGGGAAAGTCTGAAATTAGAAATAGCTCCTTAAAAGTCAAGCAGCTGCCAGTCTCTCCCTAATAGCATTTTAGGACCGGATCTAAAGGAAACAACCCCCAACTTAAAATACATAGAACATCTGAAATTAAATCCTAATTGTCCGAGTTGCAATTCAGTTCCAATTCATGACATGTCATTGTTACAGCTTTTTGTTGTTATTAAACAAACAAACAAACAAAAAGAATTGTGGATGTAAAGAATCACAAGAAGACAACAGTTTTATTTCTTTCTAAAAAATGACTCTCACAGCAGCATAATAAAGCCATAATACTGAATTGGTATATTCTGGGGTTCAGGACCAAATAAAAATGGTGATGTCCATTATATAACCCAAACTAGTCTGGCTGCATCTGCATTTCCCTTGGTTATCTGCTATTTACTGCTTACCTGGGTGGGGAAGTTTTTGAGTTTGTGAAAACCTAGAAGAAACCAGCCTGAGATAGTGGTGACCTGTAGTAAATCCAGTTTCCAAAGAGATGCTGCCATTCATAACATTTGTCTACCAGTAAAGAAATGAACCAGGAAGAGATGTTAATTTCCACTTTCTTTTGAAGACCAATTAAACGAAGAAAAATGCCAAATAGAAAGAGGCCAAATTGGTAGTCATAGAAACTTATTTTTCACCTTTGTATGGAAGATAAAACAATGAAAAGGGAAGGGAAAAGAGTATATAGTATGTGAAAATTTTCTTTCAAATAATCACATAGTAAAGTGTAAATCCCTAGACTGCTTGGAGAAGTTTACTGAAAGCAGCAGCTACTCATTAGGTTATAGGCAAACACATATTAGCATCAGCTGACTGGAGAAAAGATGTCCATTTCTGTTTCATTTCTTTTTTCAAAGCAATGTCTACTGGCAAAGAAAATCTCTTCACAATTGTGACACAATTGGCCTCCTGCATTTTCTTCTGTCAGGTTGTATTCCCATGCACAGTGTGACCTGCTGGTAAACATCACTTTACATTAGATATATAAAGAGTAGTGCCTCTCCCTTTTTTGGTTAGAAGATGGCAATCACCTGATAAGCATTTGCCTGCTATTCACAGGAAGGAGAAACCAGTGAGATCAAATGCTTTCATTTGTTTGTTTGTTTGTTTATTTATTTACCATTCCCTTTTCCCTTCCCAACAACTGCATGTATCTGACATAATTCCAACAGATAGTGAGTATTCCACAGCTAGTGAGACTTTTCTTGTTTGACTCTGATGTCTGCATCTTATCACTGTGTGCAAATTATTTAGCAACTGCCATATTATTTATAGGTATGAATTGCACACATTAATCTCATAAATAATTCATTTGGGGGATGTGAATTAACATTCTGCCACAGTTAAAAAACCTATTTTTGCAAAGCTAATATAGATTGTTATTGTGGATTACATTCAGTTTCTTTTGGTCATTATATTTTGGTTTCTACAAGTTGGGATAAAAGAAAAAAAATTACAGCTTTGGTTTTGTCTACACATACAAAATGAAATAGAGAGGGGAATGATCTAGATAGATCAGTTCAGAGGGCAAGGGAAAAAAAAAAAACAACATGAAAATCTTTAAAATATACAGAGAACAAAAGCAGAAGGGAGAGTTTGAAATTCCAAACTATTCAAACAATTGTTTCATTTCTGGGATCCACTTTGGGTATGTAGATACAGCCATTCTAAAGAAGAACCTTTCAATGTACAATGAAGAAAAGGGTTGCCTTGCTCCTTAATGAGAATTCTGTCATGTGCAGACACTTAACAGGAAATAGTTTGATGGGAAAGGTATTAGCTCTCATCCTAATAGTATGGCAGGCTGTCACCACTGATTCACCAGTTAGTAAACAAAAACTTGGCTTAGGTACATCAGGATTTGTTTTATAACTTGAAACAGAAACAAAAAGCTCCACTCCCCCACAGTAAGACATAAGAACGTCACTGTGGACCTAACAGAAAGACAGTCGTAAGTTTGTTTGCTAGTAGACTCCTAGGGAGCTGAACACAAAAATCCAATAAATAATTAGCTCTCCTGTGACAGGCTTCTGAATTACTGTGATACATTAATTGGACAAAATTAGCATGAATTAAGGCAAATAAGTATAACATGTAATTTATTACTTACTAAGCATGGTGCTGCAGTGGAAGCCTCAGATTTCCCTTAAGATTGCTTTAACAGCTATAATGCATTCCTTAATTTACTCTGTGGAAAATCAATTTTTTCAGAGTTCATTAAGCACCAATATGTTACAATGCAACTCTCTAGAGCATAGAGCCACAATACATTATGCAAATCCATGCCAGCATGGCATCAATATGTAAATAGCAATAATACTATTGTCAGCCTCCTATTGATAAGTCTAACAGAAATGATTGTGTCTGGAACTTCTCAAAATCAGTAGGCTTTCGCTTATTTGGAAACTCTTATGATCTGGCATCTTCTAAATATAGTTCTTATGTTTAAATTTTTTTCTTCCAAGATTAGTAGCAGAAGCTTCATTTATTTGGATTTTTTATATTCTTTTAACCTACTTTTCCACTCTTTTATCTGTGTCTATCCATCAATTGGCAAATTTTATTGAGCCATTTATATTATGGTATGTGTATACACACACACACACACACACATATGTAGCATATCATCATCTTGATTTGAGATTGTGATTTCATTGGTACAGGGAGTGGTGTGTTGGTAAATATTTAAGGATGGCTAATAACTGACTGAAAAAACAACAAATGCTCAAGTTTAATATGTATTATTAACTTTTATCCATGACTTTCTTAAATCTAAAATAATTAACAAAATGACAAATCAAGTTCTGGTTTATAGCCTTCACTAATTTCTGAGGTGTAAATGTTTGTACTGAAAAATTTAGCAACCACTTTTTAAGCTTGATGCTATCACCCTCTTGGGTGTGGGATCCTTTTCTACTGATTTAAATCAGCAATATACTTGACACATGCATTAGAGATCAAGCGATGATCTATGCTTACAAAAAATTTGAGGTAAGACTTGAATTTCTCTTTCTTACTCCAAACTAAACATTGGCCCACCATACTATACTTTCTCTAAGAGTATCTTAAAATTTTTCATTACTTCAGAGGTTTTTCATATAATCAAAGTGAAGATAATGTATGTATAATCAATCATTTGTCATTAGTGGAGAATTCAAGGACTCATTTGAACCCCTGAAATTCAAATTATTTGAATCCTCGAAGTTCAGATCCATCCTTCTTGTTTTAAAGCTTAAGGTTTCTGGATATATACATCATTCCCCCACTATACTTTGATTATAACAATGCAGGGTGTATTTATAATATATAAAATATTGAATTTAACATAGTTGAGACATTTTTTCGAGTATTCTGAATTAATAATTAATTAATTAATCGATGATTTGCACTGATTTAATTAGATGATCTGACCACATGTGAAGGAGTGGTCCTTAAGATTTCTGTATATATAAATACAGAATACAAACATATATATATATATATGCCTATATATAATAAAATTATATTTGTGTATATATATACATATATATGTGTATATATATATATATATGTATATATATATATATATACACACATATACACATTTATGTGTGCATTTGTTCTAGACTATGATTTCATTGTGTGGAGCTCTCAGTAATTTCTTTTTATCAATGCAGAGAGACAATTGTTCACCAAATTATAGTCTTCAAGAGGTGTTTGAAGACATTCTGACGTTGTGATTCTTCTCACTAGATTGCCTTTGAAAAATCTCTACTGTGCCCCTACTTCTATCTCCATCGTTCTGCCCTCCTTTTGGCTTCCTTTTACATATTTTCCTCCCATTAAAATGTAAGCTCCTTGAGAGTAGATACTGCCTTTTGTCTTTTTCTTTTTTCGGTTGTATTTGTAGTTTCCATGATTAGCATAGTATTTGACACAGAGTAAGCACTTAATAAATGCTTGTTGGAAGACTGAAGTGACTTGTCAATATGTGCTGATTTAGATATGCAAGTCAGGATTTGGACACAACTCTTCTGGACTCTAAGACTGACCTTTTCCCCCCAAAATACATACTAATGAAATATCTATGACCAAGTAAAAACTTGACCTCATCTTTAGAAAGGAATGAAATGTCAAGTTTGGATCCTGGAAGATTGGGAATTAACTGAAGCACATAAAATGTCACATCTTCTCTTAGGTCACTTGTCCCATTAAATGCTGACTGCCTTGAGTGGGGGGGCGGAGAGGGACTGAAAAATTTCAAATATAAAGAGTTCTTAAGTTCTATGCAGTCTTACAGAAAAGCATTCAAAAGTCATCAATTGACTGGTGATGGAATTTACTTTTTGTCTGACTTAAAATGCACTGTTTATGAAAGTGTTTAGGAGCAAAGAAAAAAAAGATGGAGGTGATTTGAAAAATGAAGACAGCAAATTTAAAATGAGAAAATGAGAAAAATAACTGATAATGTCGAATTTAAAGGGCTTTATATTCTGCATACTTTGAGTATGCCGGGGCCTACATATATCATAAGAAAATAAATTTGAACTGAAAGGCACCTTAGAGCTCATTGAATCCAATTGCCTCATTTTATAGATGAAGACACTGAAGGCCAGAAATCCAAAGATACTTATCAGTATGACACAGGTATTTGGTGGGATTGGAACCAATCTGCTAATTCCAGTATCAAGGCTCTGGCTGAAGTGAATTGGTAAATCACCATTTTCCCCCCCATGAAAGTAGAGTTGATATCTGGCCTATATAACAATGAAAAAATACCAGATCAAATTCTCCAAAATTTGAATTTATAATCAAGGGGTTGCTTGAACGCTGAGAAATTAAGTGATTCATCTGTAGTCATACAGCCACTCTATATCAGAAAGAATATAACTCCGAACTTCCCCTATTACAAGGTTGGTCCTTTACCCATTATGACATATTTTAAACTACTATAATTAAAAACATCATAATAATAATATAGATGTTTGTAACACAAGGTTTCATTATACAAAAGCATTTTTGAAGGACATAAATGTCTACTGCAAAGAAACAATTGGCTTTGAAAAATAAGATACTTAAAGACTAAGTTCCTCTGTGATACTGTGGTGTTTAAGACAAATTACTAAAATGTTCCATAGCCATTACCCTCCTTGAAAATGTTCTCATTTTAAAAAGTAATTTTTCACCATACAGATTATTTACCAGATGCTCAAATTTTAATCTGGGAATATTAATTTTTAAAATGAATATTGCAAGGACACTAAAAACCTATCAAGCAGATGCTGACAAGCAAACTAGCTATAATGGAAAGAGCATATAAACTTCTCCAGTACAAATTAGGTGAGTAGTTTATATACTTTATAGGCAGTGAAAGCCCTGGTTTATCATGTAAATCCATATCTTGCCACTCCTTATAAATCAGAGATTTGACACAATAGACCATAACAATCTGTCATGTAAATACCTTTTGATTCATGCTTTGTTGATCTTACTATCATATTTGTTTATCAAACACATTCACAAAATCTAAGTTATAAAATAAATATTTATGGGCCTTCCCTGGCAAAGTTTAACTATTTGTGATCTACACATTCTACAGTTGTGCAGATATTATGTCCTGTAAATTGTACCGTATATAGCCACTGAGTGAACCAATATTGTTACTATATTATTTGTGATTTCTCCCATATGGGGAGCTCTTTTTATCTTCCTGTGACTTAGTAGATAAGTCCTTGTGAATTACCTGAAGCTCTTAGAGGTTACATCACTGGATGGACATTATAATGACCAAGGTTTTCCTGACTCTTAGAGGTAGCTAGGTGACTTGGTGGGTAGAGCATCAGACCTAAAATCAGGAAAATCTGAGCTCAAATCCAGGCTCATACAATTTCTAGTTGTGGGTTTCTTAACCTCTGTTTGCCTTAATTACTGGAGAAGAAAATGGCAAGCCATTCCAGGATCTTTGCCAAGAAAACTCCATACAGATTTAGGAAGAGTCGTAAGAGACTAAACACCTGAATGACAACAATTTCCCAATCCCAAGTCTGGAACTCAATCCACAGTTTTATTCCATCTTTGAAACAACCATCCCAGAGCCATGGTTGCGTTTTTTAAGGTTGGGTAAATGAAAAGGATAGTTAAAATTAGGGTTGTTCTTAGAAGAATATGGTGTGGAATAGAGAGAAGAGCCAAGACACTAACTAGAGAAATTTAATGAGAAAAAATTACTCTGACAGTGGAATAGATGCATTTTGAAGGGCTCACATGGGGATCTCAGCCTTACTTAATGTGGCTTTTAAAACAAACCATCTGGGCAAGGTACTTGTTTGGACTGTGCCACCTGCTACCACTTATTGGCCTGTCTTTAAAGCTTCAAAAGAGTTAGCATTCATTCATCCATCAGCATTTATTAAATACCTACTATGTATCAGATACAGTTTTAGGTGAAGAATATAAATAATAAAACAATTTCTTTTCTTAAGAAGACTATATTTTTATCAAAATTTGTTTGTTTTCAAAACATATGCATGGATAATTTTTCAACATTAATCCTGGCAAAACCTTGTGTTCCAATTTTTCACCCTCTTTCCCACTTCCCTAGATGGCAAGAAATCCAATATATGTTAAATGTGGTAAAATATATATTAAACCCAATATATGCATACATATTTATACAATTATCTTGCTGCACAAGAAAAATCAAAATAAAAAAGTAGAAAAAAAACCAAAATGCAACAAAAAGAGTGAAAATATTATGTTGTGATTCACACTCAATTCCCACAGTCTTTTCTCTGGGTGTAGATGGCTCTCTTTATCACAAGATCATTTGAACTGGCCTGAATCATCTCATTATTGAAAAAATTCTTTTCCATCAGAATTGATCATTGTATAATCTTCTTGTTGCTGTATACAATGATCAAGGAGTTTATATTCTTAAGGGTGAGACAATACATTATACACACACATACACTTATACATACACAAATATACACACATATTATATGGGTGTATATACACTCATATAATATAATATAGTGCAGAAGTGGAAGGAACTAAGAGTTGAAATTTCAGTTCCAAAAATTTATGTAAATGAAGAATGTTTCAGAAGCAATATGTTTCCAATTTACTAAATGACTGCACTCAGGATTTTCTCTACCATGCTCCCAGCTTTTCATCTTGAAACTCATTCCAATCTTTGAATCCACACATTGAAAGTACCCTTTGCCCTTGCAACCTTTTCCTTTGGGATGACTCCTCCCAGAGGATTTATTTAAAGTGAGGACCCAGGCTGGCTATATTTCATTCCTTCTCCAAGCTGCACTTAGGATTTCTTTGACTCACTTTAGTACTCTTCACCTCTTTTAGCTTCTTCTTATGGGTCATTTGCCCTCATTAGAATATAAGCTTCTTAGAGCTGATACTGCCTTTCTTTGTATCAGTGTTTCCAATGGTTGGCATATAAGAAATGCTTAATAAATGCCATTTGACTGACTAACTTTAAACTCAGAAGAACAAAATTCAGCTCTCTACCAACAGCCTCTCATACATATGTTAAGATCATCAAAAATTCCTTAATAAATAAAACCACAAAGATAACTATTCATTGAACTTTTAATTATTATTTAATATGAAATAGGCACAAAAAGAGATATATGCTTGTAATAGGTCACAACTATCATGGAGGAAATCTTATATAAGGACAAATTATAAGGACAAAGATTATAAGTTGTAAGACCCTCCAGAGAGCTGTATTTTGTGGATGGTGTTATGCTTTGTTTTTCATTAAATCCCAAAACATTAAAGGGAACCTTTAATAAGAACTTTGATTAATCAAGAAAAATTACTTTAACAATCCATATAGGTAAAACTAAATGAATAAAACAATGACTTCTTTACACTGTGAGGTGCACTTAAAAGATCAGTCCATTGTGTTATTACATCAATATGTATTTGGGAAAGTTACAGAAAACTAAAAACATAGTCTAAGAATTGAATAGTAAGTAGGTGGAATGTAAACTGTATTTTATTTGGGAAAATGTGTGGTGCTTTTAATGATTCCAAGCTGTAGTTTGAAGCAGAGGCATTTTTTTCAACACATACATTTTCCTAGTGATGCTATAAGATTCTAAATCTTGGAACATCACAGTCTATAAAGATCAAAGTTGGAATCATCTTCTCTGCTACCTTATTTTTTAGATGATAGACTAGAGATCCAAAATAGTTAAGTATTTTTTTGCCCAAGGTCAAATATTTTAATGGCAGCATTGGGACTAAAACCTAGTTCTTTCTGTGTTCTTTCTGCTACATTGAAATGTTTAATTTTTTAAAAAAGACTGGAAGTTTAAAAAGAATTTACGTAAAAGAACAAATACAAATAAGTACAAAGTCATTAAATACAAGTTAGTTTGGGAGGGAAAAAGACTAGCAATTGGGGTACCAGGAAAAGCTTTATGTAGATGGTGGTATTTGAGATGGAACTTGAAGAAAGGCAATGTGTGGAAGATGTAATATAAAAAGTATTTCTTTTTAAATTATTATTTATTCTTCAAAAATTTTGACTGAGTTTTTCTCCCTTCTTCCCATCCACCCCACTGATAGGACAATATGGTATCAATTATACAAGTGAAATCATGCAAAACCTGTTTCCATATTAGCCATCTCACCAAAAAAAAAAAATTAAGGGAGAAAAAAAATTGCACTCAGAATTTGTAAGTTTCTCTCTCGAAGTAGCTAGCATTTTTTTCATCATGAATTTTTGGAATTGTCTTAGATCATTGTGATGATCAGAGTTATTAAAACTGTTCTCTGTTGATCATTATTATAATACTAAATTACTATGCACAATGATCTCCCTATTCTCATTTCATTTTGTATCAGTTTTATAGTCCTTTGGGCTATAGTCTTTGGACTAATTCCAAATTGTTCTCCAAAATAGTTGAACAATTTCACAACCACACCAACAATCCATTAATATATCTATTTTCCCTCATCTCCTTTTAATATTTGTTATTTCTGACAGGTGTAAAGTGGACCTTCAGAGTTGTTTCAATTTGCCTTTGTCTAATCAATAGTGATTTAGAACATTTTTCATATGACTATACAAAATTTTGATTTCTTTTTCTAAAAAGTGCCTGTACATATCCTTTGGCCATTTATCAATTGGGGACTGACTTTTATTTGTACAAATTTGACTCAATTCCCTTGATATTTTAGAAATGAGAATTATCAGAGAAACTTGCTGTAAAATTATTTGCTATTACTTTATTGTCTGTGATATCGTTGCCTGTAATGGACTTAATGAAGGATGATCCATTCAGTTGAATTTTTTATCCATTTTATTTTTTCCCAACTAAATGATTAGAGCAGTCATTTTAGCATTTCTACAAATTTCATTGAAAAAATCTTTGTGATGTTCTGGTATTTGTTGCAATGGAAGCAATGTCATTTGTTAATAAGAGAATTTAGAAAACTTTTGTATAAGGAATTCTTTTTTATGCTTGGACTTTATGCAAGACCTCTGCTATAATCCTGAAAAATATCCTAGGTGAACAATTTAGGATAAATTTTAGTTCAAATAACTAAAGGAACTTTAGAGATTATGAAGGATGGTAATGATTAAATCTTGACTGTATCAATAGTCTTCTTATATAACTATGCTAATGAAACAAGTTAAGTAAATGGTTTTTAATATCTCCCCACTAATTTTAATCATCCTAACTTTTATTTACCAGTGTCCTAGAACTATATAAAAGCCCAGTGTTATAATAACATTTTTTATTTTTGGAATTATTTTTCTAATAAAATTTATTTTTTGGATGAGATAATTTTCTTTTATACCTTTGTCATGTTGTCTAGTAAGGCTTTACATAATTGCTTCTCCATAAACAATAGAAATCATAGAAAAGATCCAACCGATTAGGAAACAATAATTTTTCTTTTAGATTTCGTCTTTTCTAAAAATATAAGCATTCAGGACCTCTATAACAAGAACTTGAGTGTTTGTGTAGGCAATCTTTTCCATTATAATACAATTTTTTCCAGTATTTTTGTCAATGGTAAATACACATATGCTTATTAAGTTGGAGTAGTGTTTTTTTTTTTTCTCTCTAGGGACTGATTTGGCAGAACTTAATGACTAGGGAGTGAAACAACTTAGGAAATCAAGTATCTTGTTAGTAGAGTTACAAAGATGGGAGATGAAATATTTTGCATGTGTATTTGTGAGCATGTGTATATATCATCTTGCTAATTTAGTTTTGTTTAATATTGTGAAGAGTGCCTCTCTCCCATCACCATCAATTCTTCTTAGTCTCTTTAAGTTTGAGGGAAGAGGGAAAAGTAAAAGAGAAGAGAGAGAGTAAAAACAGAAGGAAAAAGGAGTAAAATCTAAAAGGAGGGACAAAATATGACTGAATTGGTTCATAGATTCTCATAATTAGGGGAAAAATTAAAGACACTGAAGAAATAACAAGAACACTTGTAGCATGGTTTAATGGAAAGAATGCTGGATTTATATGATATGGATTTATATATCTTGAAAAATGTATTTTCTCTCTCTTTGTCCTGAGACATCTGTAATTTAATGATCATTCACTAAATATGATGTACCAAGTATTGTATTAGGTAATGAGGATATAAAGGCTAAAAGGTCCAAAGTCCAAAGGAGATTTTATTCTTTTGAGGAAAAATAAATATGAATATAGTTTGTGTGTGTATGTGAAAATGTATATATGTATGTATGTGTACATATACATATATACTCACACATATATACATACTCTCACATATATATGTTTCTATCAATCAAACATGTAAAAGTCTACTATGTGCCAGGTTCTGTGCTAAGCACTGGGGATACAGATAAATCCCACCCTCAAGGAGCTTAATTCTAATGTAGGATGCAACATGCAAATATATGCAAAGCAAATTATAAACTGGAGGAGATAGTGAGACTAGTGATTTTTCACAGCCCTCTCTCATTTAAATACAATTCATTTGCCTATCATGGCATTACCTTCCTGATGTCCTGGTCCTCTTCACAATGAAAGACAAACAACAATATGATAAATAGGAAATAATTAAAAGAGGAAAAGTCCTTCAATTAAAAGGGATTAGGAAGGGCTTCTTAATGAAGGTAGGATTTTAGTTAGGATTTAAAGAAAGCCAGGGAGGACAGGGGATGGAATGACGGAGGGAGAATGTTTTTTGGCATGGAGACAGAAAGAATGAACTGAGTAGGAAAATGAAGTGTCTCGTTTGTAGAATAGCAAGGAGACTAGGGTCATTGATCAAAAAGCCATGTATATGTATATGTATATGTGTATGTATCTGTATATGTCATATATATGTATATGTACATGAGTATATACTCAAAGAGAAAATGCAATATAATTTTGCTGATAGCAAGGGAAGGGTCAAGAAATATCTCTTTTAGGAGATTGTGGTTAAGCTAACCTTTAAAATAAGATAGGGATTCTAAGAGGAAGAAGTAAGGATTTCATTCAGGCATGGAAGAAACCTGTGCAATAGAGGAAGGAGATTAGAGTGCTGGTTGGGAGGAACTACAAGTTATCCATGCAAAGACTATCAAATGAAAGGGAGTAATGTACTACAAGCCTTGAAAGCTATGCTGGATCCAAATTGTAAAAAGACTTAAATATCAAACAGAAATTTGCATTTTATCCTAAGGTAATAGGCAGCTACTAGAACTCCTTGGCAGGGAACTAACACTTTTAGATCTCTCTTTTCAGAAGATGAATTTGGCAGATATATAGAGGATGAATGGAGGGGTGATGGGCAGAGAATGGGTAACTCAGTTTGGGAGATTGTGCTGTTACTCTAGGTGAGAGTTGGTGAGGGCTTGAATTTAGAAAAGTGCCCATGTTAGTGGGAGAGAAAAGAATACATATAAGAACATTGTCATGGAGATTGAATTTTTAAGAGCTAATTGGATATGGGGGTTGAGGAAATGCAAAGAGTCAAGGATGACCCTCATGTTTAGAATGTAAGTGGTACAGAAGGATGATAGTGCCTTTGAAAGAAATAAGAAAGCTAAGCAGATGAATGTATTTGGAGTCAAAGATAAGGACTACATTTCTAAAAAGTTTGTATAGAATCTTTATCACATTTCTGGCTACTTCATATCTTCATCACTTTATTTCAGTAACACAAAGGACTGTGTAGAATCTGAGGATACAAAGACATAAAAAATTAGTTTCTCTTTTCAAGAAACATTCATTTTTCCATAGCTAACTTTGTCCATGATAGAAGCATAATTTTTTGAGAATATTTAGATGTCAAAATTTGAAATATTATACTTTATTACATTTTTCTAAAAGAATTATCCTCAAAGTGTTACATGTATCATATTAAAACCCAGTCCCCTTGAGAGGTTCTGGTACTTTGTATACGATTTAATGAAGATATTTGTTGTGGGGGTCAGAGATGGGAGAGTGAGCACTTATGATAGGGAGTTCCACTTCACATTAATGCTTTGTGCCTCCTTCACAGTGCTCTTTGTGAATGCCCCTTAACACTGCTCTGATTAAAGATGAAAACTCACTTGTCATTCTTATAGGATTGGCTATCAAAGTTCACATGACACTAAGATGTTGCAGGATTTCAGAAAAATATATTAAGCACCTTGGCAGTGTCTAGAATAAGCCACTGTAATGCTTCCATCTGAGGGACTTATTTTATTGGAAATTAATTTATTAGACCAAAAATGCCTCATTTTGGTTCTATGCCATTTGACTTGTTTATCTTTGCATATTTATGGAGCAGTTAGTTGCTAAACTAGAAAGCAAGACTAGGTGAGTTTTTGTTAAAAAATAACAAAATGGGTAATTTATACATAATATACTGTAATTTATGGGAATATAATGAATGCATTCAATTTTGCATCCGTAAGTATTAATTATAGATGAATTTTCAGCAATTTGTAATGCATTAGAAGATTATTTTTATGTCACTTTGGCCAAAGCACAATGTTAGCTCCAATTCTTAAATGTAATGATGGAATACCTGCATTATAACTAGATTCTTTATTCTAATCACATAATTGAAAAATAACATTTAACTTACCTGAAAACATGATGAACTCATTAAGAAGCCTTTTTATTTTATTCTTTCACAATGGTTAAAATAATTACCACATTTTAAAACTAAATTTTACTCATTATTTCCCTCATTTTTTATAGAGCACACATATTTACCTTTCCATCCACACACACACACACACAAAGTAGGGGATTTGTTTAGTAGAACTTATCACTTTTTTGAGGACATAACTAAATATATGGAAGTATGGCATACTGGCTACTTTCAAAATAACATACTTAACATTATCGTATTATTATATAATAATATGGTATTCAATATATCAGGAGTGAAACATCAGGAAATTTTATGAACTGATAGGATAATGGATAACAAGAAATTGTTGCAGAGAAAACAGACAGTTCTGAAAATCAAAACTGCTTGCTATTTTAAAAAGGAGTAACGGGGGATTCTTACTATGGATGAAATAACCTATTCCTTCCATAAAGCAAAAAAAGGTCTAGATTAATTTAGCAGTGTTTTATGAATCTTGTATTTGCATCATAAGACAGAGTAGCATCGTGGTTTAGCTCAATGTGAGGAAGAAGTTTCAAGTCTCTTTCCTCTCCCCCTCCCTCCCCACCCCCAGTTTCAAGTCTTATCTCTGATACTTGTTAGCTATGTCTTAGTAACTTTCTAAGAGTATAGAAGAGTTGCTGGTCCTCCATGAAATCACAACTCTGTCCCCAAACTAACAAAATGTCTTCTATTTGCAAAAAGTACACTGATTTATAAAGCAATTTTACATATGTTATTCCATTTTATTCTGACAATATTCTTGAAAGAAGGATTGGGCACATCATGTGAAACATTTCCCATTTCACAGATGAGGAAAATGATACCCAAATAGGATTGCCTAAGATTATAATTGTCAAAGCCAGGACCAGATTAAAGGCCTCCTTATTCTACTCTGGTTCCCTTTCTTCCTATTTTATTTTTCCTTGAGCTGGGATGATGGAGCATCAGAGTGGGGGAGACATATGCATTTTCATATGATCAAATGTTTGTGCCTTCTTCCATTGCCAGAATTCATGAACCTTTAGACTGGCCAACAGGATCCTGAGTAATTTCTTACAAAGGAAAATCTCTGTCTTTGCCAATGAATAGTAGCAAGTGTGAAAAACTACACAAAGACAGGATGTGTCTATATGCAAAAGATGAAGAGAACATTTATTCTGGCCATCTGAATGATTGATGTAGATGGCCACATGATTAATTTCCTGGTCACAACTGGTATTGATTATGAAGGTGACTGAAATGAGCAGATTAGTCGGGCCATGGTCCACTTCACCTCTGTGACATAGTTTTATGTTAGGACCATAAGTTAATCAGTGAATGAAAGCAAAGAATAGAAGTATCCTAATTCTCTCTTCACTCCTCTGAGAAAGACTTCTTGAAATTTAATCACAGGAGAAAGATGTGGCTTGCCTGATCCTTCCCCTGGGATGTTTGCCAATTGGAATTGGAATTTTTTATAAAAAAAGAATTTTCTTGTTCTGTGCATTTTATTCCTCTTTGCTGATAACCTGTGACAGTTGCCATTGTCTAAGTTGATATGTATTAAAGTCAGGCCTGAATAAGAGCAGAATTATGAAGTAGGTAGAGATTCTTTGCCACTTAATCCATTATACTTTCTATGCTTCTTGTCCTCATAAGGTTTGTAATCTAAATGATGTACTCTCTTGGAATGAGGAATCCTGTTCAATCACATTTTCACTTCAGGAAATATTCATTAAGTGTTTACTGTGTAAAAGTCATTTTATTAGTATTACCAAGTATAATTTATATGAATGATCCTTTGATCTATATAGATTTTGTGATTTTGCTCAATACATTTAACTTCTCTCTGCTCTTGACAACTCTAGTACCTTAGGTTGTAAGAGAAGATGCTGAATTATATTGATAGCAGGAATTTCCTCATCTGAGACTTCCTTATATCAGTGCAATTAAAGATTGAGGCCCTATTATCTCCTATCTCCTAACTCTTGTCCCTATCTATCTCCTAACTCCAACCTCCTGTCATACAATAAAATAGAATATCTTTCACTATATATAATGTATATACATATACATATATATATGTGTGTGTATACACACACACACACACACACACACACACACACACACACACACATATATATATATATATATATATATAAAATGAATACAATATGACCCCTGGCTAGGTTGAGTAACTTTGGGCCAGTCATATACCTCCACTAGACTTCAATTTCTTCATCAGTAAAGTATAAAGTACAGAACTAATTGGATTCTAAGTTTTCTTTCAGCTTTGTGAATCATTTCAAGCTTTTCTTTTTTGAATGATTCAGAAGATATACTTCGGACCTTTGCCTCATAATAAGAATATCAGTTATTTAATCCAACTGATGCAACAATATTTTAAGTATCCACAATAGAATTCTTAGCTAGGAGTCCATGATGCAACAATATTTTAAGTATCCACAATAGAATTCTTAACTAGGGTCCATGAGCTTCTCTTTTCTTAATATTTTGATAACTATTTCAATAGAATTAGTTTCCTTTATAATTCTTTGTATTTTATTTTATGAATTTTTAAAAAATTATGAAGGGGTCTATAGGTTTTACCAAATTTTCAAAGGTTTTACATTCATAAAAAAGAAAAAGAATCCATGGAATACTATATTCAAGTAAATTTGCTAGCTAAGTACTAGCTAAATAAGCCTGAAAAGATAAACTCTAACCTCAAAGAGCCTTGATTTGATTGGAGAAAGATACTGTTGCCCAAGAGAGGACCAAGAAAATGGTTATGGAAAATTTGAGGGGAGAAGATAATTTTTACTTGGAGAAATAAGGTCAGGTTTCATGGAGGAAGTATTACCTATGCTAGGCCCTGAAGAAAGAGATTTCAACAGGCAAGTATGATAAAAAGGAGTGTGTCCAATGAACAAAAGATTAGAGAGAAAGTTTACTATTTTTAAACCAAGACCAAGTACCAAATCAGTGTTTATAAGATTAAGAAAAAGAAATAGTTCAAGTTAACTAACTGCCAAAGAAAATTATAAAACTAGGAATAACTCTAGAGTAGAGATAAATAATTATTTGTTTCTTTCAATTAGTATCTTATAATAATGTCAAGATTAGTAATAGGATTTATGCCTTTTTGTCACTTTGGAAGTTCCGTGAGTCAATAGAAAATAAAGGGAAATAATAGGCAGAGGATCATAGAAAGACTAGATAGGAGAAAGAGCTGTGATTCCAGAAATATATGGCTTAGGGTTTACTAACTAGCTTCCCCAGTAAAGAAGAAATCATCTTAGATTAGGAAAAAAAAAAAACCACTTAACTTGGAAATAATACAATTTTATCAGAGGAACTTGCCCACTTGTATCATAACTGATGTTTAAAAAAAAAAAAAAAAAGCAAAGACGTGTGCCAAGATTCAGGTTTGAAGACAATTGCTTGTGTGTAAACTAAAATATCCACTGTGCCTATAGAAAGATTGATTAACTGCACAGAGTGTGCCTTATGACCAGGTCCTAAGTCATGGCATCAGTACAAACAAAAGTTGGAAGCGGGAAAGAATCTTGAGAGTTCATTGTTGGATACACTGAGTTTGAAATGAGGACAAAGGGATTACTTTGTGATATTCAATAGCCATTTGGGACTGTGGGTCTGAAACTCTAGAGAAAATTTGGGTTTTGTGATGAGGACATAGAGTTGAGTCATCTCATAGAAGTCAGGGAAGAGGATGAAAAACAAATGATACTTACTATACTGTCTGGGTGACCCTGGGCAAGTCCCTTAACCCTTTTTGCCTCTGTTTTCCCATCTGTAAAATGAGCTGAAGAAGAACATGACAAACTGCTTTGGTATCTTTGCCAAGAAAATCCCAAATGGAATCGCAAAGAGTCAGATATGACTGAAAAATGACTAAACAACATTTCCTTTCACTTAGATAAATCAACTTGAGGTAATTTCAATGCTGTGTTGAATATTCTACTCCAACTATGTAGAAGTAAATCTTTTTATATCTGTTGAATGACCTACATGTGTTTTATTTTGTTTTGATAATGAGCCTATACTACCAGAGAATTAGCCTGAGTTGATCCCAGCCCACAACATGTATTGGTCTGTCCCTGGGGCTTATAGATTCTCCCTCAGTGTAGGTATTCCAATGATGGATAGATGATTACCTGGGGATGATGTGGAGGGAATTTGTGGTCTCAAGAGTTGAACTAACTGGCATATAAATTTCCCTTTAACACTAAGATCTTGTGATTCTAGGATGTCAGATGGCTTTAGTCCTGTCAGTAAAGTAGGAAGTGAATTCATCTCTGCTTACCACATCGCTGACAATATACAATTTCCAGTTTCTGTCTGTTTCTATAGTATTTGTAATATATTCTCTTTTGTTATTTTCAGCTGAAACATGGACTTTTCTGTCTGTTTTGGTCTGGCTTGATCCCAGTTTGGTGACCTTCTGGATGTTTTGCAAGACTTATTTGTTCAAAATGGATTTCCTCCAAGTCTTGTCCCATGCAATTGTTTTCTCATTTAAAAAAAAGTTTCTTGTTTCATAAAAACACAGTATTTAGAACTAGAAAGGGTCTCAAAAATCACTGATTCTATTTCTTCATTTTACGTATGAAGAAACTTAGGCTCAGAGATAGTGACATATCAGAAATTGTATAGCAAGTCTGTGGTGAAGCCAGGAATAAAACTCATAGTTCTTTTCTCTTTGCTATGTCTTTCAACTGCTTTTAATTCTAACAAAATGTACAATGTTTTGTACTTAAAGAAAATTTGTCATAGATTCCTTTTTGTTTCAAGAAAAGATGAAAACTTAAGTAACAGCAAGTCATGTTAAGGGACTGAATTATAACAAAGAGTCAGCAGGGCTAGGAAAGATGTATATATGCATGTGCATGTATGTATATATATATATATATGTATAAATCTACATATGTAAAAATAAATATATCCATTCTTAACTATAACCAGATCCGGAGAGGTGGCAGTATATAAGAGGAAAAAAGAATAAAGTTACATATGTTGGTTAAAAAAAATGATGAAAACTTCCTTTAATTTTCATATCTGAGCAAAGACCAAGTAGGTGGTTCATGATCATGAGCCGTGGAATCAGGAGGACCTGAATTCAAATGTGCCTCAGACACTTGAGGCTTGCTAGTTGTATGACTCTGGACAAATCACTGAATCCCAATTGTCTTACACACAAAAAATTCATAAATGAGGGCAAAAAAAATATTTATTAGTGAGTTGTTATATATCTGAATGCTGAATTGATGTAGAATGTTAATTATTTATGGACAGATATAACTGCCAAGTTTTCTCTTATCTAGAGCTTCTCATTTTCTTCTCTTTCTAAAGATAACAAATGTTTAAAAATGGAAGGAATGTTGCTATGATTGAGGATGAAATAGGCATGGTAACAGGCATTAGGGAAACAGCTTGTAGACAGGGAAATTAAACACTGAAGATTAGTTAGCACATAGAAGGAGAACAAGCTTCTTTAGAAAATGGATGGAATGGGATCACTTGTGTATGTAGAGAAATTTGCCTTGGTGATGAGAATGTCTACTTGTTTATATAAAAGAGGAGTGAAAGACAAGATGATCATTAATGATCTTCGCATGATATGAGGTGAGGAAAAGAGGAAGAGAGGTCTATTAATGGTATGGGAAGGAATAATGGGTATAAAGAATAAAAGTCATAGTAAAGTTTTGCAACAGGGGTTTAGAGTTACAAGGCAGAGAGAGAAGTGGAATGACAACAGATTGTGATCAAATAAAAGAATTTATTAAAAAGAAATTCATTCTTTTGAAGAAGTGAGAAGAGGGTTAATGTGTGTACAATGCTACATTGTCAGATTTTTTTTTTTGATAAATCAGTTTTGCTGTTTTGTTTCCTACTTCTTTTTATTTTTTCCTTTAAAATTTTTTTGATAAATGGGATTACTTTTTTGGAGAATAAAGGCTATAGTGGAGCAGGGGGCAGATTTAGGCAATATAAAAGCAGTAGATAAAAATAAAATTTTATGTAAAAAAGCTTAAAAAGGAAATTACTGTCTTCTAAGGCAAATAAAGAAAATGGAATCAAACAAAGGACAATAGGATTCTAGTACAAAGAAAGTATAGATCACTTCTGGCCAATAGAATCAAGGAAGGCTTCTTGGCAAACAAAGTTTTTGAGTAAAAGCTGAGGAGAAATTATGGTGATGACAATGAGGGAAGTATAGAAGAATAAGTCAAGACATGAAAACAGGAAACCTAAAGTATTTTGAATGCAAAATCTAATTACTTTATCAACATACCTAGTATTTATGCATATGTATATGCACATACATACTTACATATATATCTATGAGACTGAATTAATTTGAATTTATGTACTTTTAAGTTATGTGTTATTTCATATTTCATATGTGTATCTATACTTTTCTGTTTTAAATTCCTTAAGGGCAGAGATGTGTATCACAGGTCAGTTCTGTTTATAGTGGACTCTAAGGAACTATCAATATTGTTTTATTGAACTGGAATTTTGTAACATAACGAAGTGCTTATAAGAATTTTGTTTTCAGATGATATTTAGAAATGTCTTTGCTATAGAAATTATATTATTTGACATTTATACTAATGAGAATTGACTTTTTTAGTCTAGGCACTGCCACAGTGCCTAGGATTGTGTGGATCCTTAATAAAGTGATTTCTTGACTAAATGATTTTCAGCTAAGGCTCTTGGACTGACATATTCTTTTCTTATAGTAACACAATTTGCTTTATTTTTTTAGTTTCTCCCAGCCACCCTGCAGACTTCAGAAGGGTGAAACCCACTGATTACTGCCTGCAAATCAAATAATAATCCTACTAATAATTCACATTTGCATGTTAAATTTTACAAAGTATTTTCCTCACAAAAATTCGACAGGGGAAGCAGTGCAAATGATCATTTCCCCTGTTTTATAGGTGATGATAACTGAGGATCAGAGAAATAAAGTGATGTGTTCACCATCACCCAGGCAGTACATATCAAGAGCAAGGGTGAAAACCAGTTCTCCTGACTCCAGGATCAATGGTATGGCATTTACCATGAGACAGAAAGCCTTATGTGATTTGATTAGTATTGATAGGGGCTTACTCAAATAGACTAAATTAATCAATTGGCCCCTCCATTATTAACCCTTCACTAAAATCCTCCTTTGGGGCCTCATCATGGCTTAGAAGTAATGCTGGATTCTTGGGGATTTTAATAGGATTTGTATAGCTTTCACTTTCATAGTAAATGCCAGAATAAGATAAGGGTTCAAATTTAAGTCTAGAAAGAAACTATATATCTTTAGAATAACAACCTGTTCCAAAGAGATCATAAAGAAGGGAAAGGGATCTGTATGTGCATGAATGTTTGTGGCAGCCCTCTTTGTAGTGGCTAGAAACTGGAAACTGAATGGATGCCCATCAATTGGAGAATGGCTAAATAAATTGTGGTATATGAATATTATGGAATATTAGTGTTTGGTAAGAAATGACCAACAGGAGGACTTCAGAAAGGCCTGGAGAGACTTACACAAACTGATGCTGAGTGAAACGAGCAGGGCCAGGAGATCATTATATACTTCAACAACAGTACTGTATGATGACCAATTCTGATGGACCTAGCTATCCTCAGCAATGAGGTGAACCAAATCAGTTCCAATGGAGCAGTAATGAACTGAATCAGCTATGCCCAGCGAAAGAACTCTGGGAGATGATTAAGAACCATTACATTAAATTCCCAATCCCTATATTTTTGCACATCTGCATTTTTGAGTTCCTTCACAGGTTAATTGTACAATATTTCAGAGTCTGATTCTTTTTGTACAGCAAAAGTCGTGTATACTTATTGTGTATCTAATTTATATTTTGATATATTTAACATCTACTGGTCATCCTGCCATCTGGGGGAGGGAGTGGGAGGAAGGAGGGGAAAAATTGGAACAAGAGGTTTGGCAATTGTCAATGCTGTAAAGTTATCCATACATATAACCTGTAAATAAAAGGCTATTAAAATAATAAAAAAAAATAAAATAACAATTTGATTAAACTTGAAGAAGCGTATCAATAAATCAAGCATTTATTAAACATCCAACAAGTAGTATGTGCTGACCATTTAGGATGCCAAAAGCAAAACTGAAACAGTTTGTATCCTCATGGAGCTTATATTACAAGCAACTTAGCTTGTGTGGGTTAAAGTGTTTTTTCAACCAACAAAAATCTTTAAAATTTATGAAGTTATGGATTGGTTCTGCATTATCGGAGAGACTGCTTACATGATAAAATTTCAGATCCTTGAAGAATTAAAGTAGGTAAATCTTTTGGCCAAAAATAATAAAAAATATTGATTTATTTTGTTTTTTGTATCACCAAAATTCCTCCCAATATTCCTCCTATTTCTTCTCCCAGAAAATCATACCAAATAACAATATTTTTAAAGTAAAATGAAAAGGAGAGAAAATAAACAAAACTACCAAATACATGGAAAGAATCGAATACCCATGGACTTCCCACTTCTGAAAAGGAATAGAGTAGGAGTGTTATCTCACATCTCTTTTTTGGGGCCATACTTGTTCTTTCTAATATTCTAATACTCACTTTTTTGGGAGGGGGAGAAGGTTATTTTATTTTTATTTACAATTGTTGTAATCATTGAGTATGTTGTTTTCAAGTTTTTTCTACATCCCACCCCATTCCCCCAATTACATTGTGAGCTTCTTGAGAAAAGAGACTATCTTTTACCTTTTTTATACATACAGCGGTGAAGACAGTACGTGGCACAGAGTAGGTACTTCATAAATACTTTTCCTGACTGAGGGATTCAAATGAGATCTGTGAACTTAAAATATTTTATTAACTATTTCAATATAATTGATATTCTTTTCAAACCTCTATGTGAATAGAATTCTGGTTTTCTAATATTTATTGTTTTTAAATATTCTAAGCAATCTCTGCCATCCTCTAGTCCCAGAGTTAAAGGAGGTTAGATCTTCATTTCTGTGGCTTTTGAAACACATTTAGTTGAGTATTTCAGAGCCTTTGAAGTGTTAAATTATAGTTCCTTAGAACTACTGAGGAGATGTGTGTTCTACATTGAACGTTCCTGTGTACTCGTTTTCGATTTCATTTGCTACATTAGCCTCGTTTACAAGTTGAGCTGCTTCTGATTTCAATTTATTTTCTATAGCCTTGAAATTGGTGTCAAAAAACTCAGAGGATACAGTCCCAAAGGAAACAACCTATTTCCTTATTTTAGATGCTAATCTACAATGAACCTTAAAAAAATTTTTTTGGCTTTGCAACTTATTTAGGAAGTACGAATTTGAGAGAATATTATCTGAGGTTTAGATTCTGAGCTTTGGAGAAAGGTATGGGCAAAAAAGCATTTAAAAACAAATTGAATTGGCAATCATCTTTTGGATAATCTTAACTTTTTTTATTAAAACAATTCTACATATATAATTCATAATCAAAGCCATAACTAGGATAGGATAATCAGAGTGTTGCCTCAGGCACTAACATATCCAGTGATCTCCCTGTGCCCATTTAACTAGTAAATGTTAGAAGGGGGATTTAAAGCTAAGCCTTTCTGATTCCTGGTCTATCATTCTATTCACCATATCATAATTTCTAGAATCCTCAGAATGTTGTTGTATCAATTATCAAGCACGTGTTCTAAAGGGGGTGGGGAGGAAGTTCTCACAAATTTTCTTAATTTATCAGGTGGGTTATTGATATTTTTGTGCTTGGGACTTAATATGGTTTTCTCCATGCCTAGTTCACTCACCCTGTGCTCCCAGTTTGGCAGATTGTGTACAGAAGAAATGAAAGATAAGTATTCAGAGGTAAATTGTGATCAAAGTGGGAAAAGTCTTAAATGTTAGAGTACAGTTTTGGACTTTCTGTTTGGTGCCACATTAATTCTAATAGTTATTTTTAGTTATTAAGATGGAGAACTGAACTTTGAGAAAATAAAAATAAAGGCTGGATTAGTTTTTTTTAATTTTAATTTTATTTCATTTAATAATAACTTTGTATTGACAGAATCCATGCCAGGGTAATGGATTAGGTTTTTTTTTTTTTTTTTTTTTTTTTTTTTTGAGGAAAGAGATGAAGGAAAAGTAAGGGAGTAAGGGGCTGGCAGGCAGCTGATAGGTAACTAGGAGCACTATGGTCACATTAGGAAATAAGTGAAGTAGGAGATTCTAGAAAAGACAAATTAAAAGCAGTGATGAAATAATATTTTGTGTATATTATAATTTTGACTACAACAAGACTTCACTGACAAATTAAATAATATGGATTTTTTTAGGCCAGAATGGTAAATGTTTCTTGGCAATCTATCAAAATCCACCAAAAAAGCTCTTACTATTTAAAGAGGGACTGAGCTAGATATCAGTATGGTACCTTGGGAAAAATATTGCTCCACATCATAATTCTTGAGCCAAATCTCATCTAAGCCTCTTACTAGTAGCATGTTTTAGTCACTAACTACCATTAGCCTTAGTTTCCTTGTCTGTAAAAAAAAATGAGATTGAATAAAATGCCCTTTTGGTCTAGATTTATGATCTTACAACTTTGTAAGATCATGTATGATAAAATTTCAGAATCTGAGAGAAGAGTTGACAATAATGGAACCAGAATAAAACTCAGGACTTTCCCTTAACAGAATTGTGAGGTTGCCAACACCTTTACCCAAAGTTCTCATACTATGCTAGTAATTCTTGAATGAATTGATTTATGCTGAAGTTTTGGTAGCAGCATTTCACTGCTACCATGAACATGAGTAATTTAAAAGAGGAGCTATGGAAAGGAGAACACTTACCCCAAGGAATGAGTCACATACAGTGGAATTTCAATAATCCTGCCTTCTGAACATATGAGAATTTTTTGGGGAGAGAAATATCTAGCAGCTTCAAATAATTCTTCATGATCATCTGAAGACTCTGTTTATTTAGTCATGATGGCAACCTCAAAAGTGGGTTTTTTTTTACACTAAAACTAGTTAAACCAGTTATTTCACTATTTCCTCCTCCTTCTCCCCCCAGCTTTTTTTTTTTTTTTGTCAAGTCAACAGCAAGAAAATTGACTGACTCATTGATTAACTGAACTTACCAGATATTTTGAAGGCTGAATTGAGTTAATATTTTTGTGTTGTGCAGACATTCCTCCCTCCCTCCCTCTCCTTCTCTCCTTTGCTCCCCTGTTTCTCTTTCCTTCCCTTCCTCTCTCCTTCCCTTTCTTCCTTCCTCCCTCTCTCCATCCATCCTTCCCTCCCTCCATTCCCTCTTTTCCTCCCTCTTTCCTTTTTCTCCCCCCTCTCTTTCTCTCTTTTTCTGTCTCTCATCATACTGGAAGAAAAGAAGTATACCTACTCAGTTCAGGGCCATGTTCACATTTCATGTCTATACAGTTTTCATAAAAGTTGTCTCATGACAACAAACTTGAAGGTTCCTTTTGGGAAGTTTGATAAACTCATCTTGCCTATTTAAGTTAACTATTTAAAGAGTCATATATGAAAAAAAGAGTCATTTTTCTTTTACAAATTTTGATTGATATATTTCTGTTTTAACATCATAATATTTTCTCTGAATTTCTTCTTTTTACTCTCTAAATTAAATCTCCCTTGTAAAACAATAAAACAAAAATACCTCATGGAGTAATCATATCAGAAAACATTTTCAGTATTTTATCTACTAATATGTCATCTTTGTGCCTAGGAGAGAAGTATATATCATGAACTGTTTATCTAGGACTTACTGATTTTTTGAATTGCTTAGAATTCAACTTTTTAATGATCTTTTCATTTCTACTTTTATTGTAATTATGCATGTTATTTATCTTTCACTTAGTTCTTTTCTCCATCAGTATACACACATCTCAAGTTCCTCATATACATCATTTCATATATCATAATGATAATATTTCATTACATTTATATAGCATAATTTGTTCAGTCCCCCAAACAAAGAGCATATATTTAGTTCTATTACTACACATATGTTGCTATGAATATTTTGGTATATGTTAGACCTCTCTTTCTTTGATTTATTTGGAATACATGACCAGAAGTGGAATTGTTGGATCAGTGATATGAACAATTTAGTATTTTTTTTTCATAATTTTAAATTAATATCTAGATTGTTTACATTTCTACCAATAGCATACCTATCTTTACATAGCCCCTTCAACTAATATTGACTATTCATAATTTTTATTAATTTCATCAATTAATAAGGGGGATGTTATAATTCAGAGTTGTTATAATTCACATTTATTGAATTATTATTGATTTGAATCTTATTTTATGTATACATAGTTCTTTTGAAAACAATATCTGATGTATTATCTTTGGGAAAAATAGCTTGGTTCTATCTATTTATGTCATTCCTCTACAATTTAAAATGTCAGATTTTTATCAGTATTAAATGCAAGTTTTTTTTCCCTCAATATTTTTTCAGTTATGTCTTCATTGATTTATTGTTTGTTGAGTTAATCAGGGTGAAGTGGCTTCCCCAAGGTCATAGAGCTAATAAGCATCTGAAACTGGATTTGAATTTGGGTCCTCCTGACTCCAGGATCAGAGTTTTATCTACTGCATCCACCTAGTTGTCTCTCTTCAATGATTTAGTTTTTAAAAATCAAAACAACAACAAAAAAAATTTTAAAATTTTACTTAATCAAAATAGTCTGTTTTGTCTTTTATGGCCAATTTGATTTCACTATTTAAGCTTTCTTTTTAAGACATGAAACTTTTTTTACAGGTTTGAGCTTACTGTAGGAGATAGTATGAGATGCATCTCTATACACAATTGTTGTTAAAATGTTAGTTTTGCCAAAATTTCTTACCAAATCTTTCTTCCAGGAATTATATTTTTGAGTTTATCAAATAGTGGGTTGCAGTGTTAAATTGATTCTGGTTTGTGATTAGCCTTTCATTTATTTTTACTTTTCAACTTTTAAAAATAACAGCTCATTTTAGTAATTATTTCTTTTTAATATATACTGGCATATTTATATGATTGTATATGCAGGTATATAAAAGCATTGGCCCCAAATCCATATTCACCCATATACCATTGGATAATATATTTAGAGCCTGAAGGAAGCTCAGTAATCATGTAATCCAAATCCCTTGTTTTACAAGTGAACCTCAGAGAATTTTAATGACTGATCTAAATCCCATGGTTTTTCTCTATGTAGATGCTGCTTTCTAGTCCAGCTATATAGAAGGATTGCTGATTAAGGAACAAGTGCTATCTTTCATTTTATAAACCAAAGGCCTCTTAGCTGATAAATATATATCTGTACATATCTGTACATACTTGTACATACACATATTATATTTAGATTTTGTTCACATGTAAAATTAGTACAGCTTTCAAACTCTTTTTGTGCTAGTGTAAAGCCCTTTGATTTATTTCTCCTTTACATTAAGTTCAAAGGCAATGACAGCAGTTTAAGTAATATCCTTTCTGACCCTTCAGAAAATATGATTCATTTTTTTCCTGCTGCTACATTTTCCTGGGTAAAAGAATAGCTAGAAATTGTTTTTTTCCTTACAGATATTGTTATGAATTATTTTATGACTTAGTTTCATTTGTCTTTATAAGAGTAAGAGAATATTGAGAAGATGGGGAATATGAGGAAAGGCCATTCAGCCCATCAAGTTCCTTCCTTTTTAATGTACCCTGGAGAACATCTAATTGCTTCTTGAATGACCCTGAAGGTCTTCCTGGAATGAGCTTGTTGTCTTCTTTGTTGAGACGACCATCCCCATCTCATTCTAACTCATTGTGACTTAATTATAGGATACATATAATAAATTGGAGGCAATCAGTAATCCTTAATCAAACAGGGTACATTTGTTTCACATGCAAGACACAATGGGCCCTTGTGAAATAGATGGCACACTTTCATTTACTGAACGATACCCAGATTAATTAACTCACCTGATAGCTGTGGGTCCAATTTCCCAATTGCAGCTGAAGTCTATCTTATGCTTGCCCTTCTTTCTCCTCTTTCTAGTTATCATTCCATGAAATTGCTCTTTTATAGACCTTTTAGATTAAAACTAAAAATCGAAAACTTCCTTCTATATTCATTTTCTTACGTATATGTATATGTATTTATATGTGAGTGTAGATAGATAGGTAGGCAGATATACTATATATATGAATGTGTGTGTATTTTAGTGGAGAAGATTCCCAGAATCTTTTTGATCATGGAATTTCTTTTCATTCCCCAATCTATTATGTCCCCAACTGCAAATATCCCTGGAATTTTCCTGTAGTAATTTTCTTATGCCACCAGCAGTGCCTAATTGTGCTCTACAGTAGAAATTTTGCTATTTGGTTCCTGCTGATGTTTTCCCTGAAAATTACTGTAAGAGATTTAATTGATTTATATTTCATTTATCTTGTAAAAAGTTGAGGTTTTTATTAAATTTAAGTGTCGGTTTAGTGCCTCTCATTGTGCATCCTGATTACTTTTGGTGACTGAGTGTAACATTTAATAACTGTTAGTTTTCTTTTGGAGAGTTCTTAACCAGGAAACAAGAGTTCTTACAGCTCCATAGATAATTAACTTGAAGCTTGTCTGTCTCCTGGGAGACATCAAATATGTAAATGAAGAACTTAAGCCTTAACAAGACATGCTAGGGAATCACTAAAAGTTTTATCACATGAAAGCACTGATAATAAAATTCTCTAGTTTTTTTTTTTAAGAAAATAAATCAATATGCTTTGAAAAACAAATATGTGCTTTTTGTTTAAGATTTGTACAATGTATGGATTTTAAAATATTTTTCAAAATAGGAGGAACTAGCCTGATCAGTTAACAAAGAGTGAGTTAGATCACATCAAAAAAGTATTAGGTAAGGACTCACATTCCTTAGTGATACTTATCAGGATGTCAGAGTTTAACCAAGATTTAATCTGGTAAAACCGATTTGGTTTAGCTTTTTTAGGGGGAAATGGATTTTTTATTACGATTTCCTAATTTTCACCCATTCTCTTCTTTCAACTCTGATGTATTTAGGATAGATCAGTGGATATAACTTTTGTATTTACTAAAGATACTGCAAGGGAACAGATTTGTTGATGCTTCATTGTTTTTAACCAATAAACAAGTTTTCTTCTTTCTTATGTGGCTATGTATGTGTTATGTAGAAGAAAACTTGCAGAAGTTTTTCCTCTCCAATTTTTTTGTTTGCTTCCAAAGCTGGGGAACATATAACCTCTGACAAGATACCACTATTTGATTAGGTTACTTAGTTTTCCTTATAATTAATCAACTTTTTGATGAGAGAAAATGAGCCTCACAAATTGAATGGGTAATGTTGAAAAGCTACGTTTATAAATTCTCGAAAGGATGGTTTTCTGAAAAGTAGGTAACTTTCAGGTTTTTATGAACGTGAATCTTGTGATATCCTTGTTAGATAATTTACTAGGCTCTCAGTGGGTTGTACAATCTTAATGAAATGGTCTCCTATTTCTTTCTATCCAAGATCATAGTTGAATGAGACAAAATTTTTAAACTTGTTTAATATTCAAATGGATTAGTAACAGTGAGAGTTGAAATAATGCTTTAACATTTATTTATACTATTTTATTTGCTCCTCATTGTGAAAGAATAGCTATTATTAGTATCGTTTGAAAGGTGAAGAAATTGAAGTGGGGAGAGTTGACATCCTTTTGTCATAGTCATCAGCTAATTAAATGTTTAAAGCAAGGTTAGAATTTAGCTCTTCCTTTGACTTTCTTTAGGGTAGCTAGGTGGCAGAGTGATAGAATGTCAGGCCTAGAGTGAGGAAGACTCATCTTCGTAAGTTGAACTCTGGCCTCAGACAATTACTAACTGTGTGAGTGGGCAAGTCACTGGAGTATAAGGCAAACTACTCCGATACTTTTACTAAGAAAACCCCAAAAGGAATCACAAAATAACAACAGCGACAAAAACCAAAAGATACGCAATTGAACAATAACAACAAAAATAACAACTTCCTTTGGACAAGTCCAACTGTATCCATTATTTCATCACAACAGATATTCCTACTATCACTTGCACTTGGTTAGATAATGTGATTTCAATGGTGTTTCATTTCAATATATAAATTAAAATTCAATGGAATCCTGGGGCCATAGATTTAGATCTAGATCAGACCTCAGAGGTAATTTAGTTTAACCATATCATTTTACATTAAGAAAGCTGAGGCCAGGAGAAATTGAGGCTTGTCCAATGAAATAGGCAATGTAATAGTGATACTACCTGGGCATAATTTGCACATAAACTATATAGTGAGCAAATACAGAAAGGATGCGCAAGGAATTGGAAATTGAAAGCTGAGCATTTGGATATGTACTTATTCAATTACTCTAGTAAGCATTCTTTAAACATTTCCTATGTATAAAGAAAAGTTGTTTTGATCAAAAGTAAAAGTAAGAATTCCCCAACATCATCAATAAAGAGCAGTCTTTTTTCTCTAAAGGTTTAATATTAAATTCTTCCGTCATATTGAATATGATGCTGGTTGGTTAGAGCACCCTCATGTGCTTCTACACTGTAATATCATTTTAGGACAATATATTATAGCCTTTTTATAAGAAGCAATCCTGTTTATAATCATACTTTCCTCCTCTTTTATGCCTTTTCATGTCACCTAAGGCTCTGAAGAGATGTTTCATGGATTGACTAATCCTGTATTATATGCTCAGTGGTATCAATCAGCTAGTTTTTATTAAACACTTACTGTATGCAAAAGAGGGTGTAGGTCTTGTGAATTATAAAAGGAAGGTATAAAATAACATCTTAGTTTTGAGAAGATTGAGTTTTCTTTTGGCAAAATAACATAAAAGTAACATGCCACTAGACTTTACTATATAGACTCATGAAAGCAATACAAGATCATGGGAAAAAACAAACAAACAAACAAACAAAAAAACCATGAAATTTTGAATCATAATGTGTGGCTTTCATGCCTTGCTACTTTTCCATCCTATGATTTTGAGGAAGTCAACTTCTCTGAGCTTTGGTTTCTTTATCTGCAAAATGGGTATTATCAGTACTTACACACTATCTTTCAAGATAGTTAATAGATGAGGATGAGTTAACATTTATACAGTCTTTTATTAGCCTCAAAGCACTATAAAAAGAATGTCAGCTATTCTTGATGTCTTCATTTGTTTCCTTCTTAGAGACATCTTCTATTATTATACACCGATATTCTATTGCCAAATGAGGCAGAACCAGTTTCTTAGATAAGGCATAGGATAGATCTTCTTTCCCCCCACTTAATAGTATTTTCCCTCAATTATATATAAAGATAGTTTTCAACATTTACTTACGTATTTATTTGTTTTTGCTGAGGCAATTGGGGTTAAGTGACTTGCCCAAAGTCACACAGCTAGAAAGTGTTAAGTGTCTGAGATTAGATTTGAACTCAGGTCCTCCTGACTTCAAGGCTGGTGCGCTATCCATTGCACCACCTAGCTGCTCCAGCAATTGTTTTTATAAAATTATGAGTTCTAAATTTTTCTCCTTTCTGCCTTTTCCAGATTAGTCATGTTGTGAAAGAAAAATAAAAGAGAGAAAACACAAGGAAGAAAAAAAAAAGTGAAAATAATGTGTTTTAATCTGCAGTCAGTATTCATAGTTCCTTCTTTGGATGTGTATGGCATTTTCCATCCCAAATTGGAATTGTCTTGGATTATTCCATTGTTGAGAAGAGCTAAGTTTATCATAGTTGATCATCACACAATTTTGCTGTTTCTGTATAAAATGTTCTGGTTCTACTCATCCACTTAGCATCAATTCTTGTAAATCTTTCCAAGATTTTCCAAAATCTTCCTGCTCATCATTTCTTATAGAACAATAATATTCCATTACATTCACCTATGGCAAATTGTTCAGCCATTCACTAATTGTTGGGCATTGCTTTAATTTCCAATTTATTGTCACCATAAAAAGAGTTGCTACAAATGTTTTTGTATATGTAGAACCTTTCCCCCTTTTTATGATCTCTTTGGAATACAGATCCAATAGTAGTATTCCTGGATTAAAGGGCAGACAGTTTTATAGCCCTTGGAAAATAGTTCCAAATTACTCTTCAGAGGAGTTGGATCAGTGCACAACTCCAACAATACATTAGTGAAGTCGTTTTAATTTGCATTTATGAATTGTGAGTAAAGCATTTTTATATGACTATAGATTTAATTTATTCATCTGAAAATTGCTTATTCATATCCTTTGATTATTTGGGGAATGGTTTGTATTCTTATAAATTTGACTCAATTCTGCATTTATTTTAGAAATAAAACTTTTATCAGAAACTGACTATAAATTTAATTTCCTTTTTTGTTTCCCTTCTAATCTCGGCCTTATTGGGATGTGTGTCTCTCTCGGTGTGAAACCTTTTTAATTTAGTGTAATCAAAATTATTCATTTTGCATTTCATAATCTTCTCTGTTTCTTGTTTGGCCATAAAGTCCTCCCTTCTCCAAAGATCTGACAGGTAAACTATCCCTGGCTCTCCTAATTTCCTTATAATATCACCTTTTCTGTTTAAATAATGAGCCCATTTTGCCCAGATCTTGATAGAGGATTTGGGATATTGGTCTGTGCCTAGTTCCTGCCATACTATTTTCCAGTTTTCCCAGAAGTTTTTGTCAAATAGTAAGTTCTTATCCCAGAATCTGGAGTCATTGGGCTTATCAAAAGTAGATTATTATACTTATTGATTACTGTATCTTATGGACCTAATCTATTCCACTAATCTTTCTTAGCCAGCACCAAATGGTTTTGATGATCACTACTTTTAGTATATATACCTCCCCCCAATCATTATTATCATTTTTATCATTATAAGTATTAAATTATCATCATCATTATTAAAAGAAGGCTCTATTAATATCAAACTCATGCAATGATCATTGAATATGTAAATTGTACCCTTTATTTTTACACTAGAAATGGTAAAAGCTATACAGTAGTCAATATAAGAGAATATACACTAATGCAGAGATCAAGTCTAAAAAACAGAGTTCTTCCTCCAAAGTGAAATGGAAATGGCAATTTTGGCTTTCTATTTAAGTTGCTTGCTCAGAACTAATTAGTATAAATGATAAAGACAACTGGATTTTGTACTGTTGATATTGCTGATGCCTAACAACTATATATATATATATATATATATATATATAAAGACGAAAGTGAAATATTTCTCCCATAAGCCCAGGAAATGGTCTTGCATATAACATACCTCAATTAGTACCATCTAATCTTTAGTATGCACCTTCTTAACAAATTGTTTTCCCTATCCAATTCCAAGTCCTTAAAAAATCACAGAGTCAGAACTTAAAAATCTGAAGGAATCTAAAGTATCTTTTTAGTTCAAATGAATCGGAAAATGCATGCATACTACTCCAGCAAGCATTTATTAAATCTTTAGTGTACTGTGTACAAGATACTGTGCTAGGTACCAACAAGTCAAAGAGAAGGAAAAAAAAAACACAGGAAGAAAGTTTTTGTTCTCGAGGAATTTTTTTTCTACTGGTGAGATATAACATATAAACAGATCAGTATACAGAACATGATTTAAGAATTAAAAAAAAAAAACTAAGAAGAGACATCAGAAGTCTCCTATAAGAGACTGAGTCTTGAAGGAACTTAGGATGGAGCTAAGAGATGAAGATAAGGAGAGCAGGGCATGGACCTTCTGCAAAGACACAGATGCTGAATTTGAATGCCAAATTTGGAGCACAATAATTAGGTCCAATTGATTGGAATTTGGACTACATAAAAGAGGATAATATGAAATAATATTGGAAAGCCAGACCCTGATTGTGAAGGGCTTTAGATGCCAAGCTTAGTGAACGGATTTTTAAATCCTAAATCAATACAGAGCTTTTTAGGAAGAGTGGTTTTATTTCTCTTCTGGAAGGGCTTGTGGTACATTTTTTCTTTTGATCATTTTTATTTAGTGAGAAATCTATTAACATTAATGTTCACACTCATGCATTCATATGGCCTATTTAGTTACCTTTTATGATGCAATGCTTACCAGCTAGGGCTTTATCCTTCAGGTTATTTTTAAGTGACTCACCTTCAAGGGATACCAATATAAGGTGGTAAGGAGCCAACTGGAAGAAAATAAATGTGTTTTCTGGTTTTCAGCTTTAATGCTAATAATTTCTTACCTAAGAAAAAATATGGTAAGAAATTATCATTCATCATATTCTCTGCCTTATACTTTTTTGCAAATATTTTTCATCACCCACATTAAACCCCACATAGGGGTTTTTTAGAGATGAGGGAAAAGAATTATTTGGCTCAGTCTTTTATATAAATTATTTAAATTTTTCCTTCTTGAAAAAGCAAAGGAAACATTCTAAACCGTAAAACTAGGATAATGCCCAACTATTGAGAGCATGGTAAGAAGATTATTTTTAGCTAAATTATTTGGAACATCTTAAATAATCCATAATAGTTATACCATTCATGACTTATAATTACCCTGATTTGAGAAAATTGTATTCCATTTATTTTTTTCATCAGTAGCATGTCTCACTATATATTTTTTAGTTTTCTTTTTGGAATTATTGGCATTGTATCCATCTCCTGACATGTAAATTCCATATTATAAGCATAATTTTGATTTTTGAATCCTAGGAAAAAAATACAACTTCTAGGGAATGGTCATGAATTTGATACTTCAAAGCAAAATGACTAAAAATTTGGAAATTAGGGGTACTAATGCTTGCATTGCCTGTTATTATAGGGCTTTGAAAGTTTTTTTGAAAGGAGTATGGCTTAGCATAAAGAGCACTGCACACGAAGTCAGGAGTCCTTGGTTTTGATCAGGACTCATGCAATTATTGATCTGAAGCCCTGTACAATCACTTAACCTTTCTGGATTAATGTTTCCTTACCTATAAAATGAGGGAAATACACCTACCTTAACCAGTTACCAATCATTTATTTATTAATCATGTTTTATGATGCAGCTTTATGTTGACAATTAGGCAACGCACACGCACACACACACACACACACACACACACACACAGAGGAATAGGGAAACCACCTGCTAGGCAATTCAGGAAAGACTTCATTTGGAAGATTGCACTTGGGCCAAGTTTTCAAAGAAGTTAAGAATTTTACAGTGTGGAAAGGAAAGGGAGAACATTTTAAGTATGGGAAATGGCAATGCAATGGGATGGAGGTGTGAATCAGAGTGACATGTGAGAATAACAGTAAAAAAGTTATTTTGGTTAAACTATAGAGTGCATGAAGGAAAATATGGTATAAAGCTGGAGAAATAGGTTGGAGTGAAGTCACCAAGTACTTTAAATGATAAAGGAATTTACATTTGATCCTTGAGTTCATAGTGAACTACTAGAGTTTATTGAGCAGGTAAGGTCAGCTTTATACTTAAGGAAAATGGCTTTCACAGCTGTATACATGATGAATTGGAGGAAGGAGAGATTTGAGTCTATGAATCCAATTAGGAGACTATTGCAATAATTCAAATGAGAGATGCGGAGGGACTGAACTAGGGTAATGAGTTGTATAGATAGACAGGAAAAGTATGTGAAATATATTGTGTATGTAGAATTTATAAGATTGGGCAACTGATTGTATAGTTGAGATATAGTGAAAATGTCAATGAGATTGGTATTTTGGATCAATAGAAGAATTAGTTGCCCTCTTCTCACACTGGAAATTTTGTAAAAGAACTGGGTACCTCACAAGCTTTTTGAGAGATACACATAAAATAATGTATGGTATAGAAAGCATTATGCATTTATTAAAATATTCCATGAATTTTAGTTATTGTTATTAAGTACAATGCATTATCTAACTATTAAAGTTCTAAAATGTTAATAGATTGAAAGAATCAGAGATTAGAGAGAATAGTTTGGTACTCTTATAGAAAAACTGCAACATTGTTTTACTGCAATTCAAAGGCTTCAATGTGTGTTTTAAATGTACTTCTTGGAGGGAAAGAAGATATACTGATTGGGCAATGTTTGATATTAAACTCTTTTCAAGGAAAGACAAGACTCTTTTTTTGGTGTACTCAAAACTTCTTGTGCCTATTCTTTTTTTTTTTTTTTTTTTTGAGGAGCTAGGAAGTAGACTATTCATAAAGGTGTTTGGACCTTGAGACCTGGAAAAATGAAATGTATTCGCCAACTGTTTTTCATAGGATCATTTTCCAACTGTTTGAAAGGTGAATACATTAATTTGTATGATTGTAAATTGTGCCACTGGCGCTAAAGAGTAAAGTGATGTATATTTCAAATTAATGCTGAGGCTAAAAATAGATCACAATACAATTAAAATGCAAGATGGAATATTTCTGCTCTGCAACATTCATTTATTGCTATCGTCATTAAATTGACCCCCAAATTAAAAAATGACCTTAATTAGATGATATATAAATTGTATAAGGCATTGAAGAAGGCAACTATCAAATTTTATGGTGCATTTTTCATAAGATATAGAAAAGAAAACATGTTACAGTTAAGTCAATGCGACCCTCCCCATCTTTTGGCTTGGTGACTAATGTATGTTTTGTAATATACACATTCACAATCAGAATTAGTCAAACAATCTGTTCTAACACAATATGACTTCTAACTGGGAATGTATTCTGTAAGTTTAGTTTTCAAGCTTGTTTTTTTGTGAGAATACACTATCTTTGATTTAATTTTTTCTGACACTGTGCCCACTGCACAGTAGAAAAAAAAAGTGTAATTGTAGTTTTGTCCTTTACAGCACAGGACAAATAAATGTCAAAATCAAATGGTGGTGTCCCCCAAGGGAAAATACACTTCAGTTATGAAATATTCTTACTCACTTCCCATTGCTATTCCTCTGAACACCTAGGTGAAGCTGCCTCAGGACCTAATCAGATGCTACTAATTTGCATATAATAAAAACTGTGCAATGAGGTTTTAGAGTGTTAGGGAAAAGTGCATAATATCCCTTTAAAATGGTAAATTGCAAAACTGGTTCTACTTCAGCTCTGGCTTAGCTGTTGGAATAGTTTGACAGAAACGGATATGAAATGATCATCTGCTTATGTTGTTGGTGTGTTAATTGTCACTTTAATTCTCTGCTTAATAAACATCCTTGAAAGTGGCACACTGTGATTTCCTATGTTCCTTGAAAATGCTGTGATATTGATAAAGTGTCAGACTACTACTTGGGAATGACGATAACAATCAACTTTACAAAGCAATCATTAAGGCAGCCTTAAAAAGAGAGCTATACAGGAAAAAGCTCTCCCTTGGCATCATGTGCACCTTATAGTGTGACAGTGTTTGTTTTTTTTTTTATTTTTTTTTTAAGATGAAAATGATTCACATAGGGAATGGGAGCTTTTCTTATTAAAACAACCTTCCATATTAACAATATAAACAATTCATTGTTATCATCATTATTCTTTTAATGCTACATTTTCTCAAAATCTCCTGAATTATTGTATCTGACCTTCAGCAGGCTGATTATTTAAATATTTTCTGCAACTTTCAATAGACTCTCTAAAATTAAAGAAAAATTTCATACATTTTTTTTAGAACCTGGACACTTAAAACTGTCCCCTCCTCACCTCATACCTTGTCAATTAGGTTAGTACAGAGATTTTATGATTTTTTGGATAGAGCGCTGAACTTGGAATGAAAATGAGTTGAATTTGAATCCTGTTATAAACACTTATTGTGTGATTGGAAAATCACATTTTTTCTCAAACCCATTTTCCTTGTTTGTAAAATAATAGTAGCTACTTCATAGGGTTGATGTGAATATAAAGTAAGATTTTATTTGCATGTATAATATATTTATATAAAAATGCTTTGCAAGACAAATTGCTATATATATGCTAACTTATTATTATTTTTATTGTCTATTGTTATAGTTAGTATCAAGTTCTCAAATAGTAGTTATTAAAAAAATCTTTTTTCTACAATCCTAAAGGCATGGAATGAATCCTAGCAATTATAGCAGCTAATTGGTTGTTGAGAAGCAATGTGGCTTACTGGATAAAGAGCCATCATCCTTGGAAACAGGAAGACTGATTTCATAGTGCTTCTGCTACATACTATTTATGTGCCATTAGTTGTATAACCATGGGCAAATTACTTTACCTTCCCAGAAAACTCTCAGAGATTATATATTATATACTAGTTGTAGATATACATATATATATATATCCAAACCTCCCTCCTCCAAACCAAACTAAAAAAGGGTCTTTGACATCTTACCTTCTGTCCTTTATTGTACAGCTTTTCTTGGATGACTGACTCCCACTTGTGTCTTTAAGAAGTAAGGAAATTACATACAATGAGAGCTTGAGTGTTGCCCTGTATATCATGAAACACTTTCTGGATTTAAGAGCATCACAGCCTCTCAAAAACTTCAAAGATTATTCAGTTCCATCTGTACAGTATAGTACAGTAATATCCTTGAAATACATGTATACATATCCTTAATAATAAATCAGTATTGTGTACATAATCTTAAATATTCTTAAATTGGTAACTTTAAAATGTTACATAAATACATGCTGCTATTATTTTTGTATTTACCAAAGATTTAAATAATGCAAAATAGCTATTAGAATAAATGTTTCTGTACTTGGAAAAGAGGATGGTCATCCAACCTTTATTTCAAGAATTCTAAGAGGAACTATTATCTATAGCAACCCATTCAATTTTATGTCTGCTCTGATTGTCAGGAATATTTTTGTTATGGTGGCCTCAAAAATGTCTCCCTGCAATGCCATTGCTCTTAGCTCTTCCCTTTGACATCAAGTAAAACGAGTCTAATCCCTCATTTTCAATAAAAGATCATTATTTCAGGACAGTTTGATGATGTCTCCCAGATTTGAGATTTTTCTTCCTGAGTTTAAGCATTTCTAATTCCTTTAATTCTAATATGTTAATGGTTTCATCCCACTCATCCTCCCATGGTTGCCCTTCAGATTTTTAATGTTTTTCATAACATGTAGCACTGAGATTTGAATACAGTATTTAATATCTAGTCTGGACAGTAGTGAAGATGGTGTAACAGTATCACTTACCTTGCTTTGAACAATTAAGTTGTTTCTCATAAAATAGCTTTTGAATGGTACAGATCACTATTGAATCATATTGAGCTTACAGTTTACCAAAAACTCTAGACCTTTTCCAACATATAGTACTGATTAACCATTTTTCTCCTATCCTGTGCTTGTGTACTTTATTCTTTGATTCCTAAGGTGCAACTTTACATGTTCTCCTATTTGTTAAGGACCGAACCTAAGTATGAAACCCAGAAAGCCTGTAAAGAATTAAAGGGGACTGTACCATTAAGGGGAAGGTCGATTCTCTGAAGCCCCCATAGCTGTGAATTATATTGAAGGAATTGCAAAGCGGCCTTTACTGATGCTAATGTTGCTTGTGAATTGGAAATGAAATAAATTGGAGGCAAGAGGGAAGAGGAAAGAGGTCAGAGAATGCAACTGCCTGTGTTCTTGTATTCTTATCATCTTACATGAAGGGATCTATTCTGCTGGTCAGCAAACCACCAGTTTTGCTTTCCCCAGCAAACACTAGTAGGTGCCTCCCATAACACCCCGCAGCCACTAAATAGGTTGCTCCCATAATACCTATTAAATGTTACCTTGGGGTAGCTAGGTGACACAGTGGAAAGAGCACCACCAGTCCTGGAGCCAGGGTTGAAATCTGGTCTCAGACCTTCAGGTATAGGTTTTGTGACCCAAATAAATGAACAATTCTATTATATTGTCCCCAAAATTGCTTAGTATGACATTTATGTGACTGACAAAAACGTTGAACATAATATTATAAAAAAGATACCTGAAACATCATACTATAGATCTTCATCTAGGCTTTTCAACAATGAGTATTTTTAGATCATATCATTTAGCCATTTCTGAATGCATTTAGCAGTATCTAGCACATGTATTCTTCTCTTATCCTCAAGACATTCAGTCATTTCAAATCAATTCAATAAAACATTTTCGTACATTGTTCAAGTTACTGTATCATAATGAACTTTATCAAGTGTTTGTATGCAGCCATGCTATACCTAAAGCCTTCCTCTGAAATCAGAATTCATCTTATATAGCCTAGTATTGAGGAAGTATGCTGGCTTTTAGTGATCATAGCTTCCCTTTATCAGTGTCCATAGAACATTCCTTTAATACTATATTTTAAAATGTCAAGAACTAAAATCTGGTTCACTGGTTACTTGTTCTTATTATTAACAATAGGTAAAGAGGAGTCCCAGTATTAGATGTTGTTTTTTTAACTTTTGATTACATCACAGTGGGGAGCTTCTGCACTTAACACAGTATGTGGCACATGGTAGCTGTGTATTAGGTGTTGATTGATTGATGAATAAAATTTCTGTGACTGAACACATATTTTCCTCATAGTTTTAGAGAATTTCCCGATGGCACTAGGAAGTTAAAGTTAGTATCATGTAGCTAGCATATGCCAAATGCTTGAGCCCTAGTCTTTCTGGCTCTGAGGGTTAGCCCTTTGTCAATTACATTACAGTGCTTCTTTCATATCTTTTAAAAAAAACTGGTGGCAAAGGTAATTATCCCAACTCTAAGTTAAAATCTATAAAGTACGTTCACATAATTTGATTCTGACATTGTAGATGTCAAAAATATTATTGAATTGGGCACATGGGCACAATAAGTTATGGAGAATGGTTTGCCATTTAGATCTGCCATTTAGTCTAGAGAAAAGACACTGAAGCTGCAAGATGAAAACTTTCCCTCACAGGTTTGGAATTAATGGTAAAACATTTATTAAACACTATGTGCCACTCCATGATAAGTTCTGTTGATACAAATACAAGCTTATGCTAAAAGAACTTAAATTCTAATGTTGAAAAACCACACATATGATGGAGCTAAAAAGAGATGGAGTATGAACAGTTTGGTATGGTTTGGAGATTGCTGAGAAGTGACAAAAGCTAGTTTCCTGGCAAGATAAGGCAGAAGCTCACTGTAAGAGCCAGCATCTTGGAGGAAGAATAAAAGGTTTTGGTGGAAGAGAATTGTCATACAGGTAGTAAGTGCAGGTAGTTAGAAGTAGAAATAGTCAGGAATTAGGCTAAATTGCTAAGAGAGGTTCACAATTTTTTTAATGGACAATTTTAGAAGGTAGGGTTGGTTTTATTTTTCTTTGTATGGTGTGAATAATTCTGTTTGAAGGGGAAAAGACAGATTAAGCTAGATAGTAATATTCTAAGTAATCATAGTGGACCTCTACTATAATTAACTCATTATTTGTTGCATGAATTTGGGTACTTTTCAAGCCAAATCATGACTCATGAAGCAAAAATTGTAGAGTAAAATCTTGAAAGGATACAGCTTATTACAAAGAAAAAAAGAATTTGTTGTTATAAAGTTGCGACTGCAATGTTTCAGTTTCAAATAATCATTTTCTAGGCCATATATTTGATCAAGGAAGTTATTCATTTGATATTAATAAAGGGAATGGAGAACAAAGATTAAAGGTAAAGTGGTAGAATGGGAGGGGGAATCAGAATCAGACAACATTGATTTAAATCATATCGCTTATGCTTACTATTAGTGTAACTTTGAGAAAATCAAAACCTCCTCGACCTCTTTTTTCTCATATGTAAAATGAGGGGTTTGGACTAAATGACCTCTGAGATCTCTTCCAGCTCTGAATTTTCAGTACCAATGAATTGAGAGATTCTGCTTGTAGATCAAGAAATGAAATAATGTAAAGTGAACATTCTCAAGATCTTTGCCATTCAGTCCATAATCCCTCTACTCATAAATGGAAAGTGGCAAGGGACATGGAAGTCATCAGTGAAGAATAAATGGTCTCTCAAGAGATTAAATTTGATAGTCAAAGCTATAATCAGAATTATCTGTCCTTAAAAGAACACCTTTCTAAAAGTCTAGCAGCCATTTTTTGTAGAAATTGAGAGACATGGTGCAAATTCTACCAGTGCATTTTATTTCTTCTTTCAAAATGCTGTAGTTGAACAGATTTTGAGATACACTCTCTTTTTGGTCCTTGGGTAGCTCCCTCTGTAAAACATATATCTACCATTCTCCATTATGTTTATGTTATGGGCATCCAAGTAAAATTTTGAGAACTAGCAAATTTGCTGAAACAATGTAAAAGTGTTTGATTCATTTATTTTCAAAGCGAAAAATGGAGAATGGTAAAAACCATATCTGATTCAGGATATTGAAACCTTCTATAAATTCACCTTAGAATAACAAGGATATCTTTCCATTCTCTTTTTCTTTCTTGACTCCAGGTTAGTCCTTTTAATTTTTATCCACTTGACTTGCTTATGAAAGTTTAGAGTTATTTTGAGATAATTCATTCATTCAGTGAACATTTTATTATTTTTTATTTTCTGAACTGAGATATAATTTATTTTTCAGAATACTATCTTGATTTTATAAAGAGCAATCTACTTGCTTCATTCAACTGGATGATAAAAGCTCATGAAAAACGAACTCAAATGTCCAATCTACTCCAAAGAGATATTGTTCTTGATATTAAGCATGTGTATATAGTATCATCTTTGCAAAATGAAATGCATTACTTTATAGTTTTGGTTTTATTTTTTTTTTTTAAATTTTTTTCTAAAAAAAAGGAGTAAGGCTGAGTGAGTGGTAGCAAATTGGGAAATGTGAACAAAGATAAAAACAAAAGTTATCAAAACACTTATTTAAGTATTAGGGGCACCTATTTATTGAGCTGAAAGCTGATCTTAAACACACTTACTAACTGAGTGATCCTGGGCAAGTCACTTAACTCCTATTTGCTTTAATTCCTGATCTATAAAATGGAGACCCAGTGAAAAAAGAAATAGCAAATAACTCTAGTATGTTTTCCAAGAAAATCTCATAGTCAAAGTCCAAAAAAATTAAACCAACATTTCCTGAGAACATAAGTTAAATTGAATTCAAGTCAACAATGTTTGTTGAGTATCTACTATGAACAAAGAAAGATATTACAGAGAAATTGGCTTAGTATTTCTTCTTCTAAGATATGTGTAGGCTTATATGGTGGCAAGATACTAGATACATTTTATATATATATATATATATATATATATATATATATATATATATATATATTTATATATGTATGTATACATATAGGTTATATATGTATGTATATATAGATATATCACATTTATCATGCTTATCACATTATAACTTAATATACACATATATTAAGTTATAATGTGATACGCATAACTCAAAGAGATATATGAGGAATTCAAGAAAGGAAGAATCTCATTTAGTGAAATAGACCAGTGAAGATTGCAAGGTTGCTCTTGAATTTGCCATTTGAGGGGTTTAATTCAATTACCTAATCAGTATGAATGTATTCCCTTTAGGTTTCAACACAGTTTAATCCTCATTTTTAAAAAATAGACCCCTCTAATCCTATTGGTCTTTTCAGCTTGTGAAGCAGGCGTTGGCCTTGCACTACTGGTCAAAATCTCCACCACTCACGGTAACCATTATATTCAAAACTTCAACCTGCTGCAATGCTAAAAATCCTTGTATCAACCTCCATACTTATCTCACTTACATACAAGGCAATATCCTAAGAGATAGAAATACAAAGTAAAAAAAAAAAAAATGGTCCCTACTCTCAGGATGCTTATGTTCTAAGGGGGAATACAATATGTTTAAGGATAAATAAATTCAAAATTATTTGAGAAGGGGGACAGCATTAATTAATTAATAACAGCAGGGGAGAGTTTCCTGAAGGAGATAACACCTGAGCTGATCTTTGAAGAAAGACATTAACACTTCCTTTCCTTACAATCACTATATTTTTATTTTATTTACATTATGTGTATTCATCTGTATACATATTGTTCCTCTTTGCCACTCTTACTAATTCTTCTTCCATTGTTGCTCCTTAACAGAAAACTGTCATATTTTCTTTGTATCCCCATTGACTTGCACAATGTTTGGTAAATGCTTGTTGAATTCAGGTGAATTGAATATGACTTTGGAGAGTTTGAAATGAGAAGGGAGAATCAGGGATTCATAGGTTTAGATCTAGAAGGAATCTTAGAAATCATATCCATTCATACCCCTCCCATTTTAGACATGAGGAAAATTAGACCTAGAAAAGATATGTAACTTGCCCAAGATCATAGTAAGTGGAGGAGATTCAAAAGAACTTCAAATGAATTCGAGTGGGAATTGGAATGCTCATTTCAAGAACTAGCTAATTGTCCAATATGACTAGAATGTAGAATACATGATAGTTGGAAGAATAGACTGGAGGCATACTGTAGAAGTATTTTGGAATATTGTTACAATTCTCAATTCAGTCCAAAATGATTTATTTCTAAAAATCATTCTCAGGATATTTATTTCCAGCTTCTTGAGTAATTTGGGCAACAAAGTACTATTGTGGATAGAACTCTGGCCAGCACTTGGAAAGACTTATCTTCCTGACTTCATAAATAGCTTTAGACATTTACTGAGTGGGTGACTCTGGGCTCTTAACTCTTGCCTCAGTTTCCTCATCTGTCAAATTAGCTGGAGAAGGAAATGGCAAACCACTCTAGTATTTTGCTAAGAAAACTTAAAGTGGGGTTATGAAGAGCAAATGGGCAATTGAATAGTTTATTTAAATATTTCAGAAAGTTAAACAGAAGTACTAATTTCAAACAACTGTGATGCCTCTTTTAGTATCCTAGACTTACAATCAGTTTCTACACTAGGAGTCTCTGTATGAGAATGTAGTCAATTGATATTTTGGTTGCATTTTAAATAATAAAATGTTTTAAATCATAATTCTTCAGAGTTCTTCTTCATTCTATTCCTTTAGAATCACCATTTTGAGTATGTGAGTCTTTATAGTGTTTATTCCATATATCCATTCTTTTACATGGCCCAGTTAACAGAAAGATTACCATTGAGAATGAAATAGCCCTTTCTTACATTGCTGTTTTATTTATCATGATCAAATAAGATCATGTCTGTAAATGCTTTACAAACATTAAAATGCTCTATGATTATTGGTTGTTGTCATATGAAAATTCTTCATCTTTCCATTCTTTATATTTTATGTTCTGCAGACTATTGAATGGATAGATAAATGACTTTGTTTTGTAATTGAATAAGAGTATCGAGACATATATTTATCTTTCATACTCACTGATAGAATCTTTGGGACAACTCCAGTAAAAGAGAGGATGACAAGAATGGCACATACCTGGTTTTAATTTCTTCTTCTAGGTCTCTAGCAGAAACATTTTTATTTCATATAGTTTGGAGATTATGAGTGTTCAACATGGTGACATCTACGAAGAGTATTTTTTTTTATATTTTTGTGGATCAATGTTGTGTCCAGGCAAAGATAGAAGACATTTCTGTCTATAATGATGCTTCTGTTCTAGCATAGTTTATTTGCTGAATTCCCAAGAATATCTTTGGGTTTGTATTTACAGCACAGAGATTTGTTCTCTTTTAATTTATAAAGGCTCACAAGATTCTATTATAGAATACAAGTCACTTGATCATGTTTTTCTAGGAATTTGATAGATGTTAACCTTTGACAACTTTCAGTGATGTGTTTTCATTTTTATCATTTCATTACATAATCTTCTGTAATCACTAAGTTAGGTCTCCTGAAAGATAACCTTTCTATTGTTTTGCTGACAAATGACCTGATACTGACTCATTTTGAACATCTTGATGATGACTAAAATAACTAGTTGCCAATTTTGTTACATTGAAGTAAAAGCTTAACACTTTCATAAACACTTGTGTTTTTTCTGCTTTAGTGGTCAATATAATTTGCATTGAGGAATTTCTAGCATGTGGAATATTGGTCTTTGTATTTGTTCTAAACTGTCTTGACTTCTTGTATTACTAAGAAATTAAGGAAAAACAGTCTCTGCATTGGATTCTAGGTCAAAAGGGTTATTATGGTGGTATTATATAGTCTTATATAGTATTTTTCTCTTTTATTTCTTAGATTCATAGAAAGATTATATAACATTGCCTAGTGTACTAATCTAATCAGTACCATCATCATCTCCCATTTTGTGGACATTTGAGGGATCCTGCTTAGACTTTTACTAATAGGATTGAGATCTCAATGTTCATAAAATTCTAAGTAAATATCCTTCTGGCTGGTGTTTATTTATTTGCTATTATCCCTCTTTTTCCAACAATAGATTGAGCTTTGAGAGTGTTGTTATTATTTAGGGACTGGGATAGGGCCTTGAACTGTGATTTCAGGAATTTTTAGGTGAAGAAACTCCATTTATTAATGTAGGTCAATACCATATCTGCAATTTTCAGTCTCAGAGCACTGCTAAGAACACAGAAGTTGTGACATGTCCAGGGTCACACAGTTGGTATATATCTCACAGTTGGTATTTAACTCGTTTTCCTTTTTTCCACACCAACTCTTTCCTATAATGTGTTGCTTCTCTATTGTTATGTCTGTGTAGAATCTATTCACAGTATTGATATGCGGATTGGCTAGCCGAACATAGTACCTATTAGAACAAAGAGTATCACATTAAGAATTAAAAGAAAAAAACTTTCACTTTGTATATAGTTCTTCTTAAACTAACATCTTAATTCCAATTCTCCTTCCATATGTATGATTTAATGTCACAGTATTTTTATTTTTAATCATCACATCTTATTGACCACTTTTGGGATTTCCTTGGTAAAAATACTAGAATGATTTGCCATTTGCTTCTCCAGCTCATTTGACAAAGGAAACTGAGGCAAATGGGGTTAAGTGACTTGCAAAGAGTCACATAGCTATATTAAGTGTTTGAGGCAAGATTTGAACTTATGTCATTTTCTTCATTAGAATGCAAGCTCTGAGAAAGCCAGTTCAGTTTTGTTTTAGTGTATGTATCCCCAGAGCTTAATACAAGGTTGGCATATATTAGGTGCCCAATAAACTTTTGTTGAATTAAATTAAAGGGAAAAAGATAATTTGATGCTGGAATAACAAAATAATACAAAGGAGGTAAGTTCAAGTCTCAAAATTTATGCCCATGGTCTTTCCAGACTTCTAAAGGAGGAGTCAAAGCTGAGTCCAGCTCTGTTAATTAATAAAGATATGATCCTGGGAAAATCACTTCATTCCTCTGGATCTTAATACCCTAAACTGTAAAATGAGGGGGTAAGGTAAAATGAATTCTTTGGTAACTTTTAACTCTAAATCTATAATATAACTTAATATTTAAAGCCCGATTAAAACAGTTTATTTTGGTTTTTAATGTTTTAAAAATATTTTGTATCAAATAAAAAAAAACTATCAGAAGAAAAATGGATGGTTTCCTTTCAGCTCCTTTATATTTTCAATCCAATTTCTCAAAGGCATTGTATGATTGGTGAAATTTGGCTGTCCTATTTATCAAAATTCATGTGAGCAAATCATAGATCAATATGTCCCATGAGTAGAGTCTGTGTGGTCCTTGGGTGCCTGGGAAATCCATTTTTCAAGGAAGCTTCCATTGTACTCAATACATCAGAGATTAGAAGTCTCAGCTACCTTTTATTTAAAACATGTTTGCTTAAATTACAACAGGTTATTTTACAGCTAGACATATGAATGCCATGTGCTAAGTAAATTGTACATTATGTAGAAAGAATGTTTAAAAATACCCTGAAGTTGTAGAAATATGAGATGCATAGAGAGAAGGATAATTTAAGCAGTTTCAGTCATTCCAGCAATGTTGAACTGAGGTTTCTCTAGTGCTTTCAGCAGAGGAGACATATGTCTTGAATGTATTTTAAATATATGCCAAAGCTAACCCTTTTAAGGACATCCTTGCATTGATAATTTCAAACAGTTTGTCAAACCTAGAAATGTTCCAGAGATAGAAGAGGTGGGTGGATAGTGGAAATCTTGAATATAGAATATTGTATGATGTAGTTCTGGTGAATTCATGTTTACTTTCCTTTCTGCCACGCCCCAAAGGAGAGGTAAATAAAAATCCCAGCTTGGTTTCCACTTCCTTTTAACAAATAGCATTGCATTCAGGCTAATGGATACAAACCACATCTGACAGTCCTCATTGTGTTAATTTGATAATTGCTAAATACTAGTGATCTTAATGAAGTTAACGTGCCTGTTATCTGTGACCATAAATGGTTCCTATTATAAAATAGTTCCACTGTAAATCAAAGAAAAATGATGTGGTCACAGATATTAATGCCACACAAGGTGGTGAACAAATTTAGATGAATTACATGGCCCTGCCAGCTCTGTATGGGAAACTCTAATTTTTTATAAAGGGTCCTGGTTTTCAAGTACTTTACTTGAACAAGAAGATTTAATTTATTTGTTATTTTATGAAGCATTTTTATGTGTAGAAAAAGTGCTACTTGTTTGCACATGCTGGGTATGTGGCATTCTTACATGATTTCATGCTTTGCTGATGGAAAATTAGACCCTTGTGTATTATAAAAGAATAGAAGATAGCTATAGAATCAGGATGCTATTGCCTCAGGACATTCTGTTGACAGCTAGAAATATATACAGACAAAGCAATGTCACTGGATGCTAATGTGAACTATACAAGTTGATGAGTACTGTAAATCCCTGTAAAAGGAGATGCCTAAACCCTTTCATTTAATGGGGTCTTTTCCTCTTAAACTTCTAATGTAGGCTATGATTTCCACAGTATTGTTTAATGAACCCATAATTAATATTTTATAATTACATGTTGCCCATGAATGCACAAATGTGACCATTGGGGTGAATGTGCCCATGTTCAGTAAAATACCTAGGCAAAGTTGCACCTAAAATTAGGATATTTGCAGCGGGGTGGAGGGGAGGATTGTTATTTTTACAACTTAGGCTGATAGGGTATTGGTCTCATGCTAAGATAAGAATCATTCATTTCTAACCCCCTCCCCAATTTTGGATCAGCATGTAGCATGCAGATACTTACATAATAATTTCCTTGTCTGTTAGAAATTTTCCATTTTTATCCAGTGTGAAATCTAATGGGAGGTATACTATAATTTAAACTAACAATAATGAGTACAAGTAATAATGTTTCTAGTACTAGTTTATTGGAAACTTTAGCAAGAGATGTCAAAACAGCCCTAGCAGCTACTATGGCTCTGCTGGTCTCTTTTTGCCTTCTGAGTCAGTTTCAATAACCATCACAAATACTCTACAGAGCAAATCTCAGTGCAGAGGTGTGAAACAGAGGCCACTGAGCCAAATTCTGGAAGAATTACCTTGCTTTCAGTCCCATATGTAACTATTTACTATCTTTCCCAGAAAGCATTTTGCTACACATCAACACAGAGAAGGTAGAAAATTGATCTTGACTATTCCAATCTGACTTCTAGGCTCTTTTTTTGACTTTTGTAAGTTGTAGCTAAAGTAGCAGAAGACGGAAACTTACAATAGTCAAGTGCAAAGGTCTTCTTTAGTGGTGTTCACATTCTTGATAGATTTGGCAACATGGACAATTTTCCATTACAATGTTGCTGTAATGTGAGTGGAAAACATTTTCTTGAACCAGCCACATGTGGAGGCAGGCAGTGTCTGCCACATAATTAATCTGGAGGCACAAAACAAAACTTTGAGTACTAATTGCCACGTTCTGAAATATACTTGAAGTGGAGTGTGTGTGTGTGTGTGTGTGTGTGTGTGTGTGTGTGTGTGTGTTATTAAACCTGTGATTTCATTGGCAGAGGGAATTTTCGCTTAGAAAATCCCCTCCACTGATGCAATTTATAATCATAAAGTTGTCTGAGGACATTGAGAGATTAAATGACTTGCCCAGAGTCATACAACCTACGTTTTCCTCTCACCCAGGCTCACCTTCTCACGCTAGGCTATCTTTCAACCACAGTTGTAAGAACTGTTTGATATTTGCTAGAAAAACAACTGCTTCTTGATAAGAAAACAAAATAAAAGAACACGTCAGTAATTTGATGAAAAGTGACTAAAAATCAGAGTGTAAGCATGCTAGAAAAATCTGGTTAATAATCTAGAGCAAAAAGGTTTTCGTGTTCCAAAATCCTCATAACAATAGATATTTAGAATCAGATGCATTTGGTACTGGCTAAGAAATAAAGTAGTTAATCAGTGGAACAGATTAGGATCACAGCACAAAATAGTCAATAACTATAGCAAATCTATTGTTTGACAAACTCAAAGACTCCAGATTTTGAGATAAAAACTCACTATTTGACAAAAACTGCTGGAAAAATTGGAAACTAGTGTGGATGAAATTAAGGCTCAAACCACACCTAACATCACATACCAAGGTAAGATCTAAATGGGTTCATGATTTAGACATGGGGGAACTCATAACTGAACAGCAGATAGATAGTTTTGATTATACTAAGTTATAAAAAGTTTTTGTACAAACAAAACTAATGCAGACAAGATCAGAAGGAAATCAATAAATTGGGAAATCATTTTTATATTTAAGGATTCTGATAAAGGCCTCATTTCTAAAATATATAGAAAATTGCTTCAAATTTATAAGAATCCAAGCCATTCTCTAATTGACAAATGGGCAAAGGATATGAACAAACAATTTCCAGATGAAGAAATTAAAACTATTTCTAATCATATGAAAAGGTGCTCTAAATTACTATTAATCAGAGAAATGCAAATTAAGACAACTCTGAGATACCACTACACATTTCTCAGATTGGCTAAGATATCAGGAAAAGACAAGAATGAATGTTGGAGGGAAATGTGGGAAAACTGGGAGGCTAATAATAATGTTGATGGAGTTATGAATGGATCTAGCCATTCTGGAGAGCAATTTGGAACTATGCTCAAAAAGTTATCAAACTGTGCATACCCTTTGACCCAGCCGTGTTTCTATTAGGCCTATATCCCAAAGAGATCTTAAAGAAAGGAAAGGGACCCACATGTGCAAAAATTGTAGTGGCAAGAAAATGTGGATCACAACATAATATTCTCATTCTTTTTGTTGATGTTTGCTTGCATTTTGTTTTCTTACTCATATACTTTCTTTTTTGATCTGATTTCTCTTGTTCAGCAAGAGAATTGTATATGTTTATACATATTGGATTTAACATATATTTTAACATGTTTAACATATATTGAATTGCTTGCCATCTAGGAGAGGAGGTGGGGAAGGAGGAGAAAATCTGAAATACAAGGCTCTGCAAAGATCATTGTTGTCAAATTATCCATGCATATGTTTTGAAAATGAAAAGCTTAATAAAAAATAAATAAGCACCCCCCCCGCCCCAATAATAATAAAAAATAGAATCAGGTGAGCTGGGTTCAAATCCCCTTTCTGGTATTTACTATCTGTGTTATCTTGAGCAAGACTATAAAATGAAAGGGCTTTGACTAGATGAACTTTTAAGTTCTGTTTTAGTTCAAAAATTTTGGAGCACAATACCAATACTACCTATTTACTGTTTTCTAAATAGTTTATATCACAGATTTGAATACAACATCCAATTGCATTAATTTTTTTTAAACAAAGACATACAGAATTTCAGAACTTTTTTTCATATATGCTTCAGATCAAATCATGTTTATATATAATGATGTTAAGTGATTATTCAAAGGAAAACTCATCAATGTCTAACAGAAGACAAGTGGGTTCATTCTCATAAGACTGATTACCAAAATATATAAATACACACACACACACACACACACACACACACACACACACATATTCGTTTATATACAGACATATATAGTTGTTTATATATGTATACACACACATATAGAGAGAATATATTTGTTTATTATATACATATATAATATGTATATATAACTATAACGATTCTTTGAAGGGCTAAAGTAAATAATTCCTTTTACAAATCTCTTGGTTCTCATTTAAGAATATTTTCATAAAGTTCTATGACTGACAAAATCACAAAGGTAACTGGTCTTTGCTATAGGCACTGAGGGTAGACTACATAGAGAGGCCTATGCCTTTTTTCCTAGTGGTTCTATGAATTACTGACCATAACACCAGCCCTATGATGGTCAGCACAACTGGCTTCACTCACTTTGTTGTCCCTGGGTTTCTGACTCTGAGGAACCTATCACTGTGGAGTTTTCCTCAGCCTCACCCTCGTCCCCTTCCATACTTCTACTAGCTCTTGCTGGCAGTCATGGGGTAATATTTGCCACATCCTGGGACTTTGTGTCAGACTCTCTGTGGGACCAGTTGACCTTTCTTCCTGAGTAACCGTACCCCATCAGGGTGGAAGGTCATTCATTCCCAGATGAATTGGCCTTAAACACCAGAAATCCTACTTATAACTCTGGATATAATACGTTTCAAGAAATATTTATTTAATAGCCAGTTACAAAATTACTAACAATTGCTGCCCTTGAGGAAGACACATCCCCTTACATTGTAATGAGGGGATACAGCATGTATCTATGCATATATATATATAATAATATATATTTTGAGGAGGAAGAGAAAAGTATCAATTGAGAAAAGATAAAACTAGGGAAGCTTTTATGGAGAAGCAGCACCTTAACTAAGCCTCAAAAGAAAGATAAGATCTTTAAAATATGCATATAAAATACTATAATAATTATTGTGGCTTACTTATTCCTTGAGACAGAATAGAATAAGAGTAGAACGACATAATGTTATGCATACACCATGAGGATGGAGTAAATGTCAATTAAAATCTTAGTTTCTTTGAACCAACTCTGACCAAGAAAATCATATCAAGGCCTCAAGCTGACCTTTATCTTAAACAGATTAGTACCTTCTTTCTTTAGAGGCCATATAAGTTGACCCACAGATCCTATCAAGGATATTCCAAACTGACAACAAGGAGCTTGCTATTGCAATCATTTTGTATTATAATAATTTTCCTTATGTACAGCAATGACTACCTCATCTCCATCTTCCTATGATACATGGTTTAAAACTGAGTTATATTTTGTATTAAATGCATTTAATCCAATAACTTTTCTTACAAGTTTGTCTTATCTTGTTACATCTGGTGGTGGGACAAAAAACTGACTGAATCTGAGAAACTTTCATTATTATATGTTGTCAGAACAATATCATTAGAGAACTGTATGGCCAGAAAAAAAAAAGATAGGTTGATAATATAGCATTAATTAAAGATAACTAATGTACTATCCATATGCTTCTTTGAGATTCATGAAAAATAGTGATTAGAGAAAGACTCCCTAGCACATTGTACATGTGTTTGTATCTCTCTCTCTCTCTCTCAAATTAAAATTTCAATTCAAAATTTTAATTAATAACTTTTTACATCACATTGATTTCTGCATATATCTCTCTCCTTTTCTCTATCCAAAAAATAATTTCTTGATATGAAGAATTTTTAAAATGAAGGGGAAAAAAAGAAATTCAGCAAAATAAACCAACACATCAGCTTAATCTTACAGTATATGCCATGTTTCACTTTCATATTTCCCCTACCTTGACAAGGAAGAAAGAAATTGCATTCTTGTATGTCTTCTTCTGGCCAACTTTAGTTATTGTAATCACAAGCATTCAATTTCGATTTTGTTGTTCTTTTTATTTACATTTATGTGGACATTATATAATTTCTTTCCCTGGTTTTACTTACTTCCCTTTGAATCAGTTCACAGAATTCTTTTAATTCTTCCCTTCAATCTTCATATTTATTACTTCTTAAGTCACAGTAATAATATTCCATTACTTTCATGTATCACCATTTGATTTGTCATTCCTCATTCTATGAGCATATAACCTATTTCCAGTTGTTTGCTAAAAAAAAAAACAAAACAAAAAAAAAACTTTTTTTGTTGTTATTGATTTCCTTGGGACATATACATAGTTGAATACCTGGATCAAAAGGAACGGGCATTTTATTCACTATTTGTATAAATCTAAATTGCTTTCTGATTAGTTGAACCAATTGATGGCTTTACAACCAAGGCCTCAGTGTGCCTATATTTCCACAAACCCTCCAGTATTGACTCTTATTATTGTTTGCAATCTTTGCTGAATTGTTGTCATCAATGTCATTAATTAATTAATTAAATGATGTCATTAAAAATCAAAGTTGTTTTGATTATGATTTATAATACTTGTAATTTGGAGTGCTATTTCAGATGGGTAGTAATTTGCAGTTCTTTTCAGAATTGATAAATTCATGTTAGAGAAAAATCTTAAGAATTTCCTATGTTTTAGTTAGTTCAATTGTGTTGAAGGATATAAAGAAAAAAACAAAACAAATCTGGCTCCTTAAAGAAATCTATAGTACTGACTCACTGTAAAAAGAAGAATTATTTTACAATTTTATATTTTACAGTTGGGATGGATGTTCAGTGAATGAACTAGTCATATTAAGGATGAAAAGAAGTTTCATGGCTTCATTTCTGAAGGACTTTGAGAGCTGTGAAATGAGTCCCACAAAAGGGCAAGGAGACCAGGGCAAGGAGACCCAAACAACAGGCTAAGTATGGATTTTGCAGAAGCAAATTAAAAGCAGCTTCTTCTTAGCAATGGAGAGATTTGGAGTCTTATGGCTCAATGAAGAAAAGAAGTAGGAAGGAGATACTTTCCTATTTGCTGTATTTCTACTTATTTATAGGACTAATATAACTAGATTTCTTACTGGCCCATTAAACTCAATATGCCCAGTATTGAGTTTATTATTTCCCCCCCAAAACTTGACCTTTTTTCTGAATTCACTACTTCTTTTATTGGCACAATCCTTCCCCAAATCTCCCATTTCAAGCCCTTTTTTTTGTATCTTTGATTGTTCCCTCTACTTCATCTCCCACATCTAAGCAGCTGAAGTAATATAGGATCATAGACTTGGAGTTGCAAAGAATTTCTTAGAGGTCATCTTGTCTAACCTCATCATTTCACAGATCAGTAAACTGAGGCCCAGAGAAGTTAACGCAGGTAGTAAATAATAGAACTAGGATTTAAATCTGCATTTTCTAACTCTAAATTTAGCATTGTTTCTACTATTCTATGATGTATGTTCTCACTCCATGTAACTGTCCATGGATTAAGAAATGGCTCATTACTTCAGTTATCACTATTCTAAATCAGAGTTCATTACAAGATCTCCACAATATCAAAATAGCCTCCAGATAATCTTTCTGATCCACTTCTTTCCCCCCATTGTTATCTATTTTGTCTGAAATAGAATATTTTTTTCATGCACAGATATGATTATATTGTTCTTTTGGCAACAGTGGATAGAACTCCAGGGCTTGAATCAATAAGATAAAAATTCAAACCCACTTTCAGACACTTATTAGCTATATGACTCTGAACAGATTATTCATCCTCTGTCTATTTCCTCAACTAATGGAAATAATATTGGCATCTATCTCTTGGACTTACTATGAGGATGAAATGAAATATTTGTAAAACACTTAGCATAGTGTTTGGCACATAATTAGTGGTTAATAGTTTGTTTTTTCCCCTTCTATTATTAAAAACTCTTCAAGGATTTGCTTTTGCCTACTGAGTATAATTCAAATTTATCATCTTTCCTCAGTTTACACACTCCACTTATTAAAATCCTATCTTAAAAATCTCAACAAAAATGCCACTTATTCTACTGTCTTTTCTAATTTCTCTATCTTCCGCCCAAATCTCTCTTTCCATAATTATCCTTTCTCCTTTGCATCCTATTTATACTTTTCTTATGCATTTATTATACCTTATAGTGACTTGTGCCTTGTTATAGCTCTCTGTTGTAAACTTTAGGGCGTCAGAGATTATGTCTTCTCTCTATATTTTTACTGCATCTAATTGTAGCAATTTAGAGAAACTTTAGAATGTTTGTTGAATTGTACTGAATAAACAAAAGAGAACAGATCCCCAAGTTAGCCAAAATCTATGGAATAACCCAGGGGCAGTCCCATAGGGAAAGCCTTTCTCAAAGCTTAAAAAGCAATTAAGTATGCAATAAATGGAATAAGGGAAAGGAGTATCACAATTTGTACATGAGAAGTTGCATTACCTTTGCTCTAACCAGAATTCCTGCATTTTTGTACCTAAGTAATCCATTGTAACCTCAAACTCAGTGTATCTCAAAGTAAATTCAACATATTTCTTCCTTTTCTTTTTTTTTTTTTTAATCACTCTTAACAGTACTAGCATCTAACCCGTGATGTGTGAAATCAATGACTAACTATGTCTTCTGCTCAAGGACAAGCCCAGTTAAGTTAACAATGCTAAAACTATAAAGTAATCTTTACCATGAAAGAAGCTTGAACCATCAGATGGTAATGTGTATAGGAAGAAAAATCTTAATACATAGAAGAATTATATATATAATATATAAATATAATATGTATAACCTATTAATAAATATAACATATATAACATAAATATAATATAAAATTCTTCCATATATACATACATACATATATTAACTGAAAGAATAAACACAACTAATGAAAATCATGTATTCTTAAAATACTGGAGCATGATTATTTTATTTTATGTAAAAATGAATAGATTTTATGCCATATTCTGCCATTCATTTTTGAAGTTTGACTTCTGGGAATTTGATGCTTTAAAAGATCCATTACTGAATTTCTATGAGTATTTCTCCAGCAATGAATATGACAACTCATAATTCTTGCCCATCCTATGCTATCTTGGGCCCTCACATAGAAACCTGTAAGGGGCACATTAAACATAATTGTGGGATGAGAACAGAGTGTATATCCTTTCATATTGTGTAGATACCAGTGGATCATATAGATGGCCAATAGCTTATCCTTCCTTCAATTATGCAATTGTTTCATCTTTTTTCCTCCTAATTAACTTCTCTCTGATTACAGCATTTAGTTCACTTATCTCGAATAGTTCTTTATACTGTGTTTCAATCTTCTCATGTCCACTGAGTACCTCTCTATTGCCCTCTGAGGAACTCTCAACTTAAATTCTTCAGACATTGTGATATTCTAGGACCTGAAACAAGAACAACATTATTATTGTTTTTTTTTAAATCTTTTTTTTTTCTCAAAGAGAAGTTTGGGATCATTATGATAAGTTTTGTTCCAATTCCCAAAGGCAAACCAACTTGCCTTCCTACCCATCTTTGGTTCCCCAGCTCACTGTTCACCCAAAGTGTCTATAAAATCCATGTGTTGATGGTTTAGCTTTTAAGTGATGGACTATCTGACCACATCTCACAGTCTAGATTAACAGAAATTGTTCATTTACTTTAAATGACAAATATGTGCTGCTCTAATTTGATATTGCAATTCTTTTGGTAGCATAACAAAAATGTAGGAACAATCTAGACTATTTTAATGAGAGGAAAAGTTATGCAATGTGAGTTTACCATTATCCTGCTAAAAAGTTATTAGTGTGCTTAATTTATGTACATATTTAAAAGATACAACTTGCTTTGTTTCAAATATCTTTGTGTCAAAAAAAAAGCATACAGCTGTCAAATGATACCTGCCTCATATTCCATTTACATAGATTACTTAATATGTCCCATGTATTTTTCAGAGGAATTGTGATTATACTAAAATGTGAAGATGGTGTCACCTGGAAAAGGAATCACAAAATTATGGAATGTCAGAGTTGCAGTGGAATTTAAAGACCATCTATAACAACCTCTGACAATTAAGAATACCCTCTACAACATACTTGTTAAGTTGTCATCACTTTTGCACTTGCACACTTCTAGTGAAGAAGTCTTCTACTAAGGCAACTTTTTTCACTTTAGAATAGCTATACTAGTTAAGAAATTTCTCACCGAAGCTAAAATCTGCCTCTAGTTATTTTCTACTCATTATTCCTTGGGTCCAAGCAGAGCAACAATAGTCTTTCTTCCACATTACAGCCATACAAATATTTGGAACTGTCATGACCCTCTTATGTGTTCCAGTCTTACCATCCTCGGTTGCTTCAGGTGATCTTCATATAGTTTTTTAAGGCCTCTACCATCTTGGTTGACATCCTGTGAATGACCTTTACCAAAATCCAGCACCCAACCTAAAAATGTTGTTTGCCCAAGGCAGAATATGTTGAGCCTATTAATTTGTCAGTCTTGCACCCCATAACTCATAATATAGCCTATGATTATATTTTTATTTTTCATTTTACTTTGCTGACTCATATTGGGTTTATAATTCATATTGCACTTGTAATACAATTTTTTTCAGACAAATGGCTACTTATCAATGGATTCCCCCATTTGTACTTGTAAAGTTAATTTTGGGGAGCTCAAGTACAAGATTTTAATTATTATTGAGCTTCATATTAATAGATTCAGCACAATATGCTCTCCTATTGAAATTTTGGAAACTTACTCTGTTATCCAACTATGTTAGCTATTTCTCCTAACTTTATGTTATTACATATTTACTATGGGGTCTATTAATGCCTTAATCCAAACTATTGGTAAAAATATTAAATAGTCCATGATTATACACAGAGCTTTAGAACATTGATTTAAAGGCAGACTTGCCTCTAAGTTGTTATGATTTTTTTAATTACTAACTTTTTGAATTCATTCATTCTACTTTTGTTTACTTTACATTTCTCTATCTTGTTCACAAGAATAAGGAAAAACAAATTATTTCTTTAAATCTAGCTATACTGGATATATGACATATCTCTGAGGGGTCAAAAAAGTAAGTGAGACTTACATGGCATGCCTTATTCTTGATAAAACTCCTCCTTGCTATTTATGTGATCTTACCTCAGTATGCCTCATTCAGTCAGCTCCTCTATGAAATCCACATAATAATACTTTTTCTTTCTATCTTATAAGGTTGTTGTGTGAAAATTATTTTGTAAACTGAAAATGATTATCAAGTGTGAGTTTTTGTTGTAATTTTACATATTTATTGACAATTTCTTACAGGAATGAGTACTTTAAAATATTCTATTTCATGCTATTTTACAATGGAGAATCTTGGGGATCTAATGTTTTAAGATTATAATGCATGTGGACATTACACACACAGACATACAGACACACACATATCCCCTTCTCAATCCTTTGTATTGCTATATTGAAATCAAATAGCTATATTGAGATATGGAAGTTTATATATGAAATATGTATTCCTATATCTCTCTTTACAGAATTAAGTACTTCAATAGAGTTGTGAACTTAATACACATACACATATGTACATGTAAATATGCATGTATAGGATCAGAGATCTATTTATTATATGTGTGTAGGTATATGTCTATCTATCTATCTATATATGTTTTATATGCGAGAGAGAGAGAGAGAGACAGGGAAAGAGTGAGAGAGACCGGATAAACAGGCAAAGAATTCAATACCTCTATGAAACTATGATATTACTGATGTGGATATTCTCTGAAAGAGTGTGGATTGTAATCCAACAATGTCTTCTTTCCTTATGTGGCTCTTGTTCAACACAGGAGATTCACTCAATATTCTGAAGGTTTCCTTCTGGGTCTTTTAACATTACTAGGATATCTGTGAAGTGTTCAAGCTATCCAAATGCCTTTCTTATCACTTATCTACAATAAGGTAGGATCAGAAATAGTGGGAAAATATCCCATAATATGTCTAGTGATTTCTTATCTCAACACTCTCCTATAAATTCACAAAAGATTGATGGGAATACTAGATATATATAAAATATACACTTGTGGAAAGACACATGTGTAGGGAAAATCTGTGCTTCCTGCCACTAGGTGTATTGATGTGCCTGAGGGCATAACATATCCCTCCCATGGTTGGGTCTCTGTCCTTCAGATTTAGTAAATGTTCTTGTCAATTTGACTGATCATATTCTGTCCTGATAACAAGCTATGTTTCTGAATGAAGAAAAGACATAGGAAGGAGGTATATTGACCTGAGTCAGATGCCACCATTTATCCTTTCTATGTTGGGGATAAGAGAAATATTCAATGACTATTTATCAATGCCTCATTTCATCCCAGCATCAAACCTGAACTAACAAGATGTTAGTAAAATTGGCAATGAAGTTGGTATGAAATGGCAGCTAAGTAGGGCAATGGATAAAGGATTGAGCTGGGAATCAGGAAAACCTGAGTTCAAATCCACTCTCACATACTAGCTATCTTATCTTGGAGTCAGGAAGGGTCTGACATGACTGAAAATGACCAAACAACAAAAATTAATGGTCTTGTAGCTCAAATCATAGCTGAATTGGAAGGATACAAAATCTATGAATGGTGAAGTGCTTAGATTGCCAGATACCAATATGTTTCTGTGGTATCCTTCACCAAGGTCTATCTGTTCTTGGGATTCCTTTTGATGAACAGAGAATAGGTCTCTGCTCAGATGTATAACAATTAACTCAATTTGTTTTTAACAGGGATAGAGGTGTTGGAGGTCAAGATGGATATTGGAAAAGACTTGCAGGGTGGGTAAAAAAAAAAATCAGATCCAACATTACTGAAGAAGTTGAATTGTCAGTATAGGCAAGTCCCTTAATCCTATTTGCTTCAGTTTTCTTATCTGTAAAATGAACTGAAGAAGGAAATGGCAAAACACTCCAGTATCTTTACCAAGAAAACCCCAAATGGACACACAAAAAGTTGAATGTGGTGAAAAATGACTGAACTGAAACGTAGGTTGAGAGACAATTAGTGGAATTGTGTTAGCTCAAGTGAAGAGAATTCTTCTGATGGAAGGGGAGACTAACACCTAATGAAGCTAGAAACTCACAGTGTGGTAACCAGAGCAGAGGTTTTAGTGCATCCTTCTGAGATTAGAGATCTTACATAGGAGAATGAGAGAAGGAAGGAAGAGACTTTGGCAATTTCCACTGGAGGTTAAAAACAAAATAAAAACTCTCCAAACTTATTACTGCTCTCTAGATGAGACTGCTTTTTTCAACTGGGAGGCCATGGATAGGTGGGCTTTTACCAGCAAGGAATGGAGGAATTTACAAGAAAAATTCAACAGAAAACTTGATAAATCATTGTAGCTAAGGCATAGTCTAATAAAGTCAGTGATGAGACACTGTCCCCAGCAGAGGTCTAAAGGCTTGGGAAACTCTCTGACGACTTCATACACACACACACACACACACACACACACACACACATACATATGTTATATATATATATATATATATATATATACATACACATACATACATACATACACACACACACACACACACACACACATACACATATATATTGCATGCTCCAGATGTGGACCTCCCCTTGTTCCTTTTTAGGTGGCTGACATGGGGAATTATTCATACTTGACCTAATAAAGATGAGTTCCCTTTGTAGCTTACTCTCAGAGGGGATCTGTGAAAGGTAAAGTTTCTAAAGGAAATGGGTTTGATAGAGTGGATCTAAGCTTCCCATCCCCCATCCAACCTTAGGACCAGCTCCCCTCAGGGGCAATTAGAATCGCACCATCCATGTGGAGAAATCCTTTTATTCACTTTGTTTGACTCTTGAACACTCCCTAAGTGGCTTCTCCTAGTCTTTAGATCTGAAAGATATCCTACTCCTCTCTCATCTGGCAAATGAATTCTCTCCTCTTTGCTGAGAAAATTGAGGTCATATATCATAATTTGTTTATCATCTTCACTTCATACCAATTAACCTCTTTACATTTTAATCCCCACTTTCTTCTGTTCTCAGAGGACAAGTGAGGTAGCAGCCACATCCCAATCTTAACCCTGATGTGACTGACCAGAATACTTTAGAGTTGGCTGATTTATCCCTTTGAGTTTCTGGACCCCCCCCCCAAATCTGGTAAACTAACAGTGACCCTATGGCCTGAAGCATCCAACCCCAGCATGGAAGAGAAGAATCATCTCCTAGCAGTAGCAACATCCATAGATGACAGAAGCAACTTCCTCATGAAGGGCAGAGACAGGCTTGTCTTGGGATTCAGTACTTTAATCAAAGTACAATGGACTTTGCTATCACTTTTACAGATTCGACAGGGTCATATACAAGACTTGTAATTTTGTGAAATGGACAAGATGGGGAGGACTTGTACTTCACACATCCTGTCTCCCCAAGATCCTATTGTTTTCTGTTTCTTTACATTGTACTCCCCCAGACCTCCCCATTCTATTGTTAACAAATTTTCCTCCAACTTAAACTCTCTTTCATACTCTTTCTATCTTTTAACCATTTACAAGAGCCTATTTTCATTTCATTGTCAATACTTCCTCCTGAGATAGTTATCTTTCTAATGTTCTATAACATACTCTGCCAGCAGAAGTCAGTATATCCCTCATCTCCTCCTATCACTTCCAAACCCTTCCATTGCCATCATCACTAAGTAATCTTAAAGTTTGAATTCATCCAACCATATCTATATGTATCCATCCTTATTGTTGTTACCCTTAACACTCTAAATTATTCTCCCTTATTTCTTAAGGTACTCAATAGTTGGTTAAATTTTTCTATCAAAATATTGACATACAACCCTCCCTACAATTTTCTTTATATTGAAAACAAACTTAATATTCATTATGTTCTTTTGATTCCATCACTTGTTTTATATAATTTGGCATTGAATTCTCAAGATTTAAAAACATACCTTTCATTCCTTACATTAAAACTACATGCCATACTGTATATTTAGCATACCTTTGTTGAATAGTACATTGTCTCAAGTCTAGCCTTGATTATATCCCACAGGTTTTAATGGTGTTTAAATCAGATATATTTTAAGAACAGTAAAGCATATTTATCTCTATTGCTCAGATATACTTCTTCACCTTTTTATGACAAAACTAAAATAAAAAAAACTGGTCTTTTTTTTTTTAACTATAGTTCCAATTCAAAGATGCCCCTGTCTGTATCACATTATAGTGAAATCAATCTTTTGTTTAGCCTTCATTTCAAAGAAAATCAATGACATCAGAGGATAATGTCTTGAAATGCACATGAATTGGGTTTACAAAAGACAGAGTTGCATCGATGTCAGCTTCACTTTCCCTTCCAGAGACCCTGATGTCCAGTGACCAGGTAAAAGTCAAGACAACTGGCAATGACCAAGAATTCAGTGGGTGACCTTGGTTTTTGATGTCTGACTAAGCTTTGAGCCATCACAATGCCTGGCTTCAGTTACTTTAATGGCCATTGGAACAAATTGTTTTATCTTCTCATTCTGCTGGAGGAAATCTTCACATATTTGGGATAGGTATCTCCCTTAAATGAATTTGATGACATTTGGTCTCCCTCACCTGGTTTGCCTGTCTACTGAGATGATTTTACAAGAGTATGGTTGCTGCTGCTGCACATGCTACAACTTCTTAGAGTCACAGATTAGAATTGGATAAAAAGTACACAGCAAAAGTAGTAGTCCCGAAAGGGCTCAGCAAACATTTATACCAAAGGTCCTAGTCCTCCATGAACACCCCACATATGCCAGTGATATCAATAACCATGGAGGCAGGTCAGAATGGTGGAGTGAGACAGGTACATGCCCAAGCTCTTCCCCAAACTGAAACAGAAGACTTTCAAGCATTCGTGATGAAAAGACCAGAGCTGAAGAGAAAATTTGATTTTCAAATATAAGACTAAGGAGAAACAGAAGGAAGTAATCAGCAAAGAGATATTATAAGGGACTTAATAAAGTTTATCTGTTTACATTTCTTTATGGGAGGATGAGACTTGCAACTCATTAGAACTTTCTCATTATTAGAGCAGTTATAAGGAGTATATATAAACAAATTCCAGAGCTGCCAGGTCTAGGAAAATTGTTGCAAACAACCAGAAAAAAAACAATTCTAGTATTGTAGAGCCACAGTGAGGATGACACAAGATTTATTAGCTTCTTCATTAGAAGATCAGAGGGGCTTAGGATATGATATTCTGGAGGGTAAAAAGACTAGGATTACAACCAATAATCACTTATCCAGCAAAACTAAATATTATCCTTCAGGGGGAAAATGGATATTCAATGAAATAAAGAACTTTCAAGCATGCTTGTTGAAAATAAATTTTAGCTTTCAGATATAAGACTCCAGAGAAGCATAAAAATTGTAAACAGGAAAGGGAAATCAGAAGATTAAACTTCTGATAAGGTTAAAATAAGGTTAAACTGTTTACATTCCTACATGCGAAAATGATACTTGTAACTCATAAGAACTTTCTCATTATTAGAGCAGTTAGAAAGAATATATATATATAAACAGAGGGTACAGATAGTAGTTGAATGTGAAGGGATGATATCTCAAAAATAAGACTAAGTGATGAGAGAGGAGGGAGAAGGGAGTGGCAAAAAGGGAAAGGCAGGGGTAGAATGGGAAAAATTATCAAGCACGAAAAAGCTTTTTCAATGGAGGGAAAGAAGGAGGAAATAAGAGCGAATGAATCTTATGTTTATCAGAATTGACTCAGAGAGGGAATAATATATATACACAATTGGGTATAGAAATCTATTTTATCCTACAAAATAGTAGGAGGAGAAGGATGGAGTGGGGAGTGATAGACTGGTGGATGGATTGGAGAAGAGGGTAGTCAGAAGCAAAATGCTTTTTTGGAAGGACAGGGTGAAAGGAGAGAGAGAATTAAATAAACTGTGTATGAGTGGGGGATAAAATACAGAATTGAAGTATAGAATTCGTATAACAAATACAATCAGGTCTCCTGTCTCTCTCTCTCTCTCTCTCTCTCTCTCTCTCTCTCTCTCTCTCTCTTTCTCTCTCTCTCTCTCTCTCTCTCTCTCTCTCTCTCTCTCTCTCTCTCTCGCAATTGGGGTGACAAGATTTGAACTCAGAAATACAGAATTGAAGTATAGAATTTGTATAACAAATACAATCAGTTCTCCTCTCTCTCTCTCTCTCTCTCTCTCTCTCTCTCAGGCAATTGGGGTGACAAGATTTGAACTCAGATCCTCTTGACTTCAGGAGTAGTGCTCAACCCACTGCACCACCTAGCTGCCCCCACCACTACTCTCAAATACTACTCAAGCATTTAATTTCTACATGTGTCTGAGCATGTACAAAGTTATATTCTAAGGTCCAATCACCCTGAATTCTAGGTCTTTCTTGAATTCAACCTGTCATTACATGAATTTCTACATTCTCATGGGCTTTCTACCTTTTCTGCGATGCATTTTCTTTTTTATAATGACTTATCTTGTTCTAAGCTTAGATAAGTTGCCACCTGCTCTGTTTAGCTTTCCCTGATTTCTCTCACCTCTCACCTCAGATCCTCCTCCAACTCTTTGTTCTTTCCTTTGCCCCCCATCACAACCTGCATATTTTACTTTCCTGTTTATATGTTGAATCCCTCCCAACTTGTAGCAGAATATAAACTCTTTAGGGATATGGACTCTTTATTTTTTCTTTGTAACCTCAATATCTAGAATAGTTCCTGACATATAATATTCATTTATTAAATGTTTATTGAATTGAAATAACTTAAAGTTGAAATACTAGGGACTTTAGCCTCTGAATTTTGAATTCAAGAATTGTTATGTTTTTCCTGCTTAGGGAGCTGATTGATTCCACAGACAAGGATAGTACTGAGCCTTTATAAAAAGAGGTTATAGATAATAGATTAAGGAGAGAGAAAGGATCTTAGAAGACCATGGAGTCTAATTGCCTGATTTTATTTTTTAAATGCATTTTTATTTATTTCATCAAATATTTTCAATTACATACAAAATTTTATTTTTTAATTCATTTTTAAAAATTTTTGAGTCCCAAATTCTTTTCTTCTCTCCTGTCTCTCTTCTTCTTCTTGAGAAGGCAACAAACTGCCTAATTTTAAAGCTGAAGAAACTGAAGTATGGAGAAGTTAAATGTCAAACCTAAGTTCATCCATATAGTAAGTGTCTGAAGCAGGTCTTGCCATCTCCAAATTTTGGGCCCTATTCATTTCATTCTGCTACCTCTCAACACTCAACTTCCAGTTAAAAGGCTACAGAATATAGGTTCAAAATAGATCCCAAATCATTGTCAAAATAAAATAATTTAAATTGTTCTTGTGGAGATAACCAATCTTATTTTTGGCCTAGTTTTCTTTCTTCTGATGATGACACTATTGGTATCTCAATAGTAGAGCATCCACTTTGATTTTTTAAAAGATGGATTTATATTTATTTTCTAGTTTCTCTTTTGTCAGAAAGCATGGCCAATAGCTGCCTGATTGAAATTCTTAATCTATCCAAGAAATAAAATAAAATCAAACAATGTGAGGTGGGTTGGAGGTTTTGATGTTCTCTTTAGCAATAATGTTCAAGATAATTATCTCTTGCAGAATTATAGAATTTTAGAAATGGAAAGGACCTTAGTTATCATCTGTTTCAACTTCATTTTACAATTGATTCAGAGACTAAGTAATATTGCCCAAGGTGTAGCGGAAAGACTTGTTTATTGGGACTTAGGATATCTGGGTTTGATTTCAAGATTTACTTTGCTGATGGAATAACTTTTCTGTCCCTCAGGATCCATATGTATAAAATGGAGAAAATGCTGTTCATCTTTTACTTTTCTCCCAGGACTGAAAAAAATGAGAGAAATGTATATTAAATGCTTGGTGCTGCTCAGAAGTTAGGCATGGTAGAAAATCTCAAGCTATGATTACTGTCGTGATTATTGTAACATCATTGTGTGAGGATATGCCTATTTTTGTAAAGCAGGAAATGAGATTTAGCAAATCTATCTCATGTCACAAAGAAAACATATTGCATAATCCAATATAGACATTTGTAAATTTGGAAGATCACAGTAGGGGCCTTAGGCTATCATGTGAATGACAGCAGTGGGATTTGATGATTGACCTGGCACCCTAAATTGAGTTGTCACTGTGAATTTGTGGGAGAAACTCTACATAAATGGGGGTAAACAAGGAATTTTAAACATCTTATCATTTACCAACCATTTTCACCAGCATTTTGAATTTGTCAATGTGACTGTTGAATTCTTCCTCTTCCCCTTGTCCTCGCTACATCTGCTCTTGCCTTATATTTTTAAAAAATTGTTTTCAACAGCAGTTATTGGATATTGGACTTTGTATGATAATGCTTCACTTTTTTCCTGGGATGAATCATTTGAACACAGAACTGCCGAATAGAAACTGGCTTGGAGTGATGAATTCTGATTGGCATTGGCAGTTGTACATTCTTAAGGGGGTAGATTAATACATATAAACCATTCAGCTTAGCTGAAACTACTGTTCAGCGTTGTAAACTGCCAACTTTATCTTCTTTAAGCAAAAAAATACAGTTTTTCTTCCCAACAAAGACTTTTTATAAAAGCAATAAGGTAACTGCATGAAGTGTGCTTATCATGATATAATCACACCCCAGGGGGAATGAGAGGTGCTCCACTGCACCTCCTGCTTTGTAATGACCCAGGGGTGTGATTATCTTATGATAACCACACTCCCTGTCATGCCTTATTGCTTATATATTCCACATGTCATAATGAATCCTGAAGCACTTTCTAGGTCTCGTAGCAAAGGCAATGACTTTGAAGTACAGGAAGTAGCCAGATTTTCTGGGTACACACAGATTAATATTGTATACATTAGGGGAATTACGAATGACTACTTTTAAGTGCTAGCCAAGCCACACATATTGGAGAAATTGAGACTTTGTGCTTTGAAAAATCTTCTTCTGGCTACTTCCCCCCCCCCCCAAGTTTGTCTCTACTATCATTCTGGTGGCTGCTAAATTATTCTATCTCTTCAAGTTACATTACTGAAGCCCAGGACCACCAGGGAAATAACATCTATGGCATAATTATCTTGCCGTTACCCGGTATGATGTTTTGGTATGAAAATCAGAGGATGATAATCTCTCCACTCCAAAAATTGGCTTCATTTGATTTTAAGTGCCCATTATTCAAGAATTACAACCATTCTAGCTACTGATTTCTAGATCTTTAGGTATAATGTTTGAGGGAGGGACATTGAGAAAATGTTTTAATTTATTCCACACAATAAAGGGCCCTTTGTCTCTTTAGATGGTGAAGTTGTTACATTAGTTTCAGTAATATTGTAGACTTTATATTATTTGGAGATGATAATTTAGCTTTAAGATTCTACATAGAGACTGATAATATATTCAAATTAAAATGAGTGGGGTTAATAGTAGACCTATAGGGAAGCAGGAAGATCAAGAGGAAGAGACTTCTGAATCCAGAATGAGGCTTTGATATAATAATAAGACAACAAGGTAATAAACTAAGCAATTATCTTTGATGCAACTTGCCCTATTATCATACCACAGAGTGAATCTGTACCTCAGGGATGAGGGGGATTGGTTTCTAAGTCATTTAGCAACCTTCTAAATCTACAGCTGCCGTCAACATTTAAGTACCACTGTCTCTTACAGGGAAAATCTGCAACACTGTTTTTATCCTGTCACTGTATCCTGGGTGATGAATATGGTGGCCCCTCATCATGACCACTGATGAGTTGATTCAATGTCTGTGTCAGTTCCAGGATCAACCACGTTAACCTGAGGTCATTTCAAGGAAAACCATGTGTCTAAAATGAAGATTATTTAGCCGCATACTGCATAAGCAGAGATACTACTGATTACCATAAAGGTCAAATATGCACATTTTGACTGGTGGTAATGAGTAGTTTTAAAGATGTTTTAGCCTTTTCTTAATCTCCCAATGTCACTAGGCTTCTATTGTTATGCACCAAAGAATGTGCCTTTAATTGTACCATTTGCCCTATTGTAGCTTGTACATAGAGTGGGTAGTATGATGTTACTTGTGATAACCGCCTACTACATGTCCTAATAATTATTAGCCTTCAGTAAATTGTACAATAAGGTAACACGAGTCTGGTGGAACCAAAAGGATCTTTAAAAAAGTCAAAAGCAATATTTAAAAGGTTTCATATGCTAAAGGGGTGAATAAAACAGGAGGTATAAAATAAATAACTTTCAAGTTCTTTGTCTGAAAATTATGTTGGCATTTGAAAGAATCCCAGTAGGCTTCAAATTCTGTAAATGGAAAAAAAAAATAGTGTCTGTGGGTGCTATCTTTTAGATCATTCTAAGAAGAATTCTAAAGTTTTTGAAAAGATACTTGGAATCAAGGGTTCATCCCAAAATTAGTATTTGTAGCAAATTATCTCACGAACGGATGACATTCACTTGGAGCTGCATATAGAATGTGGTTTGCAGGAAAGACGTGCTAGCCATGTTTAAAATTTCCAAGGGATGTGCTGTCTTAGACTCACTTCGAACAGAGCTGAGCAATTAGTCCTTCGAGTAGTTTGAAAGAAGTCGGCTCTACAAATGACAAGTTCAAATAGTTCAAAATGCTATTATTCACAAAAAGTGGGAAGGATATGTAAAATACTATTTTTAAAAATCCTAACCAAAATCTGATGCATCTCAATATATTGAGGACGGATGAACCAATTTCAATTTTCTCTTCTTATTTCAGCATTTCCCTGGATTTTAATAAGGACACAAGCTAACCTTTAAGATGTTCTATATTTTTTAATAGCTGTCAACTTTTAGAAAAAAAATTTCAACACAGGCAAGTAAATACAATTGTTACAATGAAAGTAGCTTAGGGAAACACATGTTTGCAAATTGGAAATAATACACTGGAGCAGAAATCTTAAAAATCAAGATGTGGGTTCTAAGTCTCAGCATGTTTTAGTCTTATCCAAAGTTTGAAAGATGTCAGCAGTTTGTAGAATTAGCAAGAAAATTCTACATAAGCAGTTCACATGTTGGCACTGTCTATGTGATGTGAAAATAGCAAGTTGAATGGTGAAAACTTCAGCCAAACTAGTTATTTTTGAAAAAGAAAATGAGAAAATGTCTATTTTATTGAATTCAACTTTTTTGCTGCAGCTATATTGGTTTCATATATAGAAATGATGGGCTGTGGCTATATAATACCAAATTTGTTGAAAGGAAGTTAAAAAAAAACATTCAATTGTTTTTGTGTTTTCAAATATCTTTACCTGGAAAACTATTGAAAAAGAACATCTGGATGATTAAAATGATTTTTTTCCACTTTTTAATCAGATAATTTAGTAATTCACATGACTCTTCTTATTAATTTCTAATTTAACCCTCATTATACCCAAATAGGGATGAAAGATAATATAGGAAGAATCTAAATTCAATGGACATAATTAAGAACTTAATATTTCCGGTTCTTATGAGAGTATAAATTCTCATATTTTAAGAGATGTAGTATAGCATTAAAGATAATGCATCTCTCACATTAATAATGCACAAATATGAAAGTTTTAGAAGCAGTCTGTATTCTTAAGGAAGCATATTTCTCAAGTGGGGTCAAGTATCTGAGGTACTAAACTAGTTTTTCTTTCTCAGGCCTAAATAATGGCAAAAATCAATTTCAGTGCAGTTCAATGCATACAATTTATTGAATGCCTATTCAAAGTGTGAGGTAGTGTGACCTAAAGAATAGAGGGCTGGAATCAGGAATCAGGAAGAACTGCATTCAAATCCTTCCTCTGTGTGTGTGTGTGTGTGTGTGTGTGTGTGTGTGTGCATGTGTGTGTGTGTATGTGTGTGCAGATAGATATGTTATAATAACCTAGGAAAACCATTTAATCTTTCAGTTTTCTAGGCTACTAGAAGACTATGAGTTGTAGAGTAGTTATTTGTTCACATGGGTAAAAGGAGGCTTTACTCAAGGATTTCTCTACTCTTATAAAATCATAGATCCTGAGCTTCAAAAACCAAAGTACAAGTTATTATGACGGGACATAAAATTGTTGTTGTTTTTTAACACTGTATAATTAAGCCATACTTAATACAATTCTTAATAATATGAAATTGATTTAGGTACAAATTAGAAAATAATACCAGGTCACATTTAATGAGGATGAAAATTCAAAACACGTTATTTGTGAACTAGGGTTTTAACAAGTCACTATTTTGTCATTCTGCACTTACCTACTGTCATATTCTAGATGTGATGTGCTACTATGTACAATATTACCAAGAATTATGTTAATTTTTTAAAAGAGTCCTTAACAAAATAATCAAAAAGAAGAGGCTTGGTTTTACATTATAATTACATTATACATTATAATATAGTAGTTGTTAAATCTGTTATCCTGACTATGACTCTATAATACTTGTTTCTGGAAGCTTGCAATATTTTTTCTTTGACCTGGAAGTTCTGGAATCTGAGTATAATATTCCTGGGAATTTTTATTTTAGGTATCTCTTTTGGGAGGTGATTACTGGATTCTTTCAAATTTTTTTTGTCCTCTGGTTCCAGAATATCAGGGCAGTTTTCCTTGACAATTTCTTGAAAAATGATGTCTAGGTTCTTTTTTTGACCATGGCTTTCAGGAAGTCCAATAATTTTTAAATGATCTCTTCTGTATCTATTTTCTAGATCAGTTTTCCCAATTAGATATTTCATATTGTCTTCAGGTTTTTTTTTTTAGTGTTTTGGTTTTGTTTGACTATTTCTTGATTTCTCATAAATTCATATTTTCTCACTTTTAATTTTTAAGAAATTATTTTCTTCATTGAGCTTTTGTACTTCCTTTTCCATTTGTCCAATTCTACTTTTAAAGGAGTGTTTCTTCAGTAATTTTCCCCCCCATTTGGCCAGTTCTGCTTTTTAAGACATTCTTCTCATTGACTTTTTGTTCTTTCCTTACCATTTGTTTTTGTAAAGTGCTTTTTCCTTTAGTATTTTTGTGTGTGTGTCTCCTTTGTCCAGCTGTTGACTTTTTTTTTCAAGATTTTCTTGCATCCCTCTCATTTCTCTTCCCAATTTTTCTCCTATCACTCTAACTTGATTTTTGGAATATTTTTTTTTAGCTCTTTTGTAGGCTGATATCAATTAGTATTTTTCTAGCTTTGTAGGTAGGAATTTTGACTTTGTTATCTTCTGAGTGTATATTTTGATCATCATAGTAACTTGTCAGCATCGTAACTTTCCATCATCAGGATCTTTTTTTTGTTGTTTGCTCATTTTGTCAGCCAAGTAATAGGCTTTTAACTCTTTGTTAAAGTAAGGGTCTATTTCTAGGGTGGAGTGTACACTGCCCCAAGCTTCAGGGATTTTGTGCAGCTGTTTTCAGAAATATTTCTAGGAACCTGTAAGTTTTTAGTTCTTTCAAGGTGGTATGACTTAAGAGAGGTGCATTTCCTATTTTCCTGGCCAATGCTCTCGTCTTCGAATAACCACAAGTATTCTTTTCTGCCCTAGAACTGTGAGGAGGGTCCCTGCTCCACAATGGCAGCAAGTTCTGGTTTGCTGCTGTTCTTACTGGCCCTGGGATTGCCCCGCAGGAAAGTGACCTGGATCAGAGTATGGGAAAAGCAACAGAGTCCTGCCTTGGTGCTAGCAAAGAGATTGTTGTAATCTCCTTCTTAGCAGTTTGTGACTTCCTTGCCATCTGTGGGCTGAGAGTTCTAGGAGGTGTGGCTGCTGCTGCTGCTGATTTAGTGGCTCCCAACCCCTGGTGGGGCTGTGATAGTATGGGCTGTGCTTCTGTCTCACCCAGTGGTAACAAACTCTTCTTACTGACCTTCTAAGTTATCTCGGTTGCCCGTGCATTGAGAGGTCTGAAAACCACCATTGTTGCCACTGATTCATTCAGGCTGAGACCTGTTCCTGGTTTGGGGGGCAAGGATTGTGATGGTTCAGCTTACACTTACTCACCCTTGTATGACAGACCTTTCCTTCCAACCCTTCAAGTAGTCCAGGAACAGAAAATTGTTTCACTTCATCTTTTTGTGGATTCTGGCACTTTAAAATTGATTTAGTTCAATTATTTAAAGGTTTTTGGAGAGATTTGGGGAAGAGTTTATGCAAGTCCCTTCCTTTATTCCCCCATCTTAACTCCACGTCTAAGTTTTGCCACTCCTATTCCCCTCTTTCACTTCCTTATAGTGAGTCCCAAAGAAAATTTGAGACCATATGGGTCTTTCTGAAAACAGGGTTGAAGGATGTCTCTCTTTTGCAAAGCTTTCACAGCAGCTTCCCAGGCCCAGGCTTGTAATAAGCATCATGTCATATTATTTGTGCAAAATTGGAGATTCATATTCGATATGCTTAAAGCTTGGTTTAAAACTTTGACTGCAAAACACAGAATGGATATATATATATATATATCCATGTATAATATACATACATAATATACATATATATGCCTATAAATGGCTTGCAACATGCATTGTTATATGGAATATTACATTGATGAGGGCATTTGAATTGAAGATCCTTTGGAGAAGGGAGGAAATGGAGGAGGAGGGCCAGTTAAAAATCTATTATGATAGTCTCAGCAAGTTATAATTAGAATTTCTGCATGATGGTAGCAATGATAGTAGAGAGGTGGAGATAGAAATTGGAAACATGGAGATAAAATTAGCAGCATTTGGAAATTTATTGGATATGATAAGTGAGAGGGTTGTATAAGTGTAAAATAACTCAGAAGTTTCAAAACTGGGTAACTAGGAAGATAGTGGTACCATCAATAGAAATAAGGAAATGTAGAAGAGGAGTGAATTTAGGGAGAGATATGATGAGTTAACTTTTTTAACACGCTGATTTTCAGAACATCCTTGTATAGATGATGAGCAAGTTATTGAAGATCCAGATCTAGTGCTTGGGAGGAGATAGAGACTACATATATATATATATATATATATATATATATATATATATAGATAGATAGATAGATAGATAGATAGATAGATATAGATAGATATATAGATATATAGATATAGATAGATAGATTTTTTAAGTCATCAGCATAGAAGTAATAATTGAACTCCTGTAAGTAGATAAAAGTATTAAGGAAGATTCACAAACACACATGTGTGTGTGTGTACATATACATATGTGTGTGTGATATAGACAGCCATTAAATCTTCAAATTGCATACCCTTTTCTGGTGGCAAATGAAGAGGAAAGTGCCATGAGCTTCTAGGCAGGGAGAAAAGCCTTGCCCTTTATCTCCTTCGCAGAGCCCCTATGGAGCTTTGAACTCAAGGCACTGTTGACTTTCTGTTTTTGTTAGTGAATCAAGAAATAATTATTAATCACTTACCATGTGCCAAGCATGGGTCATACAAAGAAAGGCAAAAATAGGATTCTCATACTCCAGGAGCTCACAGTGAGGCTAGCCTATTACCTAGTAAGCTTTAGAAGAGCCATAGAGATATGTTATATGTTTATCAATTCAAGATGTCCTAAAATATTAGTGCAATTTTAAACTTTAATAGTTTTGACTTTTAACAGATTAAAACCACACTAAGACTTTTGGGACACTTTGTAGATTGAGGAAATATTAATTAGTTAACTTATATTGATATGCTAATTACTTAGCCGATTAATGTACTGAAAAGGGCAGCTGGATAGCACAGCAGATAGAGCATCAGCTCAGTTATCAGGAGCACCTGAGTTCAAAACCACTTAACAGTTCCTAACTGAGTGACCCTGGCAAGTCACTTAATCTCAATTTCCTTGCCAAAAACAAAAACAAATAAAACTGGGGAAGATATGCCAGAATATAGGTTTTAGACAATAATATTAAAAGAATCCTATTCTCCCCTTAGAATTGAAAAGTGAGAACCTAATCCAAAGTGAATGTAAGTTAGGAAATGAAATTCAGTCTGGATTCACTATGTTAATAATGAGTTTATAATTTGGGTATAAAATTTAAAATTGGGTTTTCTTATAGAAAAATCTTAAATGTCTTAATTCAGTCTACAATATTTTAGTTTATGAGATTGGCATATGGTAAGTACTTTTTTTTTTCATTCACTCATTTATTTGTTATTTTTGAAACCATTCTCTGGACATAATATATTATGGTGTTATAAGAAAAGTACTTTTCAAATAACAGCAAGAATGTGCAATGATCAACTATGAAAGACTTGGTTCTTCTCAGTAGTTCAGTGATACAAAGAAATCCTAATAGATTTTGGACAAAAAATGCCATCTGCAACCAGAAAAAGAACTATGGTGATTGAATGTAAATCAACACATGCTATATTTACTTCTTTTTTCTGTTTTTTTTCTCTCCCATGGTTTTTACCTTTTGCTCTGATTTTTCTCTCACAGCATGATTCATAAAGCAAAGTATATTGAAAATAAATAAATAACTAAAATTGTTTCTGGCATACTTTCCATCCATGAAGAGCTGATTGTTAAATATTTACAAACATACTATGGCCTATAGTTAATCCTTTTTGAGTCAGCCTAAAAACCAAAAGGATTAAATATTTAATAAAAAAATCTAACCTATATTTTAAAAAGTCTTTTTCAATATTTTAGATTGCTATAAAAAGATTAATTTATTTGTTTTATCATTTGTACATATAAATATCATTAATGTGGACTTTTAGGAATAGCTAATTGAGTTTTGCAGACATTATGATTTATAGCAAAATACTTGAAATTTAAAAATTCAAATGCATCTGAAGTTCTATTCTATTCAAGTTTATTAGGACTCTAATTAACCTCAGCTGTTTTATACAAAATTAGTGATATCTTTCTAGCACTCCTTTCATGACTAGGGCAGAGCCATAATGAGCTGGCATAAATGGTATTTTGTTGTAGGGCACCAAAATACATAAAGCACCACCAGTATAGCTCTTGCCTTAATATTATTGTAGGATCATTGATTCAGAACTGGAAGGGGCTTGTGACCAAATGACAGGTCCTCAGGACTCTGCCCTTGTGGTTCTTTCTGAGACCTAGCTTCCTTGTTCTACCTCCATCTCAACCACTTGGTGGCAATCCTTAAAGCAGTAGCTTCAAAATATCCCTGTGTCTCTTCCCTTTGCTTCATTTGATCAAATGAATACATCTTTAAAAAATTTCATTTTCCATTGCTTGCTTCAGATGCCAAAATTTCTATTCTGCTTTGTCAGTTTTCATAGTTGGGAAGTTTGAATGATGGTTCCCAAATTCATTACTTTGGCTTATGATGGCTGGTGAAATGAAAATATTAGCTCATTTTATATATCAGGAAGCATAGATCCAGACAGGTGAGCTAGATGGAGTCATAGGTTCTGCCAGCTCTCAGGGTATTGGAGTTCTTTCAGGCAAAAAAAAAAAAAAGTTATAGTATCATGCATATCTTTATCCTCTATTGCAGACCATTATTTCCTTCTGCTGAGGGGTCATTCTGCAAATATTTATCATATGCATCTGAATCACCCCCCCCCCCCAATTGGTGACTGAGTATATACAAACTAGGCCACTTATTGACAGACTGATCTTAGATACACACAGTTTCATATTCCATTGAGTCATCTAGTTATTTACTTAGACTGTATCACCATTTCTTTTCCCTACCCCCCACCAAATTTGGATTGTCTTACCTTATTAGAATGTGAATTCCTTAAGGGCAGGGACTATCTCTTTTATCAACAGTTATGTAACTGACAATTATCATAATGTCTGACACATTGTTAGAGCTTGATAAATACTTTTCATGAGTTGAACATGTGTTCCAAGATATGATGTTTCTGAATATCTTAGATTATATCAATTCTTTTCTTCTTCTCCTACTTCTATTCTGTCACATCATCAAACAAAAACAAATAATTCTACCATTTCCTTCATTTGTCTCTTCAAGAACCATCCTTTCATTTTTTGTCTTTTGGTGTCAATAATGGCATAATGTCAAATTAATAAGATTAAATTCCTCAGATAGCATGCCCAATTATTGGTCTCTGGAGAAAGCCTCACATTTAGAGAACTGACAATTAAGGTAGAACCTAATAACCATTGATCTAGAACCTAATAGGTAATTTATTCTCACTAGTCTTATGGATTTACATGTTGACTGCTTTCACTTTCCAATTTCTGGGTCCACTAGCACCTGTTCTTTCTATTTGGAAACCTCTGGAACATTAGAGTGTCATTTAGATATACCAGACATTCCCAATTCTGGGGTATGGCAGTCTCCACAGTGTATGATAAACTTTTCAAAGGGCAGGTATATTTGGTAAATAATTATGTTATTTTAATGAGATTAATTAATTTGTGTTCTTTGTTGATGTTGTTGAGTTATTTTTCAGTTATGTACAACTTTTCCAGATCCCAGTTGAGATTTTTTTTTGCAAAGATGGTGGAATGGCTTACTCTTTTCTTCTGTGGCTCCTTTTATAGATGAGGAAACCAAGGCAGGCAAGGGTAAGTGACTTGCGCAGTATCATACAACTAGTGTCTCAGGCCAGATTTGAATTCAAGAAGGTCAATCTTATTGATAAGGTCTGGCACTCTATCCCCTGTGCTGCTACCTAGCTGTTCAATCTATGTTTTCATGTGTATATGTATAGCAAACTCTAGAATATATTTCCTTTCCTACTGAGTAGAGGATACAAAGAACTATAGGGCTAAAAATATTGACCATCCCTTGAATATAGCATTTTGGGCCTTTCTCCTCATTGCTCCCTCAAATTGAAGCTATTTTTGGGAAAGACTTCAGAAGCCAACATTCACAATATCTTGCCAAGTCACTGCATGGGTTAGAGGCACCTGCCTCCATGTGAAATTTCCAATCCTCATTTTCCCTAAGCCTCATGAATCATGATTCAAACCAGAATCAAATCTAACTGCTGGGAATATACTCTTTTATCCTCATCCATTCACTTACATCATCCTGTGTTCTTTTCCCTGGTGACTCTCTCCAGTATCACAAACATTTCCAGCCAAGTTCCATTTTCCACATATGTCCTACTTCATCAAAAAGGACCCAGGAGCTTGATCTTCTATTCCCATGCTAAAAGCAATCACCAGCATCAAAATACACTTAGATCCTGCCTAAATTTTAGGAAAATTTGTAGATATAAATAATGTTTCAAAGAGCTGCTTATAATACAACCTTCCTCATGTAATCAGTACAATTAGGTGAATTTGGAATGGTGGAAAGATTAGACCTAAAGGATAATCATTAATAGTTCAATGCTAGCTTTTTGGATGTCTGACCTAAAGGGTAATCATTAATAGTTCAATACTAGTTTTTAGGACGAACACCCAGGGATTTATACTGGGTTCTTTTTTATTTAAGATTTTATCAACATCTTATATAAGCATAGATAACTTGAAGATGAGTAAGATGCTAGGGAACATAGCTAACATGCCAGATGACAGATTCAGGATTCAAAAAGATCTTTACAGAATAGGACATTGGGATGAATCAAATAACATGAAATTTATCAGGGATAAATATAAAATCTTGCACTTGGATTCAAAAAATCAATTTCATGCGTACAAGATGAGGAGAATAGTGTTAGATAAAATTTTGAAACGGATATATGATTTTCTGAGTTCAGTTTGGGTAAGCATTGTAGTGTAAAAGCTAAATAAGATTTCATGATCTTAGGTATCATTAAAAGAGGAAGAATTTTATTTAGTATTTATTTAGTATTCCTTATTTAACCTTTTGTCTTTGCTTAACAATTTTGATACTGATACAGCAATAAAAAGTGGTCTCAAAATATAAATGTAGCTAATCTTACAATTGTACAATCTTTTAAATTCCAGTTTTTATATACTTGTTTCCCCTTTTTGCATATGTGAGAGATTACAGGTTTGGAATAATGTATTTACTGCCAGACATGCTTATTAAGTTGTTTTTGCTTTTTTTCCCCTCTTTTTCGATATTTGTTACAAGGGACAATGACTCTATTAAGGGCAGAGGAAGAAATATTTTCAGAAATGAAAATGATACAAAACCAAATTTATTATTAAAATAATACAAAAGCTATTATTTTAAATTATTCTCCCCTCTTTAATTTCAGTGACATGGAGCAATGTTCTGATCTTTTCAGCTTGGTTATGATTCAGATGATTGAAATAATAATGATTGTATACTGTAAAGTATATTTGAAAAGCAAGGTGAAGAGTAGATTTGAGAGTGGATAGACAGAAGGTGTTCAGACCATTTAGGAGATTACTGCAATAGTCTGGTCAAGAAGAACTAGGCCATTAGTCAGGATAGAAATGGGAATAAAGTAGGAAATTTTGTGTAAAAGACGTCAAAAGTTAGTGTAGGAGATAAGGTTTATTTTAGGGTCAAAGATGTGTGCCAACTGAAGACTAGAAGCAAAGGAGGTGGTATTGCTACTATTTAACATAGAGAAATTAATAGGAGATACCGGTTTCATTGGGGATAATGATAAGTTTATGGGCAGCTAGGTGGTGAAGTAGATAAAGAACTGGTCTTGGAGTGAGGAAGACTTGATTTCAAATTTTGCTCTAGATATTTACTAGGTGTGTGACCCTGGGTAAGTCAAATAACCATGTTTTCCTCAATTTCCTTATGTGTAAAATGAGCTGGAGAAAGACATAGCAAACCACTTTGTATCTTTGTCAAGAAAACCCCAAATAGAGGTCACAAAGAGTCAGACACTATTGAACAGCGATGATAATGAATTTAGCAAAATTTTAATTAAAGTCAGATTGCAAAGGAGGAGAGAAAGGATCAGAAGTAGGTGGCAACAAAGCAGAGGTAGCTATTGCAGAATACTCTTTCTAAGAATTTGAATATAAATAAGAAAAGTGAGATTATTTTATGGTTTAAAAATTGTCATACTTAAGAGAAATTATTTTGACTGGGGAAATTGTATTTGGGCTAAGAGGAAGGAACAGAGATAGACAGAGATAGAGAGAAACACAGAGATAGTCACAGAAACAGAAAGACATAAAGATGAAAGAAAAAGAGACAGAGATAAAGAGACACAGAGAGAGAGATACAGACGCAGACACAGAGAGGGAGAGAGAGATAGAAAAAGAGAGTGTGAGAGTTAAAGATGCATAATAAAGACTGATTAATAGAGAAAATGTAGAGGATGGGATCAAAAGAGGAGGGATTAGTTTTAACCAGAATTAGGACCACCTATTCTTCTGAATTTGGAGGAGAAAGGGAAAATATGAGTAAGGATAAAAATTAATCAGTCATCAAACATTTATTAAATACTATATGCTAAGCAACTAGGATTCATTGACAGATCCAGTACTAATTTAATGGGGGAGACAACATATAAACACTGTGTTATATACAATGTAGATGGAAGATAATCTCAGAGAAAAAGCCCTAACATGAAGGATGACTGGCAAAGATTTCTTATAGAAGGTGGGATTTTAAATGAGATTTTGAAAGAAAACCAGATGTGGTAGAAGATGGGAGTTGGGGGAGTTTATGTTGGATATCCTCAAGAAAGTAAGGAATTAATGGTATGACAGAGTGGGTAGAGTGTTGAGAGAAGGCAAAGTTCTGGAATAACTATTGCAGATTGGGAGAGCTGGAAAGAGAGGACTCAAAAGATTGTTGTCAGATCAACTGAAATTAACTTCTAAATTGCACTTATTCTTTCAATAGATTTTCAGTAGATGTTTAGTAGAAGAAGCTGCAGAAAGCAAATATGAATGTTTGTAGGGTGGAGTGAGACACAAACTGAAGAAAGTATTACATGTTGTTTGGAATCTGAGCTTTGATGTCTTTAGATATCTCCCTCTTTTTTTTTTTTTTTTTTTTTCTTTTTCAAAATTGTATCTGGGAACTTGATGTGTTGCAACTACTTCTTATCACATTGTTACCACTCTCTCCTTCTGACTTAGTTTTGTTTTTTAATTCATTTCCCTTTAGTTTCATTTCTTCTTCTCCAATATGATAGCCAGTGAAAGGAATCTTTTCATCTAGAGGGTCAGCAAAGCCACCAATCACATCATAAAACCTTACGTTTTCCTCTTTTGATTGGCTCTTAGCACTTTTCAGAACTGCCCCAGCTTGGGGCCTTTTTGTTTATTTGTGAGGTTATGGCTAGCTAATCCAGATAACAGCATGCACCAAGCACATGAGTGCCTGATTAGTGGGAATGTGACTATAATTGCAACCATCTGTCTTTATTCACATGAACTTCTTGAACTCCTGATGAAGTGTTCATCATCTTATGATTCATTCTTCTCACATATTTGTTCTTTTACCTGTCAGCATGATAAGGCACAGTGTTTCATTGACTCTTCCTGGAACAGGCTCCATTCCCTTTCACATTCTGACTCTGAAAAGAGAGCCTCAGTGTAAAAATGTCTACTGGGTAAATGGCACAATGGCCTTCATGATTTGCAAATCTCCTGGAGCGTTAGACTTCTTAATTTTGATTTTCCCCCTTAGCACAGATATCTAGAGAATTCTCCAATCTGACCAAGAATTTTTTTTTGTGATAATGCTTTTGATTTTTAAAAGGAACTTAAGAATTTCCTTTAGAAGTGAGACCTAGAAAAAAAAATCCCACTATTATTAATTTTCTGAGACCTGAAAATAATTTAATTGAGCCTTGCTGAAGCTAATTAGAAGGATCATTTCTCATTTTACTTTTGTGGCCCCATGGACCTAATTCAACAATGGAGGTATGGGTTTCTTCAGAGGTAACCCTGTGCTCAGACTAGCACCAAGGGAACAAAATGAGAAATGCCCTCATATTCCAATCCTCAGAGCAAAGTGCCTTATACCAGGTTATCTTTCCTGGTCAATTTCTGTTTTTCTTACTCACTTTTAATTTTTTTCATTATCTAATGCACTATGAATACTTATTCATAATAAATATTATTTTAAAAGGTCCCCCCTTCAGTCAATGACATTACTCCAAAATTTCCTTTACTTTTTTTTAGACATCTTTATAGGTTCTGTAAAACTGATGCTACATTTAACTGTTTTATGTTATTTCTCCTTTTCTCTTACTCATTTTTTGAGTAAACTATATACTATGAAGATGCATCTAGTGATCTATAGAGCTCTCTTTTATTGTTCATAAATAAACATACTAGCAAATTTTACAGTATAGTCATGAAGGACTTTGAAAATGTTGCTGAGGCTGTCAGTGTCTTAGTTTGAATGACAGAAAATTCTGTTTTTATTCTAGTTTGAGCATATTCCCCTATCCCCCCAAAACATTGGCGCAATCTTTTCACCCTTTTTTCGTGCTGGGAGGTAAAACGAGAAGCCGGGAAAAAAAGATGAATAGTGGAGGAGTATTAGGCAAATAAGACACATACCACATGAAATTTCTTATTTGCAGATAGCATCTGTAAAGAATTCCATTGTCTTTAGCTTTAAGGCCAATACAAAAAAGAAAAGGTACAGTGTTCATCTTTCTTTAAGAATCATTTAAACACCATTCATATATTAAGCAAAATGGAAAATTCAACTCATGTAGAATAAGCTGAAACCTGATCAATACATTTCCTTGGTTCTTTTAACATTTTATTTCTGTTGGTCTTTGAGACTTATCTCCTCCAATAGGGGGTTCTCAAACATTGGAAAAGGAAATTCAATGTGATGATGATAAAAATAGAAATTGATCTGAATTTGCATTTTTTTCTAATTCTAGAACACATAGGATGTACTCTTGAAGATTTCATTCTTTTGTGAGGAAGGTTTTTTTTTTTAGTGAATTGAAATGAACAAAAGTACATTGAATGAGTTTTCTAAGACACATGAAAGTGGATATTTGATACAGCTTATGCCTTTAAATATGGTTTTTGGCTCTCACTTAACATTACTGTCACTCAAAATGGATACTGGTGACTTCCTTCCTTAGAAATCTTGTAATTGATCAAAGTGCAGCACTTTTACAAACCTCTTAAAATATTCATATGAACAGCATAACAACATGTGGCACATATTAAGTCAATTGTCATTTTAATGTTTTATCAGGTCTTTGTGGCATCATCCAAAATGATATGGGATTTCTGACAACAAAATCATCCGGTCTAGAGCATTGCAGATTGCCCTAAAAATAAAGAATGTAATGCTTGTGTCTTAGAAGCTAGTTACATTTCAAACAGAAGAAAACCCTTTTGTTCTTTAGTTAATTAGCTCATTATGTTGTAGGTCCATAATTCTTCCTGAAAAAGCAAACCCATTTGGAGAGAAATTGCAACAACAAAAAAAAAGTTATAGATTATAAATTCCGATAGCACAAAAATGTTAAAGATGGTGACTCTCCATGAACAATATATGTGTTAGCATGAGAGACTTTAAACTTGGATGACCAAGGCTTGCTCAATGTTTTAATTTCTGCCCATAAAAAAAATCTCCTCTTTGTTTGTAAATAAAAAGGAGAAATATTTCACTGTGGCACTTCTATCTGTTATGCGAACAATAAGTGAAGTCATGCTGTTAATCACAGTATTTTCTAGGAAGGATTTAAAGTTGGGGCTCCATTGGGTTATCTACATGCAGTTATTTTTATAGCTGCAAAGGACAGCTTTCTCTAATCATTAGTCTTGTGTTTTAATTCCTCTATCAGATAGCTCAGAACACAGAAGCATGGATTTTCTACCCAGTTCTGTTGCCAGGCCTGACTTAGTTCCAAAAAAATGAACTACCATTTAAGGTTATATATTCTAGGGGTGAAGGAAAAAGAAAAGAAAGAAAAAAGTTGTCAAAAGACAAATCTGTTTGCTTGACACACTTTAAATGAAATATAATGTCTTATGTGTTTACTTTGAGCAAGCTATCACACAAAATGTGGGGGTTGAGAAATAGACATGTAACTACATCCCTGAGTATAGTTTGAACTCTTCTACATTGCCAGTGGTCATCTTTTTTGAGTGGTGTGATTCAAATCAATTGTGAGAGTGAGAAAATTTTTATCAGAACAAAAAGTATGTGTTAAGTTCAGAGTTGGGTGAGTTGGTGAAAGGGGCCCTTTTCTTTGAAATATTAGGATTTTACAAGGAGAATTTCTGAAGTAATATGAAGGGTTTGTATATTGGAAAAGTGGTAGTCGTAGTGATGAAGGGTAGGGCTCTAAAGATTTAACAAGTAGACTTTTTCAGAAATTAGCAAATCTCTCTCTCTCTCTCCATATATATATATATATATATATACACACACACATATGTATTTTATTGATATCTTCTGTTTTTACAAGACCTAGATTTCTCTCTAAATACATCTTCCTCACATCCTCTTAGAGAACCACACTTAAAAAAACATTTTAAAGAAAGAAAAAGAGAACAAAAATAGCAAAATTAATCAACATATTTAAAAAAAACTTTGACATTACATAAAGTATTCTGTATCTCTAGAGCTCTTTACTTCTGCAAAGGAAAATATTTTTTGCATTTTTAAAGAAGATATTTGAGATTGATATAGGGTTCATGCTGCTATCTGCTTGAAGTTTTAGAGGAAGCATTAAGGGATGTGAAAGCAGTCAAATGTTGTATTCATTACGGAGAGTTCCTGTGGAAAACTGAAAGCATTTTCAAAAGCAAATAGCAGTTTATGGGGATGTCAGTGACACTACATTTATTCTTTCCTGTGAGGGAGATCCTGTGGCAAAAAAGGTTTTCTAAGTTGAATACACCTGGAATGAGTGAGCAGGGGAAATATCTTCCAGCAAAGCAGAAAAATAATCACATGAAATTTTTCAAATGCAGAGATAGGTAGACAGTTAAATGTTGTTATATCAGATGCAGACAAAAAAAAAATTAAGTTTTATGTAGGATATTTAAACATCTCTTGGAAACACACATGAAAATTCAGTACAATGGTTTATATGGTAAACTTGATAAAATACATCTCTGGAGAAAGCAAAATACATGAAGTTCATTTTACTCTATGATATTCACTTCTAATCCAACCCTAAAATGGAAGCACCCTCTACTGGATTGTACAAGATATTACTGTGACCTGGAAAAGGGGGAAAAAAAGAAAAAGAAAGGAAAAATTATATTACCTTTATTAACCACGGAATAACAGAACAGTTACAAGTTCATGCTCCCACATTCACTTCTAGTCAGAAGAATTCTTTTCTTAATCTTAATGGATTGTTGAAATATTGCCTTTTATCTACTTTTAGAGGAATAGGCTAAGCTTGTATGGAGTGCCCTTGTGTGAAAATGCACTTCACCCAAGCAAGTCAAATCCCATTTATGATTTAGTAGATAAGTCCAAGAGGCTAGCTTGAGGTACTTGGAGGTTAGGAGACTTGCCTACAGTCACACAACTAGTAAATATCAAAAATGGAAAATGAACCCATGACCACAAATGAGCCCTCTAATCTTGATTTCCTGACATGTTAGAAAGCATGATAACCCTGATTCAACATTTTCTTTCTATGACAAGGATGAAATAAATAGTGACAAATGAGATATACTAATACTAATGAAGGGATGCATAAGAATATGCCAATATTCTTATTGTGTGTGCTAACATAACTTGGGGGAACAATCTTACTGGCTTTTGCTCTGAGGGGAGAAGGAAGGACTGATGGGAATGATCCTTTGGGCTGCACTGACACCCTCAAATCTACTCTCTATACAACCCATGAAGGTATACCATCTTTAAATTAACTGATCAGATTGTCCTTATTCAGCTTATCTGAAATAGAAATGATCTACTAAGATCAATATTTGCTACACAAAAAATTTGATACATTTATTGATGTTAGAAATTGAAAATTAATCAAGTAATAATGTAATTTCTTCTGCCCATGAACACAGAGTATTCAGTGGTTTAAATGTTTTTAAATCTTTCAAATATTGTCTAAAGTTTACCAAACCAAAAAAATAAATAAATAAACTCTTCCCCTTCCTCTTAGTATATGCAAATGATTTCCTTCTCAAGTTACCACTCTTCAAAATCTTCCTGATTTTTTTTTTCACAACTTTTATTATTCCTATAAAGTCCTACCCTGAGTCCTTTTATGACATGGAATACTCTGAGTATTCAAAGGCTAAAATAGCAAGCACAATGTCTGATGTATGAGTCAAGTGTAGAAATTAGACAAGTATCTTACTCCCCTTGTGACTTAAGGAAACAAAAGATCTTTAAAAAGAAATTTGATTGAATTTAAATGAATCAATACAATTTAATGATTTAAATAATTTAGATGATTTTTAAAGATGTATTTTATACTTTTTCTTTTTGTATAATTACCATAAAAAAACAAAATTATTCAGAAAGCTATGTTCATCTCATACTTATCTTATTTACCCAAACTTATTCTCTAAGACTTAGCTTCCTTGTCTACAAAATTAAAGGTTGGACTATATGACTTATGAAGGCACTTTTGTTATTGTTCCATCATTCTAGTCATGTCCAACTCTTTGTGGCCCTATTTGAAGTTTTCTGTCAAAGTATTTGGTATGCTTTGCCATTTATTCATCAATTTATTTGATAAAGAAACTGAGGCAAACAGAATTAAGTGACTGGCCCAGAGTCCCTTTTATTAAGTGTCTGAGTCTGGATTTGAACTTGGGTATTCCTGACTCTAGGACTGGGGCTCTGTTCACTGTGCCTCCTAACCATGAAGGATCTTAGAGCTCTCTAAATCTTGGTTATGACATCTGAAGGACTCTATATATGTATGCTACCCATAGAGCTAGACTCATTAAGGCTTCCTACCTGAGTTGACCAGCAGATACTGATTTTTATTTACTTAATATTTTGGCTACAGTAACTCACTATATATTAAGGCAAAGAAGGGTGTATCACTGCACCAATATTTACTTCACATAATGGATGGAAGTCAGATATTTTGAACTACTGAGGTTTCATTTTATTAATAGTTTTAGAATATTAAATTAAAATTTTTATTTTCATATGACCTAGTATATCTGGGAAAAGTGGTGTATTACTAGATAAAATCTAGTGTATGATCTCACACCTCCAAAAGTACATTATTCAGCTTTAAGATTTAAAATGGTCTGATGTTGTTCTGTGTTTCAGTTGCAGAGGGCTGAATCTAAGACAGCAGAGTACTTAAGGCTGAGTACCTATTCAATGTGAGATAATGGTTCTATAAACATATACTTAGATGATATGGTGATGTGATAACTCTCTTCAGTATTGGAGCCTGCTGAATGTGTTGTGGTGAGGTAATCTTAGGGAAGGATTGGAAGGCTGAGAGAGAGAGAGTGTCAGAGTCTCTCTGCCAGAGCAGGCTCAGCAGGGAAGACTTCAGGCTCCAGACTTCAGAGTCCAGGATCTATCTTTTGATAGATCCTTCACTTCTCCTCCTAAAGAACAAGGACTTTGACTGATCCTGACTCTGACTGATCCTGAGGCCCACCAGAGAGCTATCCTGGACTTACACTTAGGGGGTTGGATTTCTGTAAAATTTATATAAAATATACAGAATTCAGGAAAGCATAGGAACTGGTTTATTTGTTCTGGACTTGTAATTTCTTTTGTGCGGGCACTTTTTAATATGCAAGTTGCTCTACCAATGCAGATCAGCAATTTTTCTGTATTTTAGAAGTTGCTCAGCCAGGACCCTGAAAAAGTAGTTGACTTTCCCAGAGTCACATAGATAGTGATTACCATTTAGTTACTAAGCTTTGTGGATATCAAAAAAAGGCCAAAAAAAAGTCCCTGTTCTCAAGGGAGAACAGTTCAGTGGAGGAGACAACATACAAACACCTGTGTACAAACAAAATATTTAAGAGAATTCAAGGAGAATAATGGCAGGGGGAAGACATTAAATATTTATGAAACATAGAACTCGCACCCAGCTCTTTCTTATTTCATGAGCTCCATTTATTATAATTTAGGTAAAAATACAATAGTGATTAGTAATGTATTACTATTACATTAATAATGACTAATAGTAATTAGATAATATACTATTACATTTAAAGGTTTATGCTGAGATTAGATTAATTGCCTCAAGGAAAATGTCTACTGACTGAACAATTATGTTTACAATATTTAAATATTTGGTCAGTACTTTTACAATTTATATGTTTATATTGTTCAGAAATAAATTATTAATATTTGTTATGTAAATGTGCACTATTCTGAACATGAATATAGGGCAGAGTATATTATAACAAATATTCTCTCAGAGTTTTTTAATGAGTTCAAGCCAGACCTGGGATCAGAACTCAGATCTTTAGACTGAGTATAATTCATGAAAGCCTTACTAAAACATATAAACAATTGTCAGTCTTCATTACTAAATAACATCACTAAGTTGGCTGTTCATAAGATATATAGTGCTATACTAGATACAATGGAGTTTATTTAGTTTTGGTTGATGCAACCTTGACCTCTGAGCAATTTTATAATCTTGTTGGTAAGAAAAGATCAATGAGCACAGATAGAAATGTCAATAGATTAATTATCAGCATAATGATAGGAGACTAGTTCTGTGATTTCATTGCTATAGGGAGCTCTCAGAAGAGGAAATTCTTATAGCAATTCAGGTTGCCAATTTCTCTGTAATAACAATAAGATAATTCAGAGAATTATTCAGGGCACCAAAATGTTAAGTGACTTGTTTGGAGTCACAAGGCCCCATAGTGTCTATAGTGAAACTTATATTGAAACTTTAGCCACTATGTCACACTGGACTACAGTTATCAATAAAACAATAAAATCATATTCATTTAGCACCTATATCTAAGCAAAAAGGTCTTTGGAGTGGAAATAGAAGATCTGTTCTATCCAAATAGAAGACCAGTTCTTCACAGATATGTGACAATGGGAAGTATTTCATCTTTTTGGGAGTCTCGGTTTCCTCCAAAAACATAAGCAGGTAAGAAGAGAAGATTGGGAATAGCTACAATTTTACCTATATATATATTTTTTCAAATACATAATTTTAAATCTGGGGAGGAGTGTTCAGGATTGGGTTGTGCTCTACAACTCCAGAATGGTTTTGGGAAAATTAAAAAAGAGAGATTCTATTTTAAATGTAAAAAGATTATAATTATAGAAGTCTTTCTGGAGAAGATGGTTTTGAGTTACCTTTGGAAAGGACAGAGGAAGAGAAAACAAGCTCACGTATGGGATATTTCTTGAATAGAAGGATAAAATTTACTGAAGTAATGGTAAAAAGGTTTCTTAGATCTGGGGTCAGAGTGTGGGAATTTATACATAATTCATCCTTTTTTTGATTCATATTGAATAAGAGATACATTATTATCAGAAATTAAACATTGAGAGGCACTATTGTATATGAGATAGAAAGCTAGTCTCAGGGTCCAAAGTCTCTGAGTTTAAATAGAGACATTGTCTCTATGATCTTGAACAAGTCACAACTTCAGTGCTCTCAAATAGCTCTGTAAGACAAGAATTCTTAACCTGGATTTTGTGAAATTTATATTTTATATATCTAGATAACAATTTCATGTAACTGGCTTCCTTTGTAATCCTTTATGTGCATTCAAGAACTTTTTTTTTTCTGAGAAGGGGTTTATACGATTCACCAAAGTGCCAAAGGAGTCTGTAATACTAAAAATGTTAATACCCGTATATGTTAAAGAACAAATACCAATCAGCAATGGTAGAAGTCTTCCACCTATAGATCCCTACACTATTGAAATCCCAAGTCTGATAAAAAAGAAAATAAGAAAAACACTATAGAGACAAAATATGTAGTTCAAAAACCACCAAAATAGACCATGAAGCTCTTATAATATTGAATAACTATGACTTTGAACAATTCACTCAACTAATCTATTCTTAGTCTCATGATCTAAAAAATTAGGAAATTGGATCGGATGACCTATGGTCTCATCTGTGACATTTTATGATAATAAAAGTCACTATTGAATCTAAAAAAGGACATAGAATCATATATTTAAAGCTTGGATAAGATTTTACGAATGATACTATTTAATATTTTCATTTTACTCCTAAGGAAACTGAGACCTAAAGAGCTAAAGTAATTTGCCCAAGGTCACTCTGGTAGGAAACAAAAGATCTGAGATTTGAATTCAGGTGCTCTAACTCCAAATTCAAGCTCTCTTCCCATTGTACCACTGTGAACCTAATATTCATTTTCCTACCTTCATGAGATATGAAAAATGTGGATGTTAAGAATGAACAGATTTTTACAAGTCTCTGTAGATACACTTAAATATGTGATAGACTGCCTTGGATGATTAGGCAATTCATCTGGCCTAGAGGAATCCCTAGTGACTTCAAGTGAAGTACGCTACAAAATGAGAGGTTGGCCCACAGAGTTATAATATTGAAAAATCACGGGGCTTCAGCGTTGGACCATTTTTGTCCAACTCATATTAATTATCCAATTGGAAATGGAAGGAAAAGGAAAGATGTTTTTGAAGAATGAATGCTTCCTGCCTATCTGAAAGAAGTCACATCTATTCAATCACTGTAGGAATAATTATTTGGCAAGCTCTAATATTGTAAAATATAGCATTTCTAAGGCCCTTTTGTGATAGTTTATTGATGTTCATGGAACAGCTAGGTGGCACAGTGATGGAGTGCCCTGTCTGAAATCAGAATGATTCATCTTCTTGAGTTCAAATCGGCCCTCAGACACTTACCAATTGTGTGACCTTGGGCAAGTCACTTAACCTTGTTTGCCTCAGTTTCCTTATCTGTAAAGTGAGCTGTAAAAGGAAATAGCAAACCATTCCAGTATCTCTGTCAAGAAAATCCCAAATGGTGTCATGGAGTGTTGGACACGATTAAATAACTAAATACCAACAATCAATGTCCCCTTCTTAAAAATTCCAAAGTCTAATTCTAAAACCGCATTGTGCTTTGGAGTAATCCTAAGTTTTCAAAAATTGATCTCTGTAAGCTTTTTCCAAGATGGAAAGACTTTGAATTCATTTCCAGTGAAGGACTCTATTTCTAGTGTCTGAAGACCAATCTGTATAAATTCAGAGACACTCATCACTAGATTATTCATAGGGTGATGAATTTTAAAGTTATGACAACTTTTGAATATTGCCTAATAAGTTGTGGAAGACTACTTGCTGCAGACTGCATTGTAGGAGAGAGTGTCCACACTTAGAAAATTGAGGATTCTTCAAGTATGGAAGTATTTTTCTTGTTCTATTGATTCCAGATGTCCTCCTAAAAATCACTTTGTAATCCTAGAAAATTAATTTGATCACCAATAGTTGTTCCAAAACTGGACTGAGTGTTAGACTTATGGGGAATAAAGGTTGTAGAAGGCTTCAGAAGAACATTAAGGAATATCTACATTTTATTAGGATTAGGGATTTTTATCTGTTGAAGATATAGGGTTTTTTGGGGGATGGGGAGGGAATTCTGAATTTCATTGGTATAAGAAACTGCCAAGGAAATTCCCTCCAATAGTACAGATTAGAATGTAAGTGTAATTTATGATCTTGAAGAATAGCCTGGAAGCACTGAGAAGTTAAGTACAGAGAAGTAAGACACATGGTCACTCAACTGATGACCTGAAAGACTTGAGCTCAGTGAGGTCTTTCTGATTCTAAAGATGGCCTTTCATTTTCACTTTTCCTAGTCATTATTTGAGTCAAAAAATTTTCACCTTGTGGGCCTAGAATTTAAGCTTGAGATAATCATCTTGTTGTATGACCTCCACAATGTTCCCTTAACTAAATAATATCTGGGAACTCTTTACATTCTCCTTTTCTCATTAAGGGAAAAAACAGTCCTCTGACAACTCAATTATGATGGTAGATTGGTGTTTTGTGTAGCATTTTACTTTCCTCATGATGCCATTTTTTTAAAGATGGGAAGAAGGCTAAACTTTAGTAGAGTAGAAAGAAAGTGCACATAATTGAGGATGTAAAACCTATCTAGTCTTTTTTGTTCCAAAGTTCTAACAGAAAACTGTAACATAAAGTGAATGACTTAATTGGATATAATATACACCTAAGATAATCCCAGAATCCTGAATTTAACTTAAGTCATTTTTATCTTGAATTCTGAACTTGGCCAGTTGAATTTTAATGTTATCAATTTAAGTAAATGAAATACTTAATGTCTTTTTCTGTTTTTATATGAAGATAAATCAAATAATTAAGAAATGCAAATTAAAGCAAGTTTGCAGCTTCATCCCTTGCCTATTACATGCACAAAGATGACAAAAAGAGAAAAAAGAAATGACGAATATTGGAGGGTCTATGGAAAAACAAGCATATTAATGCACATTTGGTGGAGTCATGAATAGGTCAATCATTTCAGAGAGCAATTTGAATGATGTGCTTTTTGACATAGTCATACCACAGGAAGCCTTATCTTCCAAAGAAATTAAAGAAAGAGGAAAAGATTCTACATGTAAAAAATATTTAGGAGCACCTTTTGAGGTTACAAAAGTTCTATATGCTAAGGTGATACTTATCAATTAGGGAATGGTTGAACAAATTGTGGCATATGAATATAAAGAAATATGATTGTATTGTAAGAAATAAGGAAAAAATAATTTCAAAGAGTCTCCAAAGGAGTATGAACTGATGAAGTGTGAAATAACTATGACTAAATAGAACAATTTACATTATGACATACAAATAAATTTGAAGATTTGTATAAACAGATAAAGAATCAAGCAGAATCCAGAGAACTTTTGTGTAGTAGCAATATGGCAAAAAACAACTTTGAGCACAAGAACTATGATCAATGTAATTGATGGCACTTCATAATTTTAGAGGACTGATTTTTAAGTCTAGATTTTACTATCTATCTCTTTACAGAGAAATGAAGGAATTAGGATACGGAATTAAATGTACTTTTTGGACAAGACCTTGCATATTTGTTAAAAGGATTTTTGTTTTCCTTTCTTTTTATGTTTTCCTCCAGTGCAGTGAATTGTGGAAGAGCTAATAAATTTCTGTTAAGTAAAAAATGAAATTAATCTTAAAATTAAGGCAAAAAAGACATTACTTTTATTTTTAAAAACTAACAAATCCTGTGACTAAATCCAGAATATTTTAATATTCTATACTTGATATTCACAAATATTTTTTATTTCCCTTTTTTATTTGCTATTCCCTTCCTGCAACCCCAATATTTACATAGCTCTGAAGATATTTAAATAAATAAACAAAACTACTGGGGTTTTTGTTTATAATGTCAAGTATTTTAAAAAATACTTGTTGATGCATGACTATCAATTTTTTCCCTTTGATATATGGAACATTCTATTTCCCTCAGGATAGAATCAGGGACATAAACCCTAATCTAAATCTTCCTAGGATTATCTGTTTCCAAAATGCAAATTTCCTAGTACATGGAGTCTGCTTGTCTTAGCAAATACATTAGGACTGTTCTCCAATTTCTCCATACATACTGGAAACATATTCTTCTAGTACTTGCTCTCTAGATCCTCCCTACTGTCATTTTCCTAGGTCAAATGTTTCCTGAGAGACCAGCCATTTATTATAATTGTGATTATTAACTGTTTTATGTATTTCGTAATAGTTAATTCCCTTCCAACAGCCAAGACAGGAGTGACACAAGAATAAGTAACCAATCATGTACCTCTTGTAGATAGAATTGAACTGAATTGAATTCTGATAAAATCAAAGAACTTAATAAAATCCTTTGTTGAGCCTTAGTCAAATAGTTGGGTACAGATATGAAAGTCTTAGCAAGATGCTTGGGGTATTTAGAAATTAAGTTCAAAACTATACAGAAAAATTTACACCTAAAGGCAGGATTTCTTTATTCTCATGATTAATGCTCTTTATACTGTACCATGCCTGTGTTGGGGGTAAATGTTTAGGGAAAAAAAACTGCAGAAAGAAGTCCACTCTCTTTTGATTTGGGCTTCCATAAGAACATATAGTAGGATGATAAATTTGTAAGGAAAAAGAATAGCATATCTCAGTGCCTAATAATTAAGCACTCATTTGATTGTCTCCCAGAGAGATTATCCTACAGAGGTAACCAGAAATAGAGGCATTTTGCACCTACAGATTCATAGTGGAGAATATGATGGACTGGAAGACCCTTTTGGGCTCCTGTGCAGAAATATTTTAACTTTTCTCTTCTATGTAGGATACAAGACCCTTGCATAGATCAGATTGAATTTAATGTTTATTCTAATACCTGCTGCTTTGAAGAAAAGAAAAGAAAAGGGAAGTACCCATGGATGGTAATGATTCCTAGCACCATGATGGAATATTTTATCTAGCTATTTTTAGAGACTTTTGAAGAATAAAATTTCTACCTGAGTCAGAATTTTTGTATAATAACTTGGTTTAGATTTACTTGACTTCCATATCAACTAAAGGCAAAGGCCATATTCTAAGAATAATTATGAAATATTTGTCTAGAGAAAAAATACAGTACATGGGCAGTAGCTGTTATTCTAAACAAAATAACTTGATCATTTAAATTTTTATTCCTAAAATGCCTAAGGCACCAGTCAACATCATGTACTAATGGTTAAAAAAGAAGCTGTGTTTAAGTAAGAGAAGGCCAAAAATTAAAAATAAAAAAGGCAAAACCCACTAATATTTTCCATGTGTACAATTTTACCATTAAAAAATAGCCCAAAGAATTTTCCTGCAAAATTTATTTTCAATAAATGTCACTAGACTGTGCCATGTATGCTAACTTTTGGATAACTCAAATTTGGACTATATATTGATAAATCTGAGGGGGAATTTGTCACAGAAATACTAGTGTCACAATAATATTTATAGATCATATGATTTGGATCATGTCTTCTTTATAATTTCATTAATTATATACACAATATTGTGTTCACCATGAACCCAACAGGAGTTGTTATGGTTGCTGTAGTGAAAATATATAACTTATTTACAATGTAATATGTAGGCACATCAGCATGGCACAGTGTAACCTTAACTCTTAGATTTGGTGTCAGAGGACCTAAGTTCAAATACTGAGTCTCTCATTTACTACCTACGTGATCTCTGGTAGGTCTCATTTTTCAATTCTTTAAAAATCCAGAGTGCACTGAATGACATCCAAAATCTCTCTGGATTTCAAATGTATGATTTGCTTTCAATTAGATATTATGTGCTACAGATCTCCTAATGAAGCATTTCTAGAGATAGAGTCAAAATGATAGAGCAGAGAAAACAGGCAGTTGAGTTCTCATCAACATTTTCCTCCAATCTACTTCAAAATAATGCCTCAAATAAAATTCTCGCGTGGCAGAGCCAACAACAGTTCAGAATGAGATATCCTTCCAGCCCAAGAACATTGGAAAGAAGAGATCTATAACAAAGGGCAGCCTGAACCCCACGTGGATGAAACACCAACCATGAGAGTAGGTGAGGGACAGAATCAGCAACAAGTTCAGGTGCTTTTAAGCCAGAGGCAGTAAGGGGATCTAGTAAATGAGTTAGAAAGAGATTACAAGGTACCCCTATACTAGTACTGGATACAGGGCCAGAAGCTCTTTGTCTATATCCACTTCTGGATCATAGTTCATGGGTAGAAAGGAGAACTTTTGATCAAGAGGGAGTGGAAACATTGCAGAGCAGCATTATTTCTAAGGGATCAAAGATTCAGAGAAACAGTATTCCCAGTCCTAAAGGAGGAGGGGCACTGGGAAACAATATTGATTGTGACCCCAGAGGACAATAGACCACGGTAGAAACCAAGAGAGTAGAAACACACCTCTCCCCAGATCATACCATCTTGGAAGCACCCAAAACTCACCAATTAGGTCTGAAGTTTGATGTCAAAAAGTCTAGAACTTGAGACAAAGTTTCTCTCCCTTCCCAGTGGGAAAGAACCCAAAACTGACATAAAATTCCAAATCAAGAAATGGGGTAGGAAAAGGAGTGAACAACAAAAAAGAACCTGTCCATAAAAAGTCAATATGATGACAGGGAAAATCAAAATAAAACTCAGAAGCAGACAATAAAGTTAAAATGGCTATTTTAAAACCTCAAAGAAAATGTGAATTGGACAAAAGAGCATCAGAAATTCTTAGAAGAGTTAAAAAATAATTTTCAAAGTCAAATAAGTTTGTTAGAGGAAAATTTAAGGAAAGATATGAAAAAAAGGAAAATAATTATGAAAAGACAATCACTTATTAAAAGGATCATGCAAATTGAGAAAAAAAATCTTTTAAAAATTGGCCGAATGGAAAAAGCATGTACAAAAAAAAAAAAAAAACAAACCACTGGTGAAAAATGATTGCTTACAAAGTAAAATTGGCCAAATGGAAAAAGTGGTACAAAAGAGCACAAAAAAAATCCCCTACAATTTTGATTTGGGCAAGTGGAAGGGAAGGAACAATAAAACAAAGTCAAAAAATGACATAATAAAAGAAAATATTGGAAAAACAATAACCTAAAAATAGATCAAAGAAAGATAATTTAAGAATTATTGTATTACCTGAAAGACATGATCAAAGAAAGAGCTAAAGAGCTTCAAGAAATTACCAAAGAAAACTTCCCTGACATCCAAGAACCAGAAGTAAAATAGAAATAGAAAGAATCCATCAATCATCACCTGAAAATGATCCTAAAATGAAAACTCCCAGGAATATTATAGCCATATTCCAAAGCCCCCAGATAAAGAAAAAATACTTCAAGCAACAAGAAAAAAAAATTCCAATATCTTGGAACCATAGTCTGGATTATACAAGATTTAGCAATGTAATATTAAAGGAGTGGAGGGCTTGGAATATAATATTCCAGAAAGGACAAGAACTCAGGTTACAACCAACTATAATCTTCCCAGCAAAACAGAGTATAATCCTTCAGGGAGGAATATGAATATTTAATGAAATAGAGGACTTTCAAGAATTCCTGATGAAAAGACAAGTGCTGAATAGAAAATTTGACATTGAAATACAAGACTCAAGAGAAGCATAAAAGAGTAAACATGAAAGAGAAATCATAAAGGACTCAAGAACATTTAAGTGTTTACTTTTCTACATGAGAAAATGAGACATGTATCTTCTAAGAAATGTATTATTATTAGGAAACTTAGAAGGATTTTACAAAGAAAGAGGATGGAGAAGAGAATCAATTATATTAGTATGATATTAAAAAAATAGGTAAGAAAAAGGGAGACCCAGGGAGAAAGGGAAGGGAGAGGAATAATGGAGAAAATTGTATCATATAAAATAGGCATGTAAAAAAGAAAGGATTGGATGGAGAAATTACTGGAGAGGTGGGGAGCAATGTTTGAACCTTACTCATATCTAAATTGGTTCAATGAAGGAAAAAAAATCTATCTTCATACTCAATTGATAATAGAAATTTATCCTACCTAATAAAAAAATAGGAGAGGAAGAGGGTAAGAAAAAATGTGGAATGATAAAAGGGAAAGCAATGGTCAGAAACAAGAAACTTTAGAAGTGAAACAGGATAAAGAAAGAGACAGAAGAAAGAAAATAGGATGGGGGAAAAGTGAATGTGAATAATTAATTCATAAAATGGAAATGAATAGCAGCATGAACTAGAAACTAGAATCCAACCTTATTGTTTACAAGAAAAACACTTGAAATAGAGAGACACACAAAGTTAAAATAAGGGGCTGAAGCAGCATCTCTTATACTTTAACTGGAATTTACAAAGGTAAGTGTAGCCAATCATGATCTAAGACAAAGTAAAAGCAAAAATAAACTTAATTAAAAGGGATAAGAAGAAAAACTGCATCTTGCTAAAAGGAATTAAAGGCAATGAATAGGTATCAATACTAAACATGTATTCATGAAATAACATAGAATTCAAATTCCTAAGGAAAAGTTAAATGACCTACAGAAGGGAATAAAATGGTAAAACTATACTAGTGGGGACCTTAACTTTCCCTTTTTAGAGTTAGATAAATCTAATTATAAAATAATTAAGAAAGAAGTGAAGGAGAGGAATAGAATCTAAGTTAGAAAGGATAGGCTTTTGGGAAAAAATTGAATGAGAATAATAAAGAGTACAGTTTTTTCTCAGCTACACACACAAAATAAATCATCACATATTAGGGCATGAAAACCTCACAACCAAATTCAAAGAAGCAGAAATGTTAAATATACTCTTTTCAGATCATAGTACAATAAAAATTACATTTGATAAAAAGGCCATGGAAACATAAATTAAAAACTAGCTGCAAACTAAATTATCTAATTCTAAAGAATAGATGGGTCAAAGAACAAGTTATAGAAATAATTTTAAATTTTAATTAAAGAGAATGACAATGAGACAATATTCCAATATTTATGGGATACAGCCAAAGCAGTATTATGAGAAATTTTGTATCTCTAAATATGTATATTAATAAAAGTGAGAAAGACAAGATCAATGAATTGGGCATTCAACTAAACACAAAAACAAGAATTAGAAAAATAATGAATTAAAAATCCCCAAATAAGTGCAAAAATAGAAATGTTGAAAATTAAAGGAAAGATTAATAAAAGTGAAAGTTTAAAAAAATTGAACTAATAAAAAACATACTAGAGCTGGTTTTATGAGGGGAAATTAATAAGATAGATAAACTATTGGCTAATTTGATTTTCAAAAAGAAAGAAAATCAAATTACTAGTCTCAAAAATGAAAAATGTTAATTCAATGCCAAGGAAGATGAAATTAAAACAATTACTAGCAGTTATTTTACCCAGTTATATATCAATAAAATAAAATTGATCATATAAATTAAATGGATTAATATTTATAAAAATATAAACTTCCAAGATTAAGAGTAATTAGAATACTTAAATGACTCTATCATAGAAAAAAAATGGACAAGTTTCTATATGCTCCCTAATAAAAATCCCTATGATCAGACGAATTCAAGTGAATTGTGTTGTTATTCAATCATGTTCAATTCTTTATGATTCTGTAGATCATATTGTTCGGTGCATTTTCTTGCCAAAGATACTGGAGTGGGCTGCCATTTTCTTCTGCAGAGGTTTAAGACAAACAGAAGTTAAGTGACTTACTCAGATTCACTCCACTAGTAAGTGTCTAAAGACAAATTTGAGCTCAGATTTTTCTGATTCCAGACCCAGCACTCTACCCCCTGAGCCAACTGTCTTCTAGAATTCTATTAAATGTTTAAGGAACAATGGTTCTAATGCTATTATCAGTAAGGAAGGAGCTTTACCAAATTCCTTTGATGACACAAATATGGTTTTGATTTGTAAACTAGACACAGAAAAAGCAACAACAACAACAAAAAAAACTAAACACCAATTTATTTATTGAATATCAGTATGAAAATTTAAAATAAAATTCTAGCAAGGAGATTATAGCTATATATCATAAAGATCATACAGTATGACAAGATGGAATTTATAACAGGAATTCAAATCTGGTTCATCTATCAGCATAATTCACTATATTGATGCTAATAAAAAAACAAAAATCTTATGATTATATTGATGTGGAAAAAACCTTTAATAAAATACCTATTCCTGTTTAAAAAAAGAAGCCAACAAAGCAAAGGAACCTTTTTAAAATGATAAGTAATATCTATTTAAAACCAGTATCATACATTATCTAGAATAGATATAGACTTGGAACCTTCCCAAAAATATCAGGAGTGAAGCAAAAATGTCCATTATGACCACTATTATTTAATACTATACTAGAAATGCTAGCTACAGCAACAGGACAAGAAAAAGAGATTGAAGGAATAAAAATGGGCACTAAGGAAATAATACTATCACTCTTTGAAGATAATATGATAGAATTCTAAAGAATTAACTAAAAACTAGTCAAAACAATTAACAACTTTTAGCAAAATTGCAGGTATAAAATAAACCAATGTATATCACCAGTATTTCTATTTACTGTTAATAAAGCTTAGCAGGAAGAGATAGAAAGAGAAAAATTTCATTTAAAATAATTACAGATAATAAAATATAGAATAAAATAGACAATAAAATCTACCTACCAAGACAAACTCAAGAACTGTGAACACAACCACAAAACATTTTTCATACAAATAAGATAGATCTAAATAATTAGAGAAACAGTAATTGCTTTTGGGTACACTAAACCAATATAATAAAAGGACAATTCTAAGTTTATTCAGTGCTATGCCCATCAAACTAACAAATAATAATTTTATAGAATTAGAAAAAATAACAGAATTCTTCTGGAAAAATAAGAGATCAAGAATATTAAGATTAAAAATGTGAAGGAAAGCAGCCTAACAATTCCAGATTTCAGAGCATATAACAAAGTGTTAATCATCAAAACAATCTGATACTAGATAAGAAATAGAGTGGTAGATCAATGAAATAGATTAGATATATAGCTCACAGTAGTAAATGACTATAGTAATCGAGAGTCTGATAAACCAAATGATTCAAACCTTTGGGATAAGAACCCAACATATGACAAAAATTGCTGGGATAAGTGGAAAACACTTTGTAGAAACTAGACATCGAATGTTTCACAACATACATGGTAAATACATGGTAACACATAGTAAAAATGCATACATGATTACAGCGGTTCTCAAAGTATGGTCTAGAGAATCCTGGGGATCTCTGAAACCCTTTAGAAATTCAAAAATAGTTTTTATTTCCAATATGGTAAATGTCTATAAATATAATCCAGATAAACAAAAACTCTTTGGAGAGATCCTCAATAATTTTTAATAGGATAAAGATACTGAAAACAAAAGTTTGAGAACCACTGATAGACATAAAAGGTGATAGTCCAAATAAATTAGGGGAGCATTGAAAAATATACCTGTAATATCTCTGTATAAGGAAAGAGATTTGAGGGGACAAGAGGTAATTACAGGAAGAAAAAGAAATAATTTTAATTACATGAAATTAAAAAAAAAACTTTTGTAAAAATAAAGCCAAAATTAAGAGGGAAATAGAAAACCAGAAAAAAAATTATTGGAAGTTTCTCTGATAAAAGGCCTTGTTTCTCAAATACATAAAGAATGGACCAAATTTATAAACAAAGGAGCTGTTCCCCTGTTTATAAGGGGTAAAATGATATGAAAACATAATTTTCAGAAGAAGAAAGCTATCAATAGTCATATGAAAAAAATGCCCTAAATCACTACTGAATAGAGAAATGCAAATTAAAATAACTTTGAGATGCGGGTTCATGCTTAGGATTGGCTAACATTACAGAGAAGGAATAAGATGGAGAAAATTTGAAACACTAATGAATTACTGTTTGAATTGTAAAGTAGTACAACCATTCTGGAAAATGATTTGAAACAATTCCCAAAAGTGTGCATATGTTTTGAGTCAGGAATACCACTACTAGGTAAGTGTTTTAAAGAGATCAAAGAAAAATGAAAAGGTCCTATTTATACAAAAGTATTTAAAGCAGAATTTTCTGTTGTGGCAAAGTTGTTATTTCTGTGATTGTGATTGTTGTTTGTCCTTTGTTCTTGAAGAGAACCGTGTCATTAGGTAGGTGATATCATGACTTTTGACTAAGTTGGATTTAAGTGAGGCAGGGTTATACAAAATCACCAGCCACTCTACCCTCTAGAATCATCTGGGATCAATGGCAAGATATATAGATCAGGACAATTGCAGATGGCCCTGGATGCAGTGGGAAACTGGACTTTTTAAGCTAAGGTCTTTATCAAGTCTCAGTTTGACTGAGGCAATGCCCATTCACTGGTTAAGACTAGGTAAGAAATGATGCAAAGAATCACTTCTTCTACCTAGTTTAAAAAATCAATCTGAAAGGGGAAGACCCTCAGAGTTTCTGGTCAAGGGAAAGCTCACTTTGAGCCATCCAACCCAAACAATGGCCAAGTGAGTGTCAGGCTGAGACCTATTCTTGACCAAGCAATGAGGGCCAGAGTGATTTGGATTTAAGTCATGGTCTTTAACAAATAAATCTATCCCTTAAAGCCCAAGATATCTTGCACAATTTCAGTGATCAAAATATATATTCCTTTGAGCAGAGGAACTGCAGATAAGAGTGTGATTTCCTATGTGAAGAGAGGGAAAGGAAGGAGGAAAAAGAGAGAGGGAAAGAAGAAGGGAAGGAGAGAAGAGAAAGAAAAAAGGGGTAGGGAGTCAAGGTTAGAAGGAAGAAAAGGAGAAAAGAAGGAAGGAAGGAAAGAAGGAAGGAAGGAAGGAAGGAAGGAAGGAAGGAAGGAAGGAAGGAAGGAAGGAAGGAAGGAAAGGAAGGAAGGAAGGAAGGAAGGAAGGAAGGAAGGAAGGAAGGAAGGAAGGAAGGAAGGAAGGAAAGAAGGAAGGAAGGAAGAAGGAAGGAAGGAAGGAAGGAAGGAAGGAAGGAAGGAAGGACAAGTTATGGTATATGATTATGATGGAATATTGTGGTGCTGTAAGAAATAATAGCAAGATGGTTTCAGAAAAACCTGGGAAGACTTATATGAATCAATTCAAAGTGAAGTGAACAGAATCAGAAGAACATTGTATACAGTAACAGCAATGTTACATGATAAACAACCATGATCCCCCAATTGATAAATGGTCAAAGGATATGAACAATCAATTTTCAGACACAAAATGAAAGCCACTTGTAATTACCTGAAAAAATGCTCTAAATCACTATTGATTATAGATATTCAAATAACTCTGAGATACCACCTTATACTTCTCAGACTGGCTAAGGTGACAGGAAAAGATAATGATAAATATTGGAGAGATTGTGGGGAAACTGGGACACTTGCTGGTGAAGTTATGAAATGATCCAACCATTTTGCAGAGCAATCTAGAACGGGGCCCAAAGGGCTATAAAACTGTGCATACCCTTTGACCCAGCAATGTTATTTAATGGGTCTATATCTCAAGGAAATCTTAAAGGAGGGGAAAGGATCCACATGTGCAAAATTTTTTGTAGCAGCTCTTTTTATGGTAACAAAAATTGGAAAAGGAGTGGATGCCAATCAATTGGGGAATGGCTGAACAAGCTGTGGTAGATGAAGGTAATGAAATATTATTGTTTTACAAAAAATGATGAACAAACTGAGTGTAGACAGGACTGGAAAGATTTACGTGAACTGATGCTGAGCTAAATGAGCAGAATCAGGAATACATTGTACATAATAACAGCAAGAATGTGTGATAATCAATTATAAAAGGCTTGGTTCTTCTAAATTCAATGATCCACAGCAATCCCAATAGATTTTGGACAGAAAATGCATCCAGAAAAATATTTAAGGAGACTGAATGTAAATGAACACATGCTATGTTCCTCACTTTTTTCTGTTTTTTAATCTCTCCCATGGATTTTCCCTTTTGCTCTGATTTTCCCTCCCAACATGATTAATAAAACAATGTGTATTAAAAAGAAATAAACATAAGAAAGGTAAATAATTAAGAAATACTTAGCTAATTTGCTCAAGACAATGATCCAAGAGAATTTCAAAGGACCCATGATAAAAAAGGCTGTCCATTTCCAGAAAGAGAACAGATAAATTCTGAATGCAGATTGAAGCATATCTTTTAAAAACTTCCATTATTTTTATTGTTTTTGCTTTCTTTTTCAGTATGGTTAATGGAAATATGTTTTACCTAACTTACATATATAAGTGAAATCTAATTGTTTGCCTTCTCAAGGTGGGAGTGGGAGAAAGGGAAATAATATAGAAGTTAAAATTTTGATTGTTAGAAATTTTTTACATGTAATTGGGAAATGTTTGATAAAATAAAATTTAAAAATTATAAAAAAGGGGGCAGCTAGGTGGTTCAGTGGATAGAGTACTAGCCCTGAACTCAGGAAGAACGGAGTTCAAATCTGCCCTCAGACACTTAACTCTGGGCAAGTCACTTAACCTCAATTGCCTCAGCAAAATTAAATAAATAAATAATGAAAAATAACTCATAATGAAAACAAGGCCATGCTTTTAGTTTTTAATTTTATGTTATCCATTGAGTCTGTGGTAAATACTATGCCTATACATATGATACAATGTATAGAATTCAGTGAGAAAGAATAAAATCTATAAAAAGACTCTCATTTTACTCTAATATTCCTCTTTTACTATTTTGACTATTAAGAAATTTAGATGACTTGACTGTGCTCTCCATGTAACAACCTTCTTCATAAAGTCTGAATCAGTATGAAGAATTCCTGGTGTGGAAACTCCCTGCACTGATTCAGATGAGCAATTGTCTGCATGGGGGCTTTGGGAGTTAAGAAGCAGTCCCAGGAGTATATAGCAGTTTGTGTCAGAGAAAGGGTTTGAATTTTGCTGTCCCTGAATCTTCTGGAGGCCTTCTATATGTTACCTTAAATAATGTCTTTCCATAAATATTTTAAGGGCAAATTTCACACTGAACATTTAAATGATTTTCAAGTAAAGTTTAATCATTCAATTTACAAGCTTATTATGTGTTTATTATTGTTAAGCATTGAGGTTAGAAAAGAAAAAATACTCCCTGCCTGTAAGGTGCTTATATTCTAATAGGAGAAACAACATGGAAATAACTCAATACAGAGGAGAAGATATAAATAGAATAAGTGGAAAGTCCTCTCAGTGGGAATATGCTAGAAACTGTATAATTTAACAATAAGAATAATAACAATAAATGGTATTTGTATACACTTTATGCCAGGCAATATGTCAAATGTTTTTCATTTGTTATCTCATTTGATTCTCACAACAAAGGCTGGTACTACAGTTATCTCTTCCACATCTTGACTTTCTCTATCATGGTTTCTATATATCGCTGGCTGACATAAGAAACTAGATGGGAATTTTGTGAGAGAGTTTTGTCCATCATGGTTTCCATATATCACTGAATCATATAAGAAATTAAATGGCAATTTTGTGGGAGAGTTTTGCAGAAGCTGCAGACAACATGCAAAGACTAGCAGAGGACACAGAAAAATTTTAGAAAGTCAGAAAGGCATAACATATATGTATAGTATTGTATAGCACCAGCATATTTTATATTTTAAGACCATAGTAATTCAGACTTTTTCTGATATAAGAGGAAGGCCAAAAAAACTTCTATGGATTTTCCAGATGGCAGGGGTGTTGTACCCTTAACCCACACAATATGGAAGGGATAGCTGTATTATTTCCATTTACAAATGAGAAAACTGAGGCAAACTGGATTAAATGATTAGCCCAGAGTTAATAAGTGTCGGTGGCCAGATCAGATCTGCACTCAAATTTTCTTACTTCCAGTCCCAGCACAGTCCATTTACTGTGCCAACTAGATGCCCCAAACCTCTTATAGAGATTTTATATCTGAGTGTACTTTTTTTTTTTTAAGGAAGGTGAGGGAACAAGTTCCTAACAATATCCTTGAGTTACATAACCAATTCTACAGCCTTTTCCACCAAATGAGCAGATGGATTTTCTCCTATAGTCCACCATAAAGAGTAATCTCATGCTATCACACCTGTAATAGGGGAAGAACCAGGTGCCATTATGACAAGGACCTGAAAGTCACAGGGGTAAAACTTGAATGCCATTGTCCTTCTAGCTTTCAAAGCTTAAATCCTACCTCCTGCTGGGGTATGAAATTCAGAAAACCATTTGTAGAGATATCAGTGAGGGCCCTGGTATAAAAGGGGAATGATGCTTTGCAAAATCCCCCAGGACCTACTGAGCTTTTTCATGGTAATGAAGAAATGTCAGTGGAAGTTGATGGGGCGTGTGTGCATGTGTATGGATGTTGGGGAGGGGGTGAGGGAGAAGTGGGGGAAGAGAAGATGGAGGCAGACTTGAATTTTTACATTCGAAATGTCATTTGGAAACCGCTTGTGTACTCCAACTCAGAGCTCCAAACTCTTTCCATGCTGTTTAAAAAAAAAAAAAAAAAAACAAAACCGGTCCGTAAACAGGTCAGTCTTCTGTAAAAAATTGATTTGACAACAGCAATTTTAAGTGGTTGATGGCTTGGAGTTTGCAGCATCTTCCTCTGCTCTCTGATCTGGTGTGAACGGGAGGATGTTTATCTGTTATTTATGGAGCAGGCTGATGAAAAAAAAAAAAAAAATGGAGCGTGTTCTCCTCTACCATTTGTCTTCTGTATTAACCTCCCTCTCAGGGTCACACTGAAGATGCTGTAGGTAGTGATCGGGCTGCACGTTATCAGCCTCATTGCTTAATGTGCCATCAACCAGAAGTTTAAGTGGGCTCATAACCACTGCCACTATGCTCCTAAGAAGCATTTATCTGGGGCTAAGTACGATAAAGTCCTAGAGTCGTGATATTTTAAAAGAGAGATGAAAAGTATTTCAGTGAGGATAAGGAATCTATACGTATTACTCTTGATGCCATAAATCAGCACGCTGTAAATCTGTAAATAGGGCTAGTCCAACACAGAGATAAAAGTATTTAACAAAAGGTACAACTATCTAAATTCTGGGGATTCCATTTACTTAGCCACTTTCATTTCTGAGTACCTATTGTCTGAAGCCTCCCGGTAGGATGTTTGGGCAAATACACGCAAGAAAAAAAAAGAAAGAAAAAAGAAAAAAAAAAAAGGATTAACAGGATAGATCTAATGGATTGAGGATAGAGCATTTTTGAATAGGGAAAGTGACTAGAGGCTGGTTTACAATTTGAAATTAAAAAAAAAAAAAAAAAGAGACAATTCTAGTAAGGAGCCTCTTTGTTTCGCTGAGTGCTATCTGCCTCACGCACTAGTCAGCTCCTGCTCTCTTACCATGTGGCATTCTCCCACATCCTGAGCATTCCCTTACTGCCACAGCTGCAGAGGGGCATATCTGAGGGATGTTTGCAAAGTAGTGCCTGCTTTTTGCACTCCTCCAACCCCATCAAATGTACATAATCCTTGCTGTATTGTTTTTTAACCCCTAAGTGAATTTAGATCTGGGGACACTGCATGTTTTATATTTAACTGTGGCATTTGTTTTTTTTTGTTTTTTGTTTTTTTTTAAATGCCTATGGAATGGAAGCCTAAGTGGAAATAATGCCTGGGTATGGCTCTTTCCAAACAGCTTGCAGTCAATGCCATATATTACATTGGAAACAGAACTATACCAAAGACTTCAAATACATGATAATATATTTCCTTTATAAAGAATATCTTTAAAACCCCATGGGCAATAAGGCTTGTCATTAGGTGGATGTTAATGAGTTTAATAAATTGAAAGGTGGCCTGAAATAGAAAAAGAGTAGAGTAATAATATTAGGTCATATTGTTTTACTCATTATTCACAAGAGGAAAAATTGTTTTTTAAGGCAAGAAGTTATTTCTCTCTTCAATATTTTTTTTAACTGCTTAAATAAATGTTTCTTCAGAGTTGTTTTAAGAAAAAAGGAATATGAGGCTCATGTGGAAAGAACTTTGCAGCCTCCTGCAACTTGATTGTTCACACTTCAAAGCAATCCTAAGAAAAACTGTAAATAAGGACTAGGCATAAAAATACACCAGCACCTGGGAATACTCAACCCACTGCACCACAGAACAGAATCCAAGTTCTGGCAAACAGCCAACCACTGTGGATAAATCTGGAAAGGCTTAATATATACTGAAGAACCGATCTACTTGGAGACAAACTCTGTGGGTGTACTTATCTCCATGCCACTTCCAGGACGCCTTTTACTGCTTTGAATATAAAATAGATCTGGTCATCATGTGATATAGCAGGCTCTCACACTGCTGGAGCACCCATAATGAAATCCGGAGTTAATAGGAAGTACACAGACTTCTCAAGAGACTCTTTATCATTCTTTCATTTTTTTCTCTCCCTTATCCCCCCCCCATCTCTCCTCATTTTTTTCCTTTCTTCCCTTCCCTGTTTCCCTTCCCCCCCCTTCTTCTCTCTTCATCATTCTTTTTCTTCGTCTTTTACCATTCTTCCCTCTGTCTCTTTTTCTCCCTCTTTTCTCCCTTCTCCTCTGTCTCCTCCCACCCCTCTGTCTCTCTCTCTCCTCTCCAAACATTCATTCTTCTTTCTTTTTTTCCTCTTCTTTTTTTTTCTTTCTGTATTGTAAAATATTCACTTTGATATGGTTAGTAAGACCTGAGAAACAGCTTTCAAATAGTTTAACCAAGTGAAGCTATGCTGTGGGAGGTAATTGGGCAAGCATTACCAAGTCTGAGTCATGCAATAACCTAACAAAAGCAAAGAGTGAGTCATCTGCACACGTTACCATAGCTATACAACAAACATGCAGTTTCTGTTTACTCATGGACAAATTGTCCATATCCTGCTAACTCTAACATCTAAAGGCAACAATGGCAATTTTTGCAAGTTGCTCATCTTATAATCATCTTCTTTTGTTGGATGCTTAAGCCCAATATTTAGCCAACTAAGGCCTTTTGGATAGAAAGGAGTCTTTTAAGATTGACAACAGATAATTTGTGTAGTTTAAATATGAAACATCCAGAATTCTACAGATTTTCTTCTGATAGTCAAGGGATAAAAATTTGTAATACAAAAGCTTTCATCTTTGAAGGGATCTATAAAAAAAAAAAAGAAAAGTAATTATTAAATGCAACAGGAAATGTTAGATTTCTATTAGGTTTGTTCAATTTTCCAGTTTCTCTTTCCCCTCAGCATACATTTTTCTATTGCAGATTTCACTAGGGAAATATCAGCTTCAAATTTATCCCTAAGCTAAAACCTATCAAATGATTGACGAAATCTTAGGCAACTTGAAAAGTGAGTTAAGTAAAACCTGTTTTTGCTATTTGGAGGCATATTCTCTTCTCTATAAATGTATGTCGCTCTTTCCATTTATCTGTAGTAAGAAGAGAATATTCTCCAAAGGTGAATTTATTTCTTAGAATGCTAAAGATCTTTTGTAGTACTGAGTCATACCTGAATAGGATTAAAAAAAAATTTCTTTGTGATTTTATGCATGTGCAGGCATTTAAAATATTTTCATAAGATCTTAGGATTTTCCAACTTAATGCATATGTTTCATCTGTCTGTCTTTCATATCTGATCATAGGATTAAAAAAAAACTGATGGCATTGGCTATTTTGATCATGCATGCATTATAGACAGTCATGCAGCTAATTTTAGAACTAGAAGAGATCAGAGGATTTTAACCTGAAGTCCATAAATTTATTTTAAAAGAAATATTTTTATAATCATATTTCAATACAATTGACTTTCTTTATAATCCCATGAATTCTATTTTATGCATTTAAAAACATCATTCTGAACAGTGATCCATAGATTTCACCAGATTACCCAAGAGGTCCATGACAGAAAAAAGATTAAGAACCCACAGTTCTAGAGTACAATCAATTAATTTTTTCAGGCAGGAGTCTTGAGAGTTAGAGATGTTCAGTAATTGTCTCAGCCAGGAGAGAGAGCCAGGATTAGAACTCAGCTTACCCACTTCTAATCTAGTGCTTCCCTCCATTCCTCTCCCTCTCCCTACATCTAATATCATATCACCAATGTGCTTCTTGACCCCAAGCCTAATCTTTTTTAACATCAACATTTTTTCATGTGATGCTATAGGATGATGAATTATGGAATGCTACTGTTTATAAAGAATTAAGTTAGTTGGTAATCCAAAGGGCAATGGGGAAGAGCATGGAGGCCATAAATTAGTTGAAGTATATTATCAGAGATGGTTTTCATACAAGAAATGGAGAAGATAGAATCCTGTGAAGGGAAGATCATAAAGTAGATAGACTGGCTATATAGAAAGTAAGATATAATAGAGTGCTGCACTATAACCCACAAAATATTGAAAGCCCTAACAGAAGGCCTTCAGCAAATTGGCTAGATACTTTATTGAAGATTTCTGGGAAGACACGGTATTGAATAACATGATGATGAAATGTAGGTTGGTAAATAAATTGAAAAAAAAGTCTTTGCCCCTACCTGGAATTGATTTTTTTTTTATCATTTATTAAGCACTTATACTGTTCTAGTAATAGGAGATATAAAGCTTTGGATATATAAAGACAAAAAATGGACAAACCCTGCATCCTCAAGAAAATTATAAATGGAGTAGGGAAGAGTGGGGAGGAGAAGGTAGGAGGGCAGATTACTGTGCAATGTGTACATATGCAAATACAAATTTCATACAAAGTAGTTTCAATAGGCAAAGGAATTTTGTGAGGAAAAGAAAACTGACAACTGAGGGAAGCAAGAAAGATTTTACACAGAAATAAGCAACTGAACTGTACTTTGAAGACAGTTAGGGATATGCAGGATCATTTGTGCAAAGGTGTGGAGGCAGGAGATGGAGTTATATATGAAGGGCAGTCACTCATGCAATGATGTGGAGGCAAAAGATGGAGTTTTATATGAAAGAAAGAACTGGTAGGCTTGGTGAGCAGTGTAGAGATTCTGGGAAGTAAGAGCAAAAGAAAAAATAAACTGGGAAAGTAAATGAGTGGGAGTCAGAATATGAAGGAGCATAAATACCAGAGTGAATATTTTGTATTTTCTGCAAAAAACTAATAAGAAGCCATTGAACACTTTTGAATAGGGAGGAGAGGTGACAGTCAAATTGTGTTTCAGGTATGTCAATCTTTTAGTTATATAAAGAAGCTGTAATGGATAAAAGAGTTACTAAGTAAGAAGATGCTAGAACCAGTTGAGAAATTGGTAAAGGCTTGAACTTCTTATGCCAATCTGAATAGTGAGAACTTGGATTAAATTGTAGTTTAACATTTGCAAAGCATTTTCCTTTCTATCACCCTATCCTATAAGTAATACAAATATGATCACCTCCATTTTCACAGAACCTTAGATTTAGGGTTGATAAGAACCACAGAGTCCAAGTGCACAGCTGCTCCTAGTGCATAATGATAATACACATTTCTTATTTGACTGAAACAGCAAAGCGAGACAAAAAGAGATTAAGTACTTGCCCAGCGTCATACAGTTAGTGAATGTCTGAGACAGCATTCTGCCATTATACAGACAAAGAAAGCAAGATATTAGGAGACATTAAGGACTTTGGTATTATAGCACTTGGATCTAGAGTTTTGGTCTCTGAGAGCAAAGCCTGTTGTGTTTCATCATCACTCTGCCTCTCACCATGTGGTCAGTAACACTATTCTAGGCAAGCACTTGAAGTATGGAAAACAATGGAAAAGTTATATCTAGGTATTTACTTCCAATTATAAACACAGGGAAAATAATAGCCAATATATTAGTAACAGCTAGTATTTATATGTGCTAGGTCAGGAACTTTGCTAAGTATTTTACAATTATCTCATTGGATCCTTACAACAATTCTGCAGGGTAAGTGCTATTATTATAGCCAGTATAAATAAGAAAACTGAGGTAAAGAGATTAAATATCTTGCCCAGATTCACCCAGCTAGTGAGTGTTTGGGCCATGTTTACATTTGTTTTCTTCACTCCAGGCCCAGGGTTCTAGCCATGATACCATCTGGGCTAGGAAGGATAGGGTTGCCTCTTGCCTATAAATAAAATATTGTATTTGTCGAGTTAATATCCATAGCATGTCCTAATACACTGGCTTTTCATGGAGGATCTTGTGAAGGGGAACTGACACCTCCACAGAAGAAGATTTTGTGGGATATCAAACCAAAACTAGCCGGTCCTATTCTCTTGCCTCAAAAGGCTAGAGATCTGGGTATACAGAAAAAACTCACACTTATTTGGTATTTTTCTCTGAACTAGTACTGTCCACTTGATTATGGAAGTCAAGGCAACTAGCATTTATTAAATGCTTAATATATGTCTTATACTATAAGTGCTTACTATATTCTGCTAAGTCTTATGCAAATTTGAAATAATCCCAATTTGCAAAAGGGAAAATCAAAGTTTTCCATAGAGGTTATATACCCAGATTTTATCTGAGTATTCTTTTTACTTCCCATATTGCCTCCTTATCCATTTTAATAAGCCCTTTGTGCTTCTTGGACCTTTCCTTGGAGTTGTTGGTCTTTCAATTTTATTAATTTTTTGCTATGTCTTTTAACTGGCTCTTTCTCAATCTTCCACTCACATATTGCTATATCTCTTCATTACTAGCCATTTCATCATTTTGAAACAATCTCTTTTCTATAGGTGAAAAATGGCAAGATGGTGTAGTTAAATGGCTTTGGAATCAAAGAGCTTGGATTAATTAAAAAAAAAAAAAAGGTTCACAGTACCCAGAGGAGGAGCCACTTTTTCTGAGATCTTCTGTAAATGGAGAAACAAGAATGAGTTCTGGCCTGTAGACATCCTTAGCCAAATGGAATCTGAGAACTTTGCGGGGTAGAAGATTATCTAGAAAAGTGGCTGCCATCTAATATTTAACTGGAAAATGATTATTTGAATGTTAGTACTCATAAAAGTCCTGCATTATGAGCTCTGTATACAGCACTTCTGCATTTAACCAGATGACAGCAGGGTACCGAAAATGCAGAGTCGGTCAAAGCATCCCTCCTATATGCCTCAACCCTATTATGAAGGGACCACCCAATGTGTGAGAGATTCAAAGGAACCACACGGTTTTGCTTTATTCTTTCAGTTATTATTTGTGCCTGCAACAACTCTCCTTTTTTCTCTCAAGAAGGAGGCAATGGTGGAACATAGCCCTCTTCAGCCAACCCAATTGGCTACTTTTAAAAAAATTAGCTCACAAGCTTGGAATACCAGCCAGACCCTACCACTTGTGGGAAGTGATAAGCTTATTTTGGGGGGAGTAATAGAGGAAAGTGAAATGAATGCCCTTTAATCAACTAGAAGGTTTATTTATTTATTTTCTGCTACGAATTCAGTATCACCTTCTCTTTGTCCTGGTTTTTGAGTGTCTGCTTGGTAAGAATTAGCCACAGGGGTAATTCATAATTTTATTGACACCTACTTGATTGCAAGATGTTGGAAGCTAAGAGCCACCTCTTCAGGACCAATTTCTAATATAGAATTCTGCCTGGAAAAAAATTAATTGAAAATGAATGGGAAGGAAAAAAAAAAAGAGAGAAAAAAAATTGGCCAGTTAAACTTAGCAAGCCTACTTTTCTGGGAGGAATCTGACACATACTCACTGCAAATGGGCAGATCTTCTGTTATATAGCTAACCTATTCTTAGGGTAATTGTGTAGCAATGGGTAATAAAATATCTTTTTGGATTTGGCCTACCCTAAGGGAAATAACTTTTGGATAAAAGTTTAACTGTTCCAATAATGTAAATGTGATCCAAAAGTATTATGCCCACTGTTGCCTATATAGTTTTTCCATTTAACAAAAAGGAGGAAAAGTTGGATGGTATAAGTAAGCAATTTCAGAGCTTACAGAAAATTAGAATCCTCACGTTAAATATTACCTCCTTAGGTTCAAAAAGGTATATGGCGCCACCAAGAGGTTTTTTTTTTTTTTTGATTGGTTTGAAAAAAGGTTTGATGATCAGTAAGCTTCTAGAGGGCAGGGATTTTCCTTTTTTTTGGTTTTAATAGCACCAGCACTTAGGACAGTTCCTTGAACATAGTCCTTAAAAAGGTCAGATCTCTGATTTCATCAATTGTAGGAATCATTCAATAAGTAATTTCCTCAACTGTTGCAGACCTATTTCACAAGGTTGAGTGGAGACAAATAGAAGTTGAGAGATTTCCTTGTTCATATTCATATTGACAGTTAATGGAAGAAACAGAACTTGAATCTAGACCTTTCTAACTCAGAGAGCTGTTCTCGATTCGCTATATTATCGTACCTTTCTGTACATACATAATAGATGTTTATTGAATTAAACTGATCTCTATTTTCATTTATGTGACTAGCCCTTCTCATCACTGTTGACCTTAGGATACATCCAAAATGTTTGAAAGAAAAGGAATTTTTTTTTTTTTTAACATCTAATGTTCCTATTATCCCAGTGTTATTCATGTGCCCATGAAGCTCTCTGGTTTAGAAAATGTTTGTGTGCTCGATATTTCTTTAAAGTGATAACTACAGAAATGGAAGGATTGTTTTAAATGTTTAATCTTTATTCCCCATATTTAAAGGTGATGTTTCTGCTAGTGTTGTTGCATTATTTACCTTATGGCTGTATAGACAAGGAATGAAACCTGAAAACCTTTAAAAATCCATTACTCATTGTTCATGCTCTCATCATATGCAACAACTATTCTTCTAATATTCCTTCTGCTTCATAAATCCGAGTCTCCACGAATCATAAGACATAAAATCCTTTTTAGAGGGAAAAACCACTAGATTTGCAATCAGAAGCATGGGGTTCGAATTCTCTTTTTGGCACTGAATTGGACAAAAATCAATGGACAAATATCATCTATCTCATTGAGAGTGATGAGTTAATTGATTTATAAGGTCCTTTTTAAATGCCCAAATCCGATTTTCCTGTTCACTCATTCTTGATTACAGAATAGCATTGTACTCTATATGGCATAATAATTGTTTAATAAAAGCTGTCTCATTCATCCATTCAACATGGTACGAAGTCAGAAAATAAAGACATGGAGTTAAACCCTACCTCTGCTCCTTCCTATGTAGGGCAAGATGCTGCTATGGTGACCTTGATCTGTGGATCTTCTGTGTCTCATGTGAAAGAGTTACCATGACACATCATTTTTATAAGTTTTGGGTTTTTTGTTGTCGGAACACAGCAGAGAGCCCTGTGACAGACACTAGAGGAAACTTACTATTTAACCATAAGATCATAGATTTAAAGCTATATGAGACCGCCAGAGATCATGAAGTCCAAACTTCTTGCTTAATAGATGAGAAAGCAAAGCCAAGAGAATTAAAAGGTTTAACCAATAATATACAGTTAGATAGTGATAAGTCAGGTCTTCAAGCTCAGGTCCTCTGACTTCATATTTAAAGTTCTTTTCATGCATCATGAAAACATGCAGTCCCTGACTTCACAGAGCTTACAGTAGAGGGATAAGACCCAAATGTAGATAACTATAAGACATTCTAGTATATGATATATAGAACAGAAAGATATAAAACCTAGTCTGTTATGAGATCCTCATGAATAAATGAAGGAATCTTTCTTCTAGACAAACGACCCAGTGGAACCAAGTTACAATGAGCAATGTTCAAGGTTGGATTTAATATTTTTTTTATATCATCCCACTATTTGTTGTCAACTATGGCTCATTAATATGTGTCATAATGACTTTAGAAAATGAACATGCATTGCTAATGTCAGATAACATTCTTTGGTTCACTTTTCTTTTAAAAAATACATGCTATGCACTCCCATTAATGTTCAAGTCCCTATGTCTATTCATTATACAAATTAAGATTATAAAATTATGCTTTTGAAGGAAAACTGTGGAGGTGTTTTTCCCCCATTAGAATTGGTTTGGTAAAAAATTCTGTCCGTATGTCCTGTAAAATTCAATCATCTTTTTTCTAATACCTGTCTCAGGATGTTATTCTTCTATATAAATGGCAACTGCTCCATATTCCAAGTGTTTCTGTCCTTTCTTATCACCCACACACCTACCTACTCTACCTCACAGAGGCCTTTTTCCCTTTCTGGAGGTCTGACATCCTAAAACACACATACACACATGCACACATGCACACACTCACACAAACACACACAGCATAGGGATTGGCTGAATAGATAGGCTGAAATTCCACAGCTGGAAAAACATTTCTTTGTTATTTTTAAAGTATATAAAAAGCTCAAGACTGTAAGTTTCTGGGTTGTTAAATTAACTATTTTAGGGATGTAACCATTTTAAACAGTGGTAACATTTATTTTTAAAAGCACTGCATTTGAGAGAATTCTAAAAGATGGTGGTAGTTGACTGAAAATTCAAGAGACTAGCAGTACTTTTGGCATATATGTCAGATGAGACAGCCGTGCCATGTCCTTGCCTTTTTAGCTGTGACATGCCATCCAGTCTATGCTGGGCCACAAACTTGCATTGTTATGGCCCAGCCAGGGAGACATGTCGTTGCTGAAGAGCAGGTGTATGACATATCTTTCACTTCCCTGACACAAGTGCCACAAAATGCTACAGCCCCTGCTGCTTTCTTAGAGAATTTAAGCTCCTGGTGACAGTCAACACTACTCAAGGTAGAGCATCACAAAGGAATTACATGATCTTTGCCTTGTGTGTGATAGGTAGTTGTGCTCTCCACCCCCTCACCCCCTCAAAAAAAAAAAAAAAAAAGGTTGTGATAAATCTTTCATTCAAACCTTCTACTAGGGGTGTGTGTGTGTGTGTGTGTGTGTGTGTGTGTGTGTGTGTGTGCACGGAGTGTAGGATGAGGACAATTGTCTTCCCAAACAAACAGCAATGGATTTCGGTTGATGCTAATTCCAGCAAAGGTGACAGGTACCATGTTCCTTTCACAATGGAGAATAGCCAAAGGTCCAATCCAATCTGGTTCCCAAGAAAGCTTGGCAGGCAAGTGATGGAATAATGAAGGCATAACTAGAGCAGCAGCAACACCTGGCCAGGCAGTGACCCAACTTGGAAGTTGGGCAGATATAGACATCCCTCTCCCTCCGGGCTCCACAATGGCCAGAAATGCCTGCCAGGCAGAGGAGGATTTGAATTGATATCCACTGTCCTGCTTATGCACAAATGTCTGTAGACAAATGGAAGATTCACCAACCAATCTCCCTGACAGGAGGATTTCACCCCTAGGCTATAAAAAGCTTATAATTTATAAAGCTGCACCAGTTACCCTTGTGATTTTTTATATATCTATATCTAGAGAGAATGTGGTTGTGGATATACTCCACTGCTCTATAGCCCCATTGTGGCATAAACACATTGTATGGCAAATGTTTATGTATATTTTTGGAAATGGTACTTTTTATTGATTATGTATGGTACAGAACGCATTGCATCCTGAAAGCAGACTTTATTAGCAATAGGTTGCTTGCTGAGGGCGGCTATGATGTCAAAAATGGAATGGCACTCATTTAAAAAATTCACCTTAAAAATATAAAGTCCATTCCATGTATAATAAAAACAGCAAAATCTCTTTAAAAAAAAAAGTATTGCCCAGGTAAGTTACTACCATTTTGATATCATGCCCTCAGCTTTAGACACAATGTCAGAATCTCAGTAACTTTATGCCTCAGGCATTATTTTATAGTTATTGCCCCCAGAACCAAGGTGCTATTTAAAATATACTGAATGCACAGTATATATTAATTTTTTTACACCCAGACATATGCAAATGAAGGTAGTTAATATTCATAAGAGTTAAAGAAATCCACATTCAAAGTCACTAACTGATTTACTTTGGTTATTGTGTGAAGTAACATGCATTGTCTCTGAGCTGTTATGTAATCTTGGGTTAGAAAGAAAGATAATTTCGCCTCTTGTGCTCTATTATATTTCAGTAGTAATCTGCACAATTAAAATATCTGTGTTTAAATATAGAAAGACATGATTGTAACGTCCACCCTTTCTACATTCAATTTTTAGTTAATTCAGTGTTCTTGGGGAAGTGGATGGCATGGGGGGGGGGGTGTGAGCTTTGTGCCAATACCTGAAGGTAGAATGCTTTTTATACTCCCCCCCCCATTTACTGTACCTCCACAGTTATTGCACATCCATAGTTGCATGACAGTTCTTCCTGCTTTAATGAGACCCACGGTTGGGCTGAAGCATTATTAGAGCTCTCTCTGAACTGGTCAGACAGCATATTATTAAAAAGAAGGGGGGGGAGGTATGCCATTTCTAACATGGTCAGTAAACAAAGGACAATACTCTTCAAATGTCTCCTGAAATAAAAGACTGTAAATGCTTTTGTCTGCTGAATTTTATAATGAGGCACCTGGTGTGATTATTAGAGATAAGAATTCCCAAAAGGGGCTCTCACAAGCAAGGGGACTTTGGATTTCCAAATTTAAGAGCCAGGTACTGAGACTCATTTGTTTGTTTGTTCCCAGATTAGAAACCAACCAAGATTTTTCTCATTCCCTTCTCAGAAAACTATGGTTTCAGCATGCAAAATGTGATTGTGAAGTAGGAGGCTGAAGTTGAGAACCCCACAGTACCTACAATGCACCATTGTGATTGATGAGGGGGAAAGAAAGAGAAACAGGAAGGCTTAAAGATCTCCTAAAAAGGGTGACAAAACTTGTTAGAAAAATTTACTGTGTTTTACTGAACCTTTAAATATTATATTTAAAACACTTAGAGAAATTTGATTCCTAGAAATATCTAGATAGCATTTCATTCATCCATTCATCCATTTATTTGTTGATCATTCATTTATATACTCATTTATCTCTATTCATTTGTTTTTATTGGTTCATTTATTTATCCATTTATCTATCCATCCATTCATTTACTCATTTATCTCTTTATTTAAATTCCAAGTGTAGAAACTTCCCATTGATAACTCCTCTGTCTTTTTGTTTTATAATTTCTTAATCATAGATTAAGAACTGCAAGATATTTTAGAAATCATTTCATTCAATCCCCTCTTTTTATAGATAAGAAACTGGGTCCCTGTTAAGATTAAGTGACTTGGCCCTTGGCCACAGAGATAGGAAGTGAGGTAGTTGGGACTGAAACTGAACCATGACCTTAGAATGCAGGGCTCTTTTCATTATACCACTTATCTCAGAAAATTGTCCAATGCCAATGAGAGCTAGTACATGTTAGAAATAGGACTTGAACCCAGATCTTCCTTTTTCGAAGACTTAGACTTCTGTTTTCCAGAATACAATGTTTTTTCCCTAGAGTGATAGTAACAACTCTATTTAAGTGATTCTTGTACAATAGCATCTGAGCTATTGTGAAATTTCTATGAACAAGAAGATGTAACCATTGTCAAACAGTCATTTATACAAATATTAATAGATATCTAAGTTTTTTACACTTTGTGTGGCTTTTTTGTTTTTTTCTTACTCTTTTACTGAGCATGATTGATAGACTTGATACATTTTGTTGTTGCTGTTGTTGCTGAGGCAATTGGGGTGAAGTGACTTGCCCAGGGTTACACAGCTAGGAAGTGTTAAGTGTCTGAAATGGGATTTGAACTCAGGTCCTCCTAAATTCAGGGCTGGTGTTCTATCCACTGCGCCACCTAGCTGCCCCTAGACTTGATATTTTAGTGTCAATACTTAATCACTATCATCCTAAAGCAATGCTCCTACATTATTTGGAGATCTATCTAGTAGTAGGAGCCATTCATCGCAAGTTACATTCACTGAGCACATTTTCTATTGGGAGAATTTTCTCCTCCAGAGCCTAACTCTACATTTTGGTTCCAGTGGGGAAAATCCATGGTGAATTGGTTATCTAATTACACTTCTGGTTCACTTTCAGATGCTCTAACCTCGCCTGAGGGAGCTGCCCTAATTTCCACCTTGTTTCTCAAGAGAAAATTTTCCATTACCTCGGCAGTCCTAGATAATCTGACTGAACACTAGTTAATCTGGTAGTGATTAGTAGCACAGAGGAAATAACCACAAAAGGGTAATTTAGACAAAAGAATCTTTAAGAAGATAGAAAGTAAATTTAGGTGTGTGCAAAAATGCATACCAGTGTTTTTGTTAGTTTTGTTTTCACAGAAGAGAGTAGAATGACTTTCCAAATTAAATGATTTAGAATTCCCATGACATGCATGCCATAAAATAATTTTCCCCAAAGAAAGAAGGGCTAAGGGAATTAAAATTCAACAAATACTTAATAAATACCTACTTATACAAAGGTTAAGGAAAACTTTTAGGTCATATAGTTCTATATCTGCTAAAGGTGTTATTAAACCTGCCTATCTCCTTACAAATTGTTTTATTTATTTATTTTTTTAGACTAGGTCTATCTTGCTCAGTCTGGAAATGCAGCAACTACCCAAATGTAGTGAAGAGATTTTTGACCTTTTTCATTCCAATCTGGGCCAGTTTACTCCTCCATAGGCAATTTGGTGGTCCCTACTTCCCAGGGGCTTGTGATATTAATGCTACATTTAGTGTGGCCGTCTGATTGTATTTGTCTGTTGAAGCTCAGAGCTTGAGAGACCTCCCAGCCTTAGCCTCCCAAGTAACAAGTTTTGTAGACATACCACTGTGCTTGGTCTAAATTCCTTAGTTTTAGAATTTTCTGCTCAATCTCGTTTTTTTTTTTTTTTAAATGAAACCCACTGTTCTCCATTTAGTCTAATTAAAAATGTATCCAAAAAGAAATCAGGAACTGGGTTATGTTTATAATTGTGATTCTTCCTGCTTTCAACTTTGATATGAGTGATAAAATCATGTAAAGGTGGATTAGAGAAAGAATTCAGAAGCTAGATGGCCACTTCACTTTTACTGATTAGGAAGCAAAAGCCCTGAGGGTGGATACTTGTCTAATGTTGCCCAGGTACTGATATAACAGAGACATGAAGGTACATCACACAGGGATCAATGAAAACTTCTAGAGTCCAGATGTCACAACTATGTCTAAGTCTAATTTTATAGGGGGAAAAAAAACAACAACATTTTAACCACTATGTTTAGGGAAAAAAATGGAAAAAACCTCTTTCCGTTTTACAATTTTTTTCCTCTTCAGGAATTCCTTTAGCTTCAAATGATACTTTGTTTTTAAATTATCATCAGGAAAGGGAGTACTTATGACTCTAACAAAATAGGTCAAAAACTTTAATTAAAAAGGGAAGCTGTAAAATTGTTTAAAATAAGTGATTTGGGGCAGTTAGTACAGTGGAAAAAGCACCAGCCCTGAAATCAAGAGGACCTGAGTTCAAATGTGACCTCAATACTTCCTAGCTGTGTGACCCTGGGCAAGTTACTTAGTCCCAATTGCCTCAGCAAAAAAAAAAAAAAAAAAAAGAAAGAAAGAAAGAAAAAAAAAAAAAACTGATTTGGTTGATTTCCTTTTCATTGAATTTCTTATTTGTTTTGGTGTTAGGTAAGAAAGTCACCTTAAATCAAGGGATCTTAACCTTTTTGCATATTTATAGTATGGTGAAATCTATAGATCTCTTTTTAGTGAAATCTATAGATCTCTTTTTAGTATGATATTTTTAAATGCATAAAATAAAATACATGGGATTATAAAGGAAATCAATTTTTAAAAAATTATCAAGAGATATTTTTTAATAAACAAGTTCATGGACCCCAAGTTAAGAACCTCCCCTTTAGATTACATTTGATATTTTTAACTGTAAATGCAATTAGGAATATCATTAACCCTTACTATTTCTCTCTGTATGAGGCAGTTAGGTGGTATAGTATGGATAGAGTGCCAGACTCATCTTCCTGAGGTCAAATATGGCCTCAGGTACTTAGTAGCTGTGTAAGCTTGGACAATTCATTTACTCTTGTTTGTCTCAGTTTCTTCCATCTGTAAAATCAACTAGAGAAGAAAATGGCAAACCACCAGCACCTTCTGCCAAGAAAACCCCCAAAATGGTTATGAAGTCTTAGACATAACTGAAAAATGACTGAACAGCTCTCTGAACAGTGACAAGAAACCAAATCTAATTACTCATCTATATATTGGAGATAATCATAGCAAGACTTCTCATGAAAATCAAATGAAGTAACATATTTAGAATTTTTTATAAAATTTAAACACTAATATTTTTAATAATATAGGAGGAAAAATGGGCAGAAATAGATGCAGAGTTTATAGGTACTTTTAGGGTTCATTTTAGAAGCAGGATAATACAGTTGAAAAAACATTTGATTTTGTAGACAAAAGATCTAAATTTAAATTTGGCCTGTTCCTTAGTATTTGTGTGACTTACAATCAGTCCTTCGTCTCTCTGTGTATCAGTTTGCTGTTCTGTAAAATTAAGGAGTTACATTAGATGGCCTCCAAAATGTTTTCCAATGCTAAATCTGTCACCATCACCTACAAAGTAGTAATTGTTCTAGTATTTTAATGGTTTAAATACAGGCTTCTTTCTTATTAGAAAAAAAAAAGGGAAAAAAATCCTGTCATTTTCTTTTTTCCCCTTAGCCCCAGCTTTTTGTTAGGTAAAACTGAATGCCAACACCTTTTAAAATAGGGTATTTTCATCCTAAAAGTTAAGCTGAGGGAGTTTGGGAAAACTTGCTTTAGAAATATAATTGCTTTCAAAAACATTTTCTAGGACTTGAATGTCACCAAAGGAATTAAAAATGAGGAAAGAAAATAGACTATAGCTCTGAAAGCAGTTTGGGAAGAACATTTTCCCTAGGTCGATGACATCTTGTACATTGTTTTCTAAATTTTCAGGCTGCGTAATTTTTTTCTGTGGTCTTGCATTAAAAAAAAAAGACTAAGAATATAGATGATAGTAGTTAAAAAACAACAACTTTTTGAAACCCATTTGGCTACAAGTTCATTGATTCAGTGGCTGTCCTTTAGTGTGAACTGGAATGGCAGGTAAGTCTGGCCTGTTAAATGCTGATGTGGTATCAGGGGATTTGTGATCCAATTGTTCACTCTAACATAGTCTCTCATCTCGATCTGACATTCTACCCGGCTCGCCACTGTCAATGTCAGGAAAAGTGTCATTATTTGAACAATAGCATCTTCCGGAAGAAAAGACACCGTGTTTACTTTTAAGAATGTCAGTTGTTTTACATTTGGAATCATTTTCTGGGGTTAGCAGAGACATTCTTGACTGGACTCGACTGGGCAACTGAATCCCCCATCATGCTCAGAAGCATAGCATGGTGAGGTTAAAAGGGACTTTGGGGGGTTCATCTAGACCAGCCTCCTGCCTTCAGACAGAATTGTAGACTGAATCATACATACATATATATATGTATATTATGAATATAAACATATATTACATATGTATAAATAAATATAATATTATACATATATATATCTCATAGGGGCCACAGCAAGATTTCTTCAATTGTTTATTCACTTGCCCTTGTCAGGTATTCTGATATGCTCCTTTGTAAATCTATTTGTATTTTTGGGTATCTATAGGAAAGAGATATGTATTAGCAAATTGCATGTTTGAATTTTTAGTTATTGAATCTTCCAAATGGTTTCAGTATGTACATATGTACATTTGTGTGCATTTATAAAGATACACACACACACATATATATATAATATATATAAAAACAAAGATATTATCTAGAATGTATATTTCACTCTATAGTATATACATATAATGTATATGTCTGTAACATTATGTTATGAAATGTATATTATGCATGTATATGGAATATGTAGTCAAAATATGTTGTAACAAATAATACTATGTATTATAATATATAATATCATAAAGTACACATTACATATCATAATGTATAGGTAAATAGACATTGTGGTAAGCTTTTAATTTTTTAATCAGAATTTTTAATTGAGATTTGAAGAAGAGAATAGTTTTTCTGCAAACACATTGCTTGGAAATTCTTTATCAAATGCAGACTCTATTTTTGGCTTAACTAATCACCCAGCTGGTTTTGAACAAAGGCTGAAGGTGCTAGAGCCTCCTCTGAACAAATTCAGTGGAGTGTGTTACTTCTCCTCATTGTGAATGCTTGATATTAGGTCAGCACTCAACAAATCTATTAAAGGATGAAGTACTCATCTTTATGAGATAATTCCAGGGCGCTAACTACTGTTAATGAGGCCCTCTATTACAATGAAACTATGCAAAATTAGGTGAAAATAAACATGATTAAGTATCACAAAGCACTAGACATTAGTAGAAACTTTATTCACTTGTCAAACATATTTCTTTAATTCTTCATTTTATTCTTTAGAAAGCTGATTTTATTTTATTTTTTTTTTACTTTGGCACAGTACAAAATGACTCTCATTTTTCTTCAAGTTTTCTATTATGCATATGATTAAGGCAAGAGAAAAATTATACATGCAAATTTGAGAGAAAATAGTTCTTCTAGGCTATGTGTAGGGTATTAGGAAGCTTGAGAAGGAAAATCTACCATATTTCTTAGAGTTCTGAGGAAGGATATTTTTACATATCTTCTTTTGCATTTTGTTAACATAGTATTTAAATTTTAAAATAGCTGTTGTACTATATTTGGAATTTTGCATTTCCTTTAACCTAGAGATACCATTATAAGGAACATACTTCAAAGATATCATAGAAATAGAAAAAGAATCTATATGCAACAAGAGTATGTATAGCTCCCTTTTATTCAAGTAAAGAATTGCAAAAAATGTCTATAATTCAAAGAATGGATGAGCCACTTATGGCATATAGATGTAATGGAATATTATTGTACTCTAAGGCATAAAGGGACAGTCAATGTCAACTAGCAGTTATTAAGTAACTACAGTGTTCCAATAATTGTACTAAGACCTGGTTTCAAAGAAAATTGGGAAGATTTGTATGAACTGATGCAGAGTAAAATGAGCAGAACCTAGAGAACAATTTATATAATAAAAACAATATTATAAAGAAATATAACTTCAAAAGACAATTCTGATCAATGTAATGACTAGCCACGATTCCAGAAGATCAATGATGAAGCATTCTATGTAACTCCTGAAAGGGAGTGAATGATGGAATTAATATGTAGAATAAAAATATTTTTAGAAATGTAATTTTAAATGTGGAAGTTTTCCATATTTGTTACAGTGGGTTGTTTTTTTTTTTGTCTTTTTTTAGTACTTTTTTAAGGAATAAGGAAGGAAGGAAGAAAAGGAATTAAAAAGAAAAAGCAGGGAAAAAACAAAGAAAAAAGAGGGAAAAGGGAGGGAGAAAGGAGGGAAAGAAGGAAGAAAGAGAAGGAAGAAGAAGCAAAAAAAGGAAGGGAAGAGGATTAATTGAAATAATTGAATTTGCAATAAAGAACATAAACAAAACTTGAAGGAATAACAGAATGCAGATCAGCTTTGAAAGCTGCACATTGGACTTCTCATATATTTGAAAAGAAAAACAATTTATACCCATCAGAAATTTACAGTTTCATATATCATCCTTTTTATAGTCTACTAATGCTTATGGAAATGCTCATTTTATTTGGCATTTGTTCAATTCAAAATCATTTAAAATAAGTTCTCTATATTGTATTTTTTTCTAATTTTGGATTTTGTTTTTCATTAAAGTATAGATGGCAGCATGTTTGTTATAATTTGGGCTTGATTTCAGGAAGACCCAAGTTCAAATCCTGATTTAGACACTGACTGTCTATGTAATAATGGGCAAAGCTCTTAATATTTTACAAGTTATAGAATTGCCAGATTCATAGTATAATGATTTTTAGTTAGAGTTCCTCATGTTGATGAAATTATATACCAGATCATATCAAAAATATATATCAATCATATATCAAAAAGGCTTATTTTTAAAAGATTTATCTTAGTCATAGGTTCATAACTACAAAATGCCTTAGAGTTATCCAGTCCATTGCTTTCATTTTACACATGAAAGAACTAAGCCCCCCAAAAAAGGAGTAACTTCTTCAAACTCACAAAGAAGAATGACAAAGTCAACTGGAATTATTTGACTACAAGCTCATCATTCTTTCCTCTGCCTCTCTTTTAATGGGTTTGCATTTCATAACAACTATGGAAACAAAGGCATATAAGCACTTGATATGCTCTTTCTTGTACCTGAAATGCCTTTAAAATACCTACAACTTGAAATCTTATTTATTGAAGACCCAGTTCAAATGGAATTTTTTCATTGTTTAAGTATGTATCATATACTTTTAAAATTATTATTATATCATTTTGTTTTGTTAAAAGGATAATAGAATTTGAGACTTGGAAGGGACCTCAATGGCTATCTAGTTCAACCTATATACCACAATTCTACTGTATCACACACTAGACAGGTGATCCTCTAAGTGTTACTCCTTCTTCCTCTGCACAAGACCTTCTATTTTTCTTTGCCCTAATTGTTTTCCCATGCTAAATGTCTTCCCATCTCTATTTCTTAGAATCCTTAGCTTCTTTCAAGGTTCATCTAGATTGCCATAAGACCTTTCAATCCCCAAAGTTTCTAGGGATCTCCTCCAGGAAACTACTATGCATATACTTCATAGATATATTGGTTTATGGATTTATTTTTATAATATTATTCCCAATACAATGGAAGTTCATTGAGGGAAGGGAACTATTTCACATTTTGTATTTATATTCTCATTGCCTAGCACAGCATCTTATATGTAGTATAACATTTATAAATGTTTATGGAATGTATACATGAAAAAACCAACATTATTATCCTTTATTCCTTCTCTGAAATTTCATAGAGCTTTGTACCTCTCTTGTGTATTTATGTTACTTTACTTTCTTTTAGGGTTATTGATGTATTTACCTTATCTCTACTATCAGCTTGTAATATTCTCTAAGGTAGGCGTTCTGGAAGGAGGGTATGCATATCTGAAAGAAAACATGGCTACAGAGAGATGAATAAAAGGGGAAGCTTGTCAAGAGGGTGTGAGGAATATTTGATAAATAAGTATATTAGCCCATTGAAATGGATTCATCTATTTATTTCTTATGTATAGGTGCAAGGTAAATGCTATAATTTCTTTCCCTTCATATTGAATAGGGGATACAGGAAGGTTTATGAAAGCAAAGGGGATACAAAAAGTCTAAAATGTTTGAGTGCCTTTAGTCTAGGGCACAGAACAGTCTTAGTCATCCTCCTATGCCCCTTTTATATACCTAGTATGGCTTTTTATATCCATGTCTCATTAAATAATAATGCTTGTTAAATATTAATTAATTAATTAGCAAAAAATAATATCAAGATATCTTGGATTACACTGAGAGGCATTGAAAAGAACTTTGAGGAAGTATGTGGGATTATGACTAGAATACAACTAGATGGATGATTATATAATCAATTCTCCATCTTCCCTAAGTTCTTCTACTTGATTCCTATTAGGGCCACAGTGATATGTTAATGTCCATAACAGCAAAATAAATGCTGCAAAAGCTGACAATTCTATAAGACGAAAATATATGTTTCTCACCAGTTGGAGTAGAAAAATCTACTACAACTACTAAAAGTCTGACTCAATTAATTGAGTTTTTTTTAAGGTGGTGTTGTATAAATACAGCTTTAATGCACTGAGTAATCATTAGATTCATTCCATCTGGTGCCCTGTTACAAATCTGTTGAAAAACTCAATTCTGGTTCATTAAAATGTTTGTGGGTTGAAAAAATGATGGAATTGATTGAACATGAAATCAGTGCACTTGATAATTGTAGAAATGAAAGAATAAAAGTTCATTTGTTTTGCCCTCTACACTTTAGTATGGACCTTATCCTTCCGGTAAAAAGGGAATGCCCTGTTCATTTTTTGTCGTTGCAGTAGCTTAGGTCACTAGGGGACCATTTAGAGCATTGCAAGAGGTAATTTACTAACAGGTCCCCTAGTGGCATGAAAGAATTAAATCATGCTATAAAATGAACAATGTATAATCCTTTTTTTTTGGTAAGATGAAACCACATGTATGATGTTATATTTGAGATATTTAATAATGCAAAAATTCATTGTAATATCTAACACCCATTAATTTAGGAAAAAAACATGATTATATCTTTCCCCCTATTCTTCTAGTTAGGACCCATTTTCATATTTCTATTCTTATATCTAGCAGAGTGTATGATACATAGTAGGTGCTTGGTTACTATTGAATTTAATGGAATTATTTGATTTTTTTTTTGATTTTTTAAAAATAAACCTTTGAAGTCAGGGGCAGCTAGGTGGTGCAGTCCTGAAGTCAGGAGGATCTGAGTTCAAATGTGGCCTCAGACACTTAACACTTCCTAGTTGTGCGACTCTAGGCAAATCACTTAACCCCAATTGCCTTAGCAAAAATAAATAAATAAACCTTTAAAGTCTCATAATATAAAGTGTCATAGTAATAAGAGTTCAATTAAAAAAACATTTTTCTATTCACTCTTCTCAGCAAACATAAAAAAAAAACCCACAGAAATTTTGCAGTATGTTTTTGAGGAAAATAATTCTTTTGTTTCAAAGATTAAAACATTAGTCAGTCATTCTTTTCATTTGTTTCATAATTAGTTCCCTTCTCTGCTTACTTCTTTTTATCTACTCTCACTGTGAAAAAAAAAAGAAACTTTAAATAAAGTTTCATGATAAGATCTATAAAAGAAATAAATCATTTAAAACAATTTTATTGATTTCTTTTGTTTTTATATCATCTATATTTCCCATGGTTTCTTCATTACTTTTTACTATTTACTCATTATTTTTCTTCACCATCCCTTATAATCTTATAATAAAAATTTTATGAAAGAATAAGAATAAATAAGGTCAGTAAAACTGTCAAAAATATTAAATGCAATGCCCTATATCCATAGCCCTCTATTTCTACATACAAAGTGTGAGGGGGGTATTTTTAGGATTGAGTTTAGTAATTGCAATCTGAAACATTTCAATTGTTGTGTTGTTTCCATTTACACAGGAAAGAAATAATTTTAATAACAAAATACAAACCAGGAAAGTAGACAGGTAAAGAGTTATGTCTCTGTCAAATATGATATTTTTTTCAAATATTTTAATCAAATAGATTGTAAGTTCCTGAAGGGCAGGAACAATGAACTCTAATGTTTTCAGTTCTCAACAATGTGGATAAAGTGCAGGTACACACTAGAATCAGCACCAAAACCCTAAATCCAGAACCTAAACCTAATACCATAAATTTAGGTGCCAACAAAGGTTTATTGTGTTTGCCATCAAGGAAATTGCACCCAGAAAGGCAGATTCCCAAAGACACAAAAAGCCAAAGCTTATGTAGGTTTCAATTTAGTCAGGAGATGATTTGGGTATGGAGTTTCTAATTGGACATGACTTATTCTTGGAGATTTGCAAGATAGGAATAGGGAATATAGTATCCTTGGATTTGACAAACCTGTTTCTAAGTTAGTAACAAGAAAAGACTCCTTTTCACGTTAACTATCTCTTAGAACACAGACCTAATAGATAGGACTTTCTGTTTTAGCAATAAGAAAGGTCATAGACAGGATTGAGGTTGCCATGAAAACTGGATCAATGGCAAGATATAGATACTGCAGAGAAAATGGAGCTGCTTTAGCTTTCTCTGCTTCCCACAGCAGCATCAGCCAAAGTGCTTGGGACATAGAGTCTATAATTGTGCCTTGGATATATTCAGATATTGAAATGGATAAGTGAACTCACTGATAAGGACATTTCATCCAGGATGCTGATTAGAGATAAAACAGATCTGCCCATTCCTATGAAATTTTTGGCCATGTCACACTATATGTCCACCACACAGTATCTACTCAACTCCCTCTAATTCATATAATACTTGAAGGATACCAGTAAAGTAAAAAAAAAAAAAAAAAAAAAAATCAGATGATACTTCAAGGGCACTAGTAAGTAAAAAAAAAAGTTGTTCATCTGCTTTCCTTCATTCTTGTCACATAATTGGGAGTCCATCTTTTTTAATCATATCCTTCCACAAGAAAATATTCATAATTTCTCTTCTTCAAAGTTCCTGGTTTATTGTACAATGAAGATTGGTTGTATTCACCATGCACTCTTTATTGTTCTCTAGGTGGTACTTATTTTTAATATGATTCACAGTAATGATCAATGGAAAATTATTTATTAAACATCTATTCTGTGCTAAACATCATGCCAGGTGATGGGAATACAAATACAGCCATACCTCATTTTATTGTGCTTTGCTTTGTTGCACTTTTTTTCAACTAAAATTTTTTTTTCTACTCACTCTTCTCAATGAACATAACAAAAAACCATGGACCTTTGCAGCATATTTCTGAGGAAAATAACATTTAATTCTTTTGTTTGAAAGCTAGTAAACATTAGTCATTCTTTTCATTACTTTCATAAGTAGTTCCCAATATTGCATTTTTTAAGAGATTGAAGATTTATGGCAACCTTGTGTTAAGCAAGTTTATTAGGAACATTTTTCCAACAGCAAATACTCACATTGTATCTCTAAATCATATTTTGGTAATATTTGCAATATTTCAAACTTTAATCATGATTATTATATCTGATATGGTAATCTGTGATCAGTGATCTTTGATGTTACTATTATAATTGTTTTGGAGTATTACTAACTGTTCCCATAAAAAACTGTGAACTTAAAGTTATTGACAAATGTACGTATTCTTACTATTTCACCTATATGTACCACCTTTTTCTCAGGTCTCTCTATTCCCTGAGACACAATAGAATTAAAATTAGGCTAATTAATGAATCTACTTATTGTTTAAGTGAAAGGAAGAGTTAATCAATTTGGCAAACTTCATCATGTCTTATATTAAGAAATTGCCACAACTACTCCAACTTTCAGGAACCACCACCCTAATCAGTAGCCATCAATACTAAAGCAAGAGTGTCTACTACCAGCAAAAATAATAATAATAATAATAAAATAAAATAAATCATTGCTGTCTTGAGGAGGACCAAATTGATATTATGATTATGATTATGACATACAGTGCATGTGACTATGGCTGATCAAACCATCATGAGCTCAGAAGGCTCTACCCCAATTCAATCCATTTAGTTAAAAGATTATAACTTGTTGAAGGCTTAGATGATGGTTAGCAATTTTTTAGCAAAAAAAAAAAATTAGTGAAAATATGTACTTTATTTTAAAGAAATATTAGGCACAAAGCACTTTTTGGCTAATATTTGAAAATCACAATGTTTACTATAGCAAAAATTTATTGGTTAAAAAATCATGTAAGTATATTTTATTAAAGGACATATTAGTAACAAAATTCTATAGAAACTCTTCAAGAGAACAAAGGGACATTTGAAAAATGGTAGAGAAAGGAGGTCAGGGAAGCATATGCTAAGCTGTTTACTTAAAATTTTGCTCTTTGAGGGAAAAATACATGATCATTTTACACTAACTAATACAGAGGATGATGAGATGTTTTCAAGCCTTTGAAAAATAACAATATGTACAAACATCTTCAGTTCAACTCTGGCATTAATTAGGCTCATAGCTCTGTTTGAGATTTGATTTTCTCCTAATGCACAAGGATACAATCAAATGTTTGAATAAATTATAGAAAAAAATCTTTCTGTCATCTAACATTTGACCTAGCATCTCTGTAACCTGCTGTTTATTAAGACATATGGTACAATTAAGGGCTCTAAACACTTACACTGATCTCTCGCCTTGGGAACTGTGAACACAGTATATCCATTAAGCAATTGAAGCATTTTGGTGTCAGCCTCAGCTTTCCATTTCTTCCTATGCTCAGGGTACAATATGTGTTGCAATACACAGAACATGAGCTGTATAAAGAATTATGTTCTATATGCCAGAACACAATTATTCCATATTGTCTCTCTTTATAAATTCCTTCCGACTGTTTCTTATACATTTTTAAGAAAATAATTCATTTTTGTTATTTGGAATTTTTAAAAATATTTTCTTCTGTCAATAAAAGGTATGAGCTTCATATGAATTATAAAGTTAAAAACAGATAGACATTTTAATATATTTAGTCTTTCCAATCCATACTCTACAGACTACCAAAATTTTCTGACACATAAGTTGGAACATGCTACTCTCTTGCTTTAAAGCATCCAATGGCCCCAATTACATAATCTAGCTCCAATTTCTCTTGCCAAGCTTTTTAAAATTATTATTAATATATTTTGTTTTTTAAATTTCTGCATTTCTAAAAAGATTTCTCCTTTTCTGCTCCTTGTCTCTTCTAAGAATGATTTAAAAAATAGCGTATCAGAGTATATACAATAATACTTCAATCCAGGTAAGAGGGGAAGAAGGAATAATTTCTGAAATCTTCTTAGAAGCAGAGATCAGTAAATATACAGTGTTCAGTTTTTTATTATTTATTGTTTTTCTTTCCATTATATTTGTTGAAGCAAATATTGAATTGTGGTTCTGCTTAAATCACCTTGTATCAGTTATTACCAAACTTACCTGAATTCATCATAGTCAATGTATCTTGGATGCAATAGTATTTTATTTCACTCCATTCCAATTTGTTTAGTTATTTCTCAGTCAGTGGGACATCTACTTTGTTTCTACTTTTCTGTCAAAAATTGCTGTATTAAATAGCTTTCTTTCTGTATTTGGCCTCCTTTAAGGTATATCTCATGAGATGATTGTAGGATCCCTGAACCAAAAGGAATAGACATTTCAGTCACTTTCTTGGCATAATTCCAAAATAATTTTCAGAAGCCATTCATAACTCCTAATTCCATCAACTCATCTTTCTGAAGTCTTTCAATAGATCCCGTTTCCATCTTTTGCAATTTTTGTTCATTTATTGGGCATGAAGTAAAACTTTAGAATTGGTTTGATTTGAAACAATCCAATTATTATTGATAGTTTGAAATTTTTCTTTTGAGTGCTATGTGTTTGTATACTGATCACTTACCTACTGGACAATGGCCTTGGCCTCATTTATTTGTAATAATTCCCCATGTATCCTTGATATCAGATTCATAAGAACAATTTTTGATGCAAAATATTTTTTTTTCAATGGGCTCTTTCCTTTCTTATTCTAGCTACATCAATTTTGTCTTGAAAAAGCTATTCAATTTCATGGAATTGAAATGACCTATTTTATTTTTTATAATTGCCCTTAACCCTTATTTGTTAACAACAAGTGAATGAATATTTCCATAATTATTTTATTTTGTGGTATGACCTTTTAAATTGAAAATGAATATCCATTTTGAGCATATTATGTAATATAATGTAAGGTATTGGTCTAAACTTAATTTCCCCTAAATTGTTTTTCCTCCTTCTCAGTATTCTTGTTAAATAGGAAGTTCTTGCATGTGTCATTTTTGTTCTTAAATTTGTTGAACTTTGGAGATATTGAGTTTTATTGTTTCTAATTTTTATTTTTTTTGCCTATTCCACAAATCTCTCTCTCTCTTTTAAATACCAAATGAAGATCATTGACTTCTATTATACTTAGAAACGTTTCTATCTTTACTTAACATGAGACTTCTTTTTTATATTACAGGCAAACTGGATGACAAATTGTACTCTAATCTAGTGCTACATTTCTCCTGACTTCATGCAATAACTCCATTTACTTGGAGTATCACAGAATACCTAACTCAGAAGTGTCTCTTACATGAAGCTTCTCTTAAACCACTCCTTCCTTGGCTGAATATGATCTATGACTCATCAACTTTTTCTATATCAATCAGTAACTTGTAGTAAGCACCTACTATATACCAACTACTATGCTACAAGCTGAAAGTTATGACTTAAATTTATTTTATTTAAGGGAATTTACAATTTACTCAAGAGGGAGACAGGGAAGGAAAACATTAACCTTGTAGTTTTTTTTTTAATCTTGAAGTTTATTAACTGTATAATCTTGGTAACCTCTCTGGGTCTCAATTCTGCATCTATAATATGAAAAAGTAGGATTCAGTGGCCTCTGAAATGCCTTCTAGATAAAAATCTAACCCAGAATTTTATTTTAATTTTTTGTGTATTTTTTATTAATTTCTTTTTTATTATAGCTTTTTATTTACAAGATATATGCATGGGTAATTTTTCAGCATATTGCAAAACCTTTTGTTCCAACTTTTCCCCTCCTTCTCCCCACCCCTTCCCCCAGATGGCAGGTTGACCAATACATGTTAAATATGTTAAAGTATAAGTTAAATACAATATATGTATACATGTCCAGTTATTTTGCTGTACAAAAAGAATCAGACTTTGAAATAGTGTACAATTAGCCTGTGAAGGAAATCAAAAATGCAAGTGGACATAAATAGAGGAATTGGGAATTCTATGTAATGGTTCATAGTCATCTCCCAGAGTTCTTTGGCTGAGTGTAGCTGGTTCAGTTCATTACTGCTCTATTGGAGCTGATTTGGTTCATCTCGTTGAAGAGAGCCATGTCCATCAGAATTGATCATCATATAATATTGTTGTTAAAGTATATAACAATCTCCTGGTCCTGCTCATTTCACTCAGCATCAGTTCACGTAAGTCTCTCCTAGGCCTTTCTGAAATCATCCTGCTGGTCATTTCTTACAGGACAATAATATTCCATAATATTCATATACCACAATTTAGTCAGCCATTCTCCAATTGATGGGCATCCACTTAGTTTCCACTTTCTGGCCACTATAAAGAGGGCTGCCACAAACATTGGTGCATATACAGGTCCCTTTCCCGTCTTTAAAATCTCTTTGTAACCCAGGATTTTAAAAGGTAGTGGGGGTGGGGGGGAGGAGTATAGTGGAGGAAGCACCAGACATTTGATGAATTAAGAAAGGTTTCAGGTGGGATGTAATGTTTGAGTTGAGTCTTGAAAAAACTAAGGAATCTAAAAGGCAGAGGTGAAAAGGAAGTGAATTTTGGCTATCAGGCAATCAATGTGAAGATGCAGATATAGGAAATAAAATACTGAGGACTGTTTGATTGAATTCCAGTGCATAAAGGAGAACAATATATGTAATATATAAGGGTCTTGCCCCCCCTTCCCTATGTAATGTGTATAAGGGGAAAGAATTAAATGGCTTAATCTTGTCCTTCTCCTTCTATACCTTTTCCCCAATATCATAATTCCATGGGAAGTAGCTTCTACTTGTAATGTAACAGGGTCTACATAGTTAATATGGAAGGCAATCCCCTTTCCTTCCTTATTCTGGGAGAATGGGAGACTCAAAAATAACTCTATTCTTAGGGGAGGGGATTATTCTTCTTTAGGTTAATAATCTTGCTCTGCTGAGTACATCTCCTGCGTATTACCTTGAGATAGCTAAAAAAATACTATAGTGCTGCAGAATTTTGTGAATCCAATGAGGAAGAAATTGTTACTTTGCCACCTCTGTTCCTATGGCTCACGGTAATTATGGGATATCTTTCACTTTTAGCCAGATTACCCTTTCCCAAATCCAAACTGCCCCAGCTAAAATATACTAAATAATAAGACAATAATTGTCATTTTCTTTATACAACAAAGTAAATGAATGGTAGTGAGAGAAAAAAAGAGAGGAGCAGGGAACAGAAAGAGAAGAGAATAAACATTTATCTTGTGTCTACTATATGCCAAATAATATTATCTTATTTGATCCTCACAACATCCCTAAAAGGTAGTTGCTGTTACTATCTTCGTTTGACATTGAGGAAACTGAGACAAATAGAAATTAAGCCCAGAGTCACACAGTTAGTAAAGGTTGGAAGGCAAATTTGAACTCAGTTCTTTCTAATTCCAGATTCAGAGTTCTATCTGACAGCAGGGAGAAAAGGAACAATCTGTGAACATTCAAAGACAATTGTATTCTCCCAGTTCTTACTTCTTGAGGAGAAGTCGGGGGAAGTTGCGTCTATTTCTGAATGAAAATTATGGAAAACAGATATTGCCTCTAAAGGATAGCAAGGAGCTCTTACAAAACTTGATCTAATCTAACAAGCAAATACACTCATCTCCCTTAGCCATGATATTAACACATGCACCTATTACTAATTTTTCTGTCTGTTTCTCACTTTCTCTTTCTCAAGGCTGGATACTGGGCAGTAGAAAGCCAAGATGAAATCACTTTCTGAACTCTTACTCTCAATCTGGCATCTTTCTCTCAATTCCTTATGAAAACATTATCACCCTTTCATTGTTCCAAAGTGCTGATGCAGGCAGATTCTGGGTAAGACGTTTTACCTCCATGACTGTTGTTATGTAGGGTTACAGATAATAGCACCAACAGGTAACAATGAGCTACTGAAGTTGTTGTCTCCTTGTCTAACTCTCCTTCCTCTCTGCTACTATCATAAACTACCATATAATATACTTAGTTTTGGACATATTGCATCCTACCTAATAGGTTACAAACTGGATAAGATCCTTGATAAGGATAAGATCTTTACTATGTCATTTTCTACCATTTTGTTCTTTGTTTGCAAGTTGAGAAGTACTCAATAAGTTGATGGTTTTTAAATTGAATTTTAAGGTATTTTTTATAAATTTTAAATCAGATAGTATGAATGCTCAGGACTAGCTAAGTTATCCATTTTTGAATGAACAAATCTAAGATAGATAGAATCTGTGTTGTTTAATTAAATAGGCATGATTCTTTGAGGAATTTGGCAATTCAAATTGATCATACAACTCTAGGATTCCATTTTTAGGATTATAGAACAGTACAATCCATCATTTATTTGTTAAGGAAAAAAAAAAAGAGTAGATTTGGGGAATGCCTGATCTGAATTTTGGCATGATGTTTGACAAACTCTATTATGCAGACAGGGACAGAAGGAACAAGAGAGAAAGTTACAGAGAGAGAGAGAGAGAGAGAGAGTGAGAAAAAGAGAGAGAGAGAGAAAGAGAGAGAGAGAGAGAGAGAGAGAGAGAGAGAGAGAGAGAATTAAGAATAATACATTTAGAATAATACATTTAGTTACGTTTAGAACTAGTTGACTGACTAAGCCCAAAGAGTGTTGATGAATGGATCAATGTCAACTGGGAGAGCAGATGGAGTGGATTGCCCCAGGGCTCTGTCCTTGGTCCTGTTCTGTTCATTATCAATAATTTGAATGAAAGCATAGATGGCATGCTTATCAAATTTGCAGATGACACCAAGCTGGGAGGGACAGCTAATATGTTAAATGACAGAAGTGGGATCCCAAAAGCTCATGACAGACTGAATAGTGGGCTGAAGTTAACAAGAAGAAATTTCATAAAGATAAATTGCGTTAACAAAAATCAACTGCATGAGTTCAGGATAAGGAGGTAAAAGTAGTTCATGGGTTTAAAAAAAAAAAGCTAGGACTCCTCTTACACTGCAATCTAATAGCAGCAAGAAGGGTCATGTGACTGATATTATCTTTTCCATTTTGATCAAGATCTTTGATTTCACTGATATAAGGAATTCCCAGTGTAGCAACTTCTTTTATCAACAAAGATAAGCAACTGAATTGGAACTTATGTCTGGAGTCTTCTAGATAGTAAGTGGCTTATCCAAGATAGTAGAGAGAATATATATTTGAGACAGGTCCTTCCTGTCTCTGCTTGGCTTTCTATCCACAAAGCTATGTGCTAATTTTATGCAACATTCTAGGATAAGGAAAATGATTGTTTTGGGATATCTTGCCCTGATCAGAACATATCAGGAACATTATGCCTTAGTCTGAATACCACATTTTTGATTGAAAAGTGCTATCAAAGTAAATGACATCTGGAGGAGGGTGACTTTTCCTCACATAGTGTCATTCTCTGTTCAATTGATTACATTTCTTACATGTTGCTTCTGCTTTCCCCAGATCCCTAATTAGGACATTTAGTAAGTAAATGGTATAAAGACAAGTTTATTTAGTAATGAGAGTAGAAAGAGATGCATCATCAAACATTGTAATGATATTTGAGCATTTGAGAGTAGTTTATATAGACCTTGGAAGGAATTTTAGTACACTGGCACTAACCACAATTGGTTTGAAACATTAAATCAATAATTTCCCATTGATTCTCTTAATTAAATGGAAATTGTTCTATAAGAGGCCATTCAAGGAAGGAACATTGAGATAGTGATTCTGGATTACTTCTTAGAAGCCAAGGCACTATGAGATAGAAGGAAGGATGAAAATTGGTCTCTAGTGGCAAGAGATCTGATTACAGAAACTGTGAGTTCTGGCTTCTTATGAGCAACAGAGACACTGTTGAAAAAGAAGTTTACTTTCCATAGAGAAATCTGACCCCATCAACCTGCCTGGAGGTGGGGGGGGTTGGAGGTGGTAGTGCTGTGGTGAAAGAGATAGGGGGAAATATATTTCCTTAAAAATGTGCATTTCTACAAAAAAAATATATTTTCCTTATTGTCAAGGGACAGGAGTATGAGGAGCAGAGGGAAACCTGTAGGTAGCTAGGAGACAATCTGCTCATTTTTGTAAAAACCAAGAAAGCTGTGGGTCTGAATCAGGGAGAATTCACTATCCCCCTAAGCTGCCAGGTCTCCCTGCTGAAGCAGCCCTGCAAGAGAATTCAGCTAGTTCTGTGTGAGAGTTGTGAAAGACACTGACTGACATTGCCTGAGGCAAAGGAGCAAGGCCCTCTAAAAGCATGCATGCACTTAAAGTACCCCCATGTGGTCTCTCCAAGCTACCTCATACAAGGAAGAGAAAGCTTGCCAATCCATGTGACCCAAGTCATTCTCTGGTGAACATACACTTGTAGATTCTGTATTGTAGATGGCTGGTTAAAGGCTGTGATAGGATATCCCCAAGTAAAGTAATAAAGCTCCCAGAAATAGCTGAGTGATAGTAACATTCACCTATAATAGTCATCTCATCTCACAAGCATGGCATTTTGAACCTCAATAGTATGGGCTGTAAAGAAGCTGTGCAAAACAAATGGGTGCGATTTCTATACAGAGAAATAAACCTGGCTTGTACCGTCATAAATTGGACACTGTCCTGAACTGGTCATCATCTCAGCAGGCTTCCCCTAATTAAAAAAACAAAAACAAAAACAAAAACAAAAACAGCAACAAAACAAAAACAGTTTTCAAAACTAGATGTGAAGAAAGTAGAGAAGACATTACCCTTAACCTCTTCCTCTTTGATTGTGGGAGTTCACTGTGAACAAAAGTCGCAAAGGAAGGTAAATGAATTTCTTTAAACAATTAATTTAATTATGCTTATGTTCATAAATCATCACCACATGACTCACTTTCAGTCAGGAGGAAATTCCTGACTTTTGAGTTTGTCAGAATTCCAAAAAGCCAGGGATCTGCTAAGTGTCCATCCGGGGTGTCCCCAGTCTGGTGCATTCCAGAAAGTCAGGGAAATCAATCATGTTTGGAATATGGAAACAGGTAGTCCAGCAGTTCCAAAAACCAAGCAGGTGGGCACAATGGAGAAGGGAGTTTAATAGGAAAAGGTGAAGTCAGTGAAAAATTGAAGGGAAACAGGGTCAGGGAACTCTTTTTTTTTTTTTTTTTTTTTTTTTTTGAATTGAGTCTTTTAAAAATATTTATTTTTAAAAGTTTTTTCTTTTTAAAATTTGAATTCTGTATTCCATTTCTCCCATACCTCTTCTACCTGAGAAGACAAACACTATATCAATTATGCATGTGAAATCATGCAAAAATATATTTCCATATAGGCTATATCACAAAAAAAAAAAAAAACACAAAGGAAGATAATTATATTTCAGTTTGCACTCAGAGTTCATTAGTTCTTTATGGAAGAGGATGGCATTTTTTCATCAATTTTAGAATTATCTTGGATCACTATATTTATCAGAATAGTGAAGTCTTTCATAGCTGATCATCATTGCAACACCACCATTACTGTATACAAAGGTTTCCCAGTTCTCACTTCACTTTGTGTCAGTTTATATAGGTATGACCATTTTTTTTCTGAAACCACATTCTTCATCATTTCTTATATCACATTAGTACTCACAATCATATGCTACAACCTGTTCAGTTGTTGCCCGACTTACAACTATTCCCTGAATTTCCACTTCTTTACCACTACAAAAAGAACTGCTATTAATATTTTGGAAATCTAGAACCTTTTCCTTTTCCTTTTATCTCTTTGGGTACAGATCTAGTATTCATATTGCTGGACTAAAAGGTATGTACAATTCTATAACCCTTTGGGCATAGTTCTAAATAATTCTGCACAATTTTTTAAAATAACTTTTTATTGATAGAATGCATGCCAGGGTAATTTTCTACAGCATTATCCTTTGCATTCATTTCTGTTCCGATTTTTCCCCTCCCTCCCTCCACCCCTTCCCCCAGATGGCAAGCAGTCTTTTACATGTTGAATAGGTTACAGTATATCCTGGATACAATATATGTGTGCAGAACCGAACTTTTCTTGTTTTCTTGTTGCACAGGGAGAATTCTGCACAATTTTTGGATCAGTTCAGTGCTCCACCAACAGTTCATAATGTATCTTTTCCTTCATTCTTTCCACAGTTTGTCATTTATGAAAGGAGTGAGGTGGTACCTCAGAGTTGCTTTCATTTGCTCTTCTTTAGTTAATAGTGATTTAGAGCATTTTTTCATATGATTGTAGATAATTGTTTCTTTTTCTGAAAACTACATGTTCATATCCTTTGATTATTTATTTTTATGAATTTGACTCAGATTCCTACAAATATGAGAAATAAGGCCATTAGAAAAACTTGCTATGTATCTTTTAAAATATTATTTCATAGTGTATGGTATTTTAAAGCAAATACAGCTTCCTTGGTTATTTCTTTCAATTAAAACTAATTTTGCTTTTCTTTTGTCTGAGATCATGATTGTCACTCATGCCCTGTTCATTTCAATTAAAGCATTATATTTTCTTTTTTTTTCCACTCCGCCCTCTCAAAACTCTGTCTTGCTTTTGACTATTAAACTCTGTCTTGCTTTTGACTATTACTATTACCTCCCTCAAACTGTACCCCCTTCTTATTTTTCTCCCTGCTATCACTTAATCACTTCATTTCCTTTTCCCTATTGAATAAGATCGTTTTCTATACCCAACTGAGTGCATGGACATATAATCTCTCTCTCTCTCTCTCTCTCTCTCTCTCTCTCTCTCTCTCTCTCTCTCTCTCTCTTTCTCTTTCTCTCCCTTCTCTCTCTTTTACTCTTTCTCTTCCCTTTTAACCAATTCCAATGAGAGCAAGGTTCAAGCATTGCCCATCAACCTTCCCATTTCCCTCCCATTAAAAAATTCTTCTTTCTATGCCTCCTTTATGAGAAAAAAAAATGGCCCATTTTATCTCTCCCTTACCCCATACTTCAATGCATTCCTCTTGATTACCCCCCCCAATTTTTTGAGATCATCCCAATATAATCAACTCACACCCATGCCCTCTATTTATACAAATTCCTTCTAACTGCCTTAATAATGATAAAATTCTTTGATATTATATATACATATGCACATATATATGTATATATATCATCTTCACATATAGGCATGTAAATGGTATGACCCTTATGATTTACTCTTTCCTGTTTACATTTTTATGCTTTTCTTGAGTTTTCTATTTGAATGTTAGATTTGCTATTCAACTTTGGTCTTTTCATCAGGAATGCTTGAAAGTCTTCCATTTCATTAAATATCCATTTTCCTCCTGAGGGATTATACTCAGATTTTCTGAGTAAATTATTTTAGCTGTAATCTTAGGTCTTTTGCTCTAAGCCCTCTGCTCTTTTAATTTGAAAGCTGATAAATATTGTGTGATCCTGATTGTGGCTTATTCTTTTCTGGCTGCTTGAAATACATTTTTTCTTCAACCTAGGAATTGTGGAATTTGGTTATAGTACTCCTGGGAGTTTTTATTTTGGAATATTTTTTAGGAAGCAAATGGTAAATTCTTTCAACTTCTACTTTCATCCTCTGGATCGAAAATATTGAGATAATTTTTCCTCAATAATTTCTTGAAATAAAAAGCACCCTTGTCTAAGTGCTTATTTTGATTACAGCTTTCAGATATACCATTCAATAATTTTTTAAATTAGCTCTCCTTGATCTGTTTTAGATCAATTTTCCCCAACATTTTCTACTATTTTTGTCATTTTTTTACTGTTTTATTATTTCTTGATGTCTCATGGATCATTAGCTTCTTTTTATCCAAAAGTATTTTTTAAGAAAATATTGTTCTGTGAGCTTTTATGTACTTCTTTTTTCACTTGACCAATTCTGTTTTTTAAGGTAATATTTTTTTATGCTTCTTTTACCAAGCTTTGCTTACATCTGTTTTCACAATGCTGCTTTCTTCTGAGTTTATGCCTTAGTTTTCCCTGTCATCATAGTACCTTTTTATGATCAAGTTATTCTTTTTGTTGTTTGCTCACTTTTCTAGTTCTTGACTTTGAACTTTAGGTTAAAGTTGGGTAATGCTCACCTGAGAGTGGGGAGACATTGTGCCAAACTCTTAGCTTTTTCTTGATGCTATTTTCAGAGCTAATTTTTTTTGGGGAGTGTTCTTCAAGATTTTGATGCTTCCAAGGTGGTGCTGTTCTGAAAGAGATGTGGTCACTGTTTTCATGGTCTGTGCACTTGCCTTTTGAGAGGGTATGGAATACAGCTTCTGCAAAAGCTTAGAAAAAGGACATGAAGTATATAAGGCACAGTATGAAAGCCATTTTGACTGACAGAGTGAATAAAAGAAAGTACAACATAATGACAGAAGAAGGTGAAACTAAATTGTGAAAAACTTTAAATACAAAGAAAAAATGTATTTAACCTTAGAAGATTTTAGGTGCTACTAGTTTATTGAGTAAATGAATAATGTGATCAGATCAAGGCTCTACGTGGATCAAAGAAAGAGACCTATAGCAAGAAAAACAATTATGAAGATGTTATAATAGTCCAGATGAAAAATGATAAGTGTGTAAACTGGTCTGGCAGTTGTGTGAATAACGAGAACTGGAGAAGCATGAGATATACTGTAGGGGATTCAACAAAATCTGTCAAATGATGATGTATGTGGGATGAGGAAGAATGACAAGTCCAGGGTGACTCTGAGATTGCAAAATTGGGTCTCTGGAAGAATTCTGGTATCCTTGACAGAAAGAGGAAAGCAAAGAAAGTAAATGAGCTTTAGGGGAAAAATACTGAGTGTTGTTTTTGATATGTTGAGTTTGAGATGAATATTGGGCATCTTAGCTGAAATATCTAGTATGCTATTAGTGATTCGAGATTAGAATCCAGAAGATAAATTAGGGCTGATTAAACAGTTATGGGAGTGATTTACATAGACATGATAACTAAATTGTTGGAGGTGAGCACACTAAGAGAGCATCTAAAGAACAGAGAAGAAAGCCCAGGGTAGAGCCTTTGGTTATACCCAGAGTTAGGGGATATAATATGGATGATGAACCAGCAAAAGATATTGAGAACGAGTGGCTAAGCAAGTAAGCAGAAAATCAAAGGGGAGCATTGCCATTAAAAATCAGAGGGTAAAGAGTATCCAGAAGGGTGGTCTGCCATGTAAATGATACAGAAAAGTCAAGAAGAATGAGGTTTGTGAAAAGACTGTCATATTTGGCATTTAAGAGCTCATTTATAACTTTGGAGAAAACAGTTCAGTTGAGTGATGAGGTCAGAAGCCAAATTGCATAGGGTTGAGAAGTCAACGAGAGGAGAGAAAGTAGAGAAAATGAGAATAGACAGCTGTTTTAGGAATTTGGTTGTGAAAGAAAGGTTAGATATAAAAATGCAGCTTTAGAAGATGATAGGCTCATATGAGTGTATGTGTTTTTTTTATTAAGAATTAAGAATATCTGAATGTGTTTTTAGGCAGCAGAAAGGAACAAGTAGAGGGGGAGACTGAAGATTCAAGAGAGGGGATAATTATGGGGATAAAAACCTGAGAAGAATAAGATTGAGTACTCTGAGCATCAGTTACTTCATTTGTAAAAAAAAAAAAAATAGAGCAAACTGTACTTGCTTTTCAGAATTGTTGTGAGGTCAAAAAGAGAAAACGTGGTTTTCAGACTTAAAGAAATAAAAATAAATACACAGAGTACCTCTAGAGGGATCGGTCTTGGCAAGGGTATAGACCATCTCTTCATCAGAGAATAAATGAGAAAATGAATAACTGATATTAAGAGATTTTGAGATTTAGAAAGTGGAGAAAAAGAAATTCACAGAAAATGGTCTCTTGATAAATCAAAAATCATATATTAAATGCTTACTATGTACTAGCACTGAGGATATAAATAAGAAAAAAACAATTTCTATTCTCAAGGAACTCATCTGTTAATAGGGAGGATAACAAGTACATAGATAAATACATGTCAAGCATATATAAATGGGACACATACAAATAAATAAACATAAATTTTTATATGACATTTGAGGCAAAGTTGTCAGCTGAAAGGATGAGAGAAGAGGCTAATATAAGTGGCTAAAGGAGAGAAAAGAAAGTTTGGAATTATTGTGGGAAGTGTAGAAAATCTATTCAGTTAGAGTTCAGTTCAGAGTAGAACAAATAAATTTGCGGTTGATTCAGAAAAGTTGTATGACTTTCATTCATTTCCATTCAGAAGCACAGGAATAAGAGAGGCATGCTGAATTTGGTCAGGAATAAATGCTGATCAAAAAAGTGGAAAGGGTTTTAAGAGTAACAGAGCAATATTACTTTGGTTAACTAGAAGGCAAAGGTTGGGAAAGTAAGAAACTTAAACCAGGTGGGAAATGAGTGTGACGGCATTGAAGAGTACAAGTCACAGGTACCAATCAATGAGCATTATTAAACATTATTAAAATGTAGAGTAAATACAGAGTTCAAAGAAAGACAAAAATAGTATCTGCTTTCAAGAGTTCTGTTTCTGATATGTGAATTAGCATTGGAATAACTTTTGTGGTTCAGTCATTTCCCACTATTGCTGACCCCATGGTTTGTAAAGTTTTCTTGTCAAATATATTGGAGGGGTTGGCCATTTCCTTCTCCAGTGAATTAAAGCAAAATAGGGTTAAGTAACTTGCACCGGGTCACACAACTAGTAAGTGTCTGGGATTAGATTTTAACTCAGGTTGTCCCGTCTCCAGGTCCAGCATAGCCATCTATGTGCTTCTGTGTGAATAACTAGATACATACAAAACATATGTAGCAGTTGGAAGTGTAGATGGGAGATAATTTCAGGAGATCAGCATTAGTTGGAGGGCCCAAGAAAGGTCTCCTGGAGAAAGCCTCTAACAGATTTTTTTTTTCTGAATCATAGGGAAGCTAATAGGCAGAGATGAGGACAGAAAGTATTCCAGACATGGAGGACAGAAAACTAATTAAGAAGGTGACATATAATGTACAAGGAACTAAAAGTAGAAAAGTATAGATTGTAGTATATACAGAAGAGTGTAAAGTTTAGTTAACACTGGAAAGGTAGAAAGAGATCAGATCATGAAGAACCATTCATAGAAAACAAAGAATTACATAATGAATCTGGAGGTATAGGAAACCTCTTTAACTTATAAAAGGTGTGGGGGGGGAGGGGGAGAAATCCAGAGAGAGAGAGACAGACAGACAGACACAGACACAGACACAGACACACACAGAGAGAGAAAAACAGACAGACACAAAGAGGTTCAATTCTTTTTTAGGAGAATCACTTTTTTATCCTTGTAGAAGATAGATTGGAGAATTGAGGAGAGACTTGAGAAAAGGACCAAAATTAGAAAGCTATTGTAATAATCCAGGTGATAGATTAATAGGGTTCTGAAATAGGCATTGGCTGTGTGTGAATGGAAAGAAGTCAAATATATATAAGTAATGCAAAGGTTAGAATAAACAAAATGAGATAATTGATTGTATATGTGAGGTGATAAGAATAAAGACCACATTTTCAAAGAGCAGATTTTGGTAAGAAGACACTGAATTCTGTTTTGGACATGTTAAACTTGAGCTCTCTATAGACAATCCAGTTTGAAATGTTCAATAGGTAAAGTAAGCTTTACCTTACTCTGGAGCTCTGGAGAAAGAAGAGAGTTAGATACAAAGAACTGGGAACCCATCTGCATAGAAATTCATGATTGAACCAATGGATGCTGGTGAAATCACAGAAAAAAAAAATGAATCAGGATAGAGCTTTGAAGCAGTAAATAAGATAAGGATGAATGTGTGGCAAAAAAAAAAAAAAAATCAAATGGTGGCGTAGACCAGTAGAAGTAGACTAAAGAAAAAAAGAGTATCATGAAAAAACAGAAAGGATAGAGTAAACATGAGGTTTAAATGCAGAAAATTCAAGGATGATGAATGAGAAAAGTCTATTAAATTTAGCAATTAAGTTATCACCAGTTACTTTGAAGAGAGTAGTTTCAGTTGAATGTTGAGAATGGAAGCTAGGGTTGAGAGAGACAAGCAGACACACAGAGAGAGAGACAGAGACAGAGACAAAGAGAGAGAGACACACACACAGAGAGACTGAGAGAGAAGTGGAAGCATTGAGTATGCACACCAAGGTTGTATTTATTTAACTAAAAAGAGAAAGAGATATAAAATTATACCTAGTAAGAATAGTAAGGCTGAGTAATTTTTTAAGAACTTTTTAATTTTAATTTTAATTTTGACAAATAATTGACATCCACAATGAATGAGTAAATAAAGGAAAGACTAGCTGCTCTCAATAATTTCAAGCTATCTGCCCTGGGTGACCAAAAAGCTAGGGAAATGCAAAAAAAGTGTCACAAATCTTTGAAATCTTTGAAAAATCATGGGAAAAAAAGAGGTAGTAGAACTGGAGATAAAGGTTCTCTTATTTACTTTTTAAAGAGCAATACAAATTATAATACTATGAGCTTGAATCTCATTATTGGCAAAATTTACTGCCTATTATTGAATGATTTGTGGGCAGTTGAGAAGAAAGCAAAAATGGCTATAGGTGAGTATAGATTAATCATAAGCATTCCTCTTCAGATTCTGCTTCTGAATCTGCTACTTTCCTACAATGCCTCAACTGCCTTCTCACTCTAGAAATTCCTCAATCTTTTTGTGGTCTTCTCACTTTTCATAATCCTTTCAACCCTATGGCCCCTTTATCCCACTAGTAGTTCTCCTTGGAATCTTCATTTTGAGAAAGGGCCCAGATCAGCCATCCACATTTCCCTTCCATCCTCTACTTCAAACCCTCTTCACTTGGCCATGGTTTATCTAAATGCATATTTTCCTCAGTCTCTCTCCTACTTCCCCTTTCATCTTCCTTTAAAGTATTATCTCCCTTAATTAGTATGTAAATCTCTCAAAAGTGGAGATTGCTTTTGTATTCATATCTGTAAAGTTTAATGGTTTCTGTAGCACAGTAAGTCCTCAATAAACGTTTATTGATTTGTCTTGAACAAGAATAGCTCAACAAATTGATCTAATTTCCTTTTTCTGATTGGATTCACTAGAACACTAAATCTTGGAAATACTGTAGAAATAGTTGGACTAGATTTTAATCAGTCAGCTTTCTGCCATGTGATTCTTATGGATGAAATTGAAAAATTCAAATTAAATTGGTAATAATTAGAATGTAAGCTCCTGGAGAACAAGGATTATTTTCAAATTTTACTTGCAAGCCCAGCACAATGCAATTCTGTAATAAAGTAAATGCTAAAATAATGTTTGTTGATTAGCTGATTGTAGACTGATTTGGAACAGGTTAAATCACCTTAGCCAAAGAATAATCATTCATTGCTCAAAAACAACTTAGAGCAAAGTTTCTAGTTTCTATTAGAAGTGATCTTTTTGCAAGTTTGTGCTAAGAAATATCCTTAATGATTACTCTGATGAAAGCAAATATGTCATGTTTGTCAAATATAAAAATGATATCAGCTGGCCTTCTTCCTATTAATCTCAACATATATTATATTCATATGTATGTCATATACATGTGTGGATATAGATATATATATGTATATAAAAAGTATACATGCACACAGCTTTAAGTTAACTCTTCCACATAGTGATGCCTCCTAATACTTGTGAAGGAAAGATTTTGTAATTCATATTTATTTTCATTTTTAAAAAGGAACTTTTATCACTAAAGCATAGATTATAGCCTTTTTTGATGAAAATCCTTGAACATTTATGGTTTGGTTTGTTTTTCTCATTAACAACAAATTTACATGGACCTAGTGTCCAAGATTTAGATCTGGAATGGATCTCAGAAGTCACTTGTTCTAACTCTCTCATTTTACAGATGGTGAGCTGAGTCATAGAGAACTTAAACAATTTATCAAGATCACATAGACAATAAGTACCAGGATTGGATTTAAATCAGTCATTTAATTCCAGATGCAGTGTGCTTTCCATTGAACCATGAGTCAACCTTTCACATTTCCTGAATAAAAACATTTAGAACAAAAGCCAAAGGGACTAGAAGACTAGGGGAGAATGCGGCCCAAGCATAGAATGATGATTTAGGATTGACTTGTGTTTATCTAGAGAATCCCTTCCTTTTGAGAAGCAGTATTTCTAGTGATGATAATCTTATTTTAAGAACCTTCTAACCTGTCTGCCCTGCAGAGGCTGACGTGGGCGCCAGTTTGCCACCATGTGCCTCTGGGGATGTTCTCCCTTAGAAGTGGAGTAAAGACTTCGAAATTTAGATAGCTGTTCTTTGCTGATATTAATGGGCTCCCGTAAGACGATCCAAATCACACATTCTAAAAGAGGAGGAATGGTCAGGGAGCCTGCATAAGTCCAAAAGTCGAGGTTATCAGGAAGAAGGCAAACTGGATTGAAGTCTGTAAAAACAGCATGCATATTTCTTTGTTTAATGGCATCTAATGCATCGATGACTTCCTGTAGTTCAGGCTCAGAATTTCCTATTTTCAAAAAAACACCCACTATAGCTAGTCCGTCAGAATGGTGTATCGCATCGCAGAAGGAATTGTATTTTGTATTCCAGTGAACCAAATGGAGCTCCGCTGCATATTTCAGGTCATCAATACTGTGCTCTGAGCCTTGATCATCCCTGCAACCCCAGTGAAAACTGAAGTGAGCCAACCTGTATCTCTCAGTTAGAGGTCCTCCACTTAGCACCGATTTGTCACTAGAATCATCGAACTCTACATTGAAAGAATAACCCTTGTTGACAATTCCTTGAGCTGTTGAAGAATCGTAGTTAAAATTCAGAGGTCTCAGAGAGCTGTCAAACTTGGCGTTCCAGAGCTTAATATCAATAGGGGACTGACGCCTTCCATTGGCAATAGGAAAAAGCTTATGCCAGCTATCTGGTCCGTTGTCCCTGTCATATCCCCAAACGAGAGGATCTTGCAGCATGGTTTTGAAAGCTTTGGGAATCACCAGTTGGTGACTGGATTGCCCTTCTAACTGTCTCTCAGAGTTTCCCCTGGACAATCTCTTGCCGACATTCTAGAGTAACTTACTTCTTGGGCTATCGTCATTTTAATAGGGTTCCGGAATTCCCTGCACAGAGTTCCCCCAGCACAAAGATTCCAACAGCACTGAATAATTACCATCCGGTTGTGAGTAGAAAGAACCGCGATGGTTTCCTCCCCTTTCTTTTAGCATTTTGAAGCACTAGGACTCCGCCTAAGGAGCCACTCAGGTGGACAGGTGGCAGATTACAGCGGCGGACTCTTCCCCCTGGCTCCACCACATCCAGCAGCACTGGCTTATTCTGGGGCAGGTACACGTGTCCCTTATTGCTCCCTTAAGGTCCCTATTGTGACTGCATCTGTTCTCTGAATGGGGGAGAGAAGATTGGTCAGGTCTTGTTGAGGTTGTCATAGAGGCAATTATCCAACTACCTGGATCTGAGTTTCCTTCCATCTAAGAGAAGGTTGCTTGATATAGATGTTAAAAAAAAAAAATTAACCTATGGTTTTAAGTTCATTTGCATAAAACTATATATATATTCAAAGTTATATGCCAGGGTGAAGAGCTTTTATCAATCTCCCTCCATAAGGAGAGTCTTATGTAAATGAACTTGAGGCACATATTTCAGGAATAACTATATTTCATTGTAATTGGTTTCCTTATTGTAATCCAATTTTTAAAATATTTTTTATATGTAATACCACTATGCTGAACAGGAGCATTTAGACTTCATCAATCTGCAAAGTTCATACTATAAATCATCTTAAGAACTCTTTATCTAATAGATTCTAAAATCCTGTGATTTTGTGGATACCTGGAAGACAAATATCAAATTTAAGGGAAAATGAAGCCACTGGGGACAACAGATCTAATGAAAAAAAAAAACAAACAAACAAACAAACAAACAAAAAAAAAAAAAAAGGACACAAGAAGTTCCCAACTGCTAGACCAATATACAGTAGAAAATAATGTGATATTTAATTAACTTCAGTACTTTGAAAGATCCTGTCCTCAATTTCTTTATAGGAGTAAACCTGCCAACATAGTTCACAATGATCATCTACATCTTTGCTAGTGGTTTTACTTAGGTATTCCCCCACCCCCATTCATTACTTTCTGACTGGTTTTCTGATGATAAATCTTTCTGAATAAATACACTGGTTTTCATACTATAAACACAGAATATAGCCACGTGATCTGAACCTAAAACATTTCTACCTTCCTTTTTCAAGCCTTGAAGAACAGAGGGTAATCTCTAGGAATGATATAGCATCAAAATAGGACTTTAGTGAGGAAGATAGCATTTAATAGTACTAAATATAAAGTCCAAATCTATACTTAAAAATCAAATTAACAAGTGCACAATGTGGCAAAATAATTAGTTTACAAAAGGGAGAGGTAATGTTCACTGCCTTGAAATACTTAAAGGGTTATGGCATGGAAAAGGAATTAGATATTATTTTAACCTCATTATTCATAAGTAGGCTCCAGGAATAGAACATATAAGCAGGATAAAACTGGTGAATAAGAAACCTTTCTAATAATTGGAGTTATGTTTTTAAAAATCATTGAATTGCCTTGACTATCCACATTTGTTACAAGGGTTTTGTTTTCCTTTTTCTTCTTTCTTTTAATGAATTGGTGGGGGGGCATGAAAGGGAGAGAAAATAGTGTTGTTAATGGATTTCTGTTTTGTTTTGTTTTCACAAATAATTTTTTTTAAGTTATGATCTTGGATATTGCAGAGGTTGATGAACAGGGAAAACAAGGTGTTAGAGATAATATCAACACATACATATATATATATATATATATGTATATACACATCCCTAAGCAGAAGAGCAGGTTTACAGTAGAGAGGAAGATTGTGAACTAGTTACTGAAGTTGCAGGAGGGTATGGAGAATGAAATGGAGACCAGCAATAACAGAGATATAAATGGGGATATATCGATGGAAGAAATGAACCGAAGAGGAAACATTACTATTAAGTGATAACAGAGCAGTATCAGGAAGTAGGAGGAAAGAAGCAATGAAAGAATGAACAGTGACTACTGGAGAAGCTACAGAGATCCAGTAGGAAGCCTGGTTTCTGAGACCACTAAATGTAAAAAGAGTATGAGAAGAAGATTAGGAAAAAGGGGGATGAAAATTTTAGAGAGAAAAGGATTTCTTTTTACATTGAGAATATATAGGACTGAACTAAATGAAATTTAGAAAGCAGGAAGTGACAGCAAAGGAAGTAGAACAGGGAGTAATGTGTTTATTTTGACAGACTGTAGTTCTGATTGAAGTAAGAATCAGGAAGGGTAAAGGACCCTGTGACTTGGGTTCTCATCCTTTAAGACCTTGTGACATTGTTTTGTATTTATGTGGGAAGCAGCTTCAATCAATTGTATTTCCCCCACATTCTAGAAAGTTGATGATAGAGATGGAGACTGGATAGACGAAGCATGATGTAGCTTCTGCTTCAGCCCACCTCTCTAGGATCATGTCCTTATCACTAATCAATGTTGTTCCATCAAGATAGCCTTTAGAATATCATAACACACTTTTATCAAATCAGTGTTAATGTTTGCAAGGGTATGACGCAGGTGAGAAAATGCAATGAAATATTCCAAATTTCTAAGAGCTGCCCACTCCTTTTCTGTTCCACTATTGCCAATTTTCCTCCAAGTTTACAACAAAGTGTTCCTGATCAGAGAAGTTCTCTGATCAGTTGACATGCATTTTTCTGGTAATAATCTTGCCTTGGAGCCACTGCTTTTGTTGAAAGTTAATATTTAGCCTGGGGAGGATTATTCTGTAATCTGTTCAGCACTTTGCACCTCTCATTGCCTTTGTAACTCTCACAAGTGTTTTTACACTTTTTTACACTTTTTTCTCATTTGATCTGCAACTGAGGCAAACAAGTAAAGTGATTTGCCTAGGATCACATAGCTAGTAAGAATCTAAACCTGAATAAGAACTCTTCCCAACTCAAGGCCCAGAGTTCTATTCCGTGCTCTGCCAGCTGTCTCCAAAGAAAAAAATTTTAAAATTAACTATATGAATGATTATTCCAAATCACTAATAATAAGAGAAATGAGAATTGAATGTTCAATGGAGTACAAAGAGGGCTAGACTGAAAACTAGAGAACCTGGGTTTGAATCTTGGATCTGCTGTTTATTAACTTGTACAATTTGGGACATATCACTTCTCAGTTTCTCTTCTACAAAATGAGGAAGTTGGACTAGATGGTCTCAAATGTCCCTTTTAGCTAGAGAGATCATTTGAACTTAAGTCTTTACTTTATACATACAATTTTGGCAAAGATGGAAATAATTGGAAGGACTACAGAATGACAAGGACACATGAACTTTTGATGTGTTCAGTCTTTTGGTTAAAATGCAATCTGGGATTAGGTTTTTTGAAAAGTGACAAAAATGCTGTATTCCTTGGCATCCTCCCCATCCCCTAGAGATCTTATAGCTAGATATTTATCTTGAGGAGCTCAATAATATTTAATGGGAAAAAATTAGAACTTAATAGATATCTATCAATTAAGAAATGGTGAAATGAATTTTGATTCCTCATAAAATGATATTGTTTTGAGTGTAATAATGAAAATGAAGAATTCAGAAAAGTATGAAAAGAGTAATATGGCTTGCTATAGAATAACTAAAACAGAAAAACAATATATTCAGTGAATAGAGCAATACTGCCCTCTTACTAAATAATATTTTAATAATATAATTTTATTTATTTGTTATTGAATAGGTAAATAGAAAGAATTTTTAAAAGAAAACCATTTTAATTATAATAACTAAAAATCTTGTTCCTAGAAAAGAATTGAAAAAGGATCTTCCATTTCTCCTTTGCAAATTCATTTTGCTAAACTGCTTCCCCCCTTTATTTTTAAAATTATTTATTATGCAAAATGATTCACTGGGTAGAAAAGAGGAAGAAATTTATTAGAAATGGAGGTGATTTAAAACAAAAAATATCAGTAAAACATTAATTAGAAAGAAGATAAATAGCAATTTGGAGCCTATTATAATAGCACAGGTGAAAGGTGATAAAGACTTGGACTAGGGTAATTGAAGTAGTAGTAGAAAGGATGGAATGGTTAAATAAATGAAAAAGACATTGAAGAGAGAGAACATAATTTGGCAACCGATTAAATGTGGCTAATGAGAAAGCAGAAAGGACTGAACATGCCTCAGAGATTTTGAATCTAGTTAACTAGGGGAAAGTGTCATCATTAAAGAAAATAAGGAAGTTAGGGAGGAATGGCAGGTTTGGTAATGAAGATGAAGAGCTAACTTTGGGACATGTCAAGATTGAAGTTCTCAGGACATTCAGACAGAAAAATCTGGCAAGCAACGATCTCAAGGGAGAGGTTCAGTATACATATTTGGGAAAAAAATTAATAGAGATCATTATTGAAGCTATGTAGCCTAATAAGAACACCAAGACAAAGAGAGTGGGAAAGAAAGGGAAAAAAGGCAAAGAGGAAAGCTGAAGAGAAAAAAAAAAAGGTGACAGAGAATAGAAAGGAAAAAGGGAAGGAAAAGGCAAGGAAAAGAAGGGGAAAGGGAAGAATGAAGAGAATGGCAGAGAAGGTGAGAAGACCTATATGTAGAACACGCTGGAATAGATCTATGATGGAGCAGCAGAAACATAACATAATGAGCTAAGAAGACCAAAAAAAGGTAGTCTGAGAACTAGGGATACCATGATAGTGCAGTTACAGAAAAATCACAATTCCAGAATTATTTTAAAAGTAGTTGGAATATAGGAAAAAGTAGACTAAACAAAAAGTCACTGTATTTTTTGATAGAATTCATTAATGATTTAGGAGAAAAAGAGTTCCCTAATGATACTGGAAAAAAAATTTCAGACAGTAGCATAATAAAGGGAAGTTTTCTGGTTTTTTGGATAGAAGAGAACTGAATGAATATGTAGGATTAAAAGAAACATGCTTCTGAGAAACAGTGAAAATATGAGATTAATATATGCATTATTCTGGGATAATAGTATGTAGGGTATACATCTTGCAAAAAGAATAATCATCTTATTCTCTTCCACTAATAGGAAATCAGGTAGGATAGAAGAGTACACTGAGTATTTTAAAGGAATATAAAAAAGGGAAATAAAAAAAAATTATGTTGAACGGTCTAGATTATCTCATTAAAATAAAAGATGAGGTCATCTACTGATAGAAAGAGAAAGCTCCGGGATCTTGAAGAAAGAACAGAAATTTTGAAAATTTCATTTTGGATAATGTACAGTTGGGATTCGATAAGAGATTCAGAAAAGAGTTACTGTGCACTAGTGAGGACTCAGTAGAGGTTAGAGTAAATCAATTTATCATGGATCTATTCAGCATGGCTTCATGATTTCCATTCATAAGCAGAAATGGAGAAGATAGATGGCTATATACCCCTCTACAGGGATGGGAGTTAACAGGACAGGAGTGATAGACAGTCAAGGAAGGCATAGGATTCAATGTAAGAAGAGTTCATGTATTGAAGTAGCTGACTTGGATCAAGATTGGTCAGGAAAGGAATTGAATCCAAAACAGGAGAGTTGAATTGGGTTAAAAAAGGATATGCTGAGAGCAGAGAATAATTTGAGAAGAGCAAGGGAGTAAGAGAGGTAGAATGACAAATGATTATGGTCAGAAAAGAATTCCAGAGTTTAAAATCTTGAAGACTAGGTAGTTTTTATGTGATGTACTTTGAGTTTTTTGAAATTAATTTGATAACTATATATGTTTTATATTTGTTTAACAGTATAAGTATTTTAACCATCCAATAACATAGATGTTCCCCGAATATATGGACTATTTTGGTTTTTTCTTTGTGCCCCCATTATCCAACACAATACTGAGTTGAATTGATGCTCACCATAATTAGGGAATCAAGTCTGTGAGAGTAGGAAGGAAGCAGTTGATTCTAATTGGCTTAATGAAGCAAATAATTTCTCTTATATTGGGAGGCTGCTTGTAGGCAACAGATGAGGAGAGGTCTAGAACTTCTGTCCATCAACGGGTAGAATGCGATTCCAGCTTTTACAGTAAGGAAAGCTAAAGGGTCAAGTGAGATTTTTGCATTAGAAATAAGTGATTGTAAATTGTGTCTGGCATCCTTATTTAGTTTTTCTGTATTGTACATCCCTTGGGAAAATGTTGTTTGCCAGGCAGCTCTTCTAGCTGCTTGAGGATTTAGAACACAAAGTGACAATAACATTTTGTCAAAAAGTCATTGATAATTGCATCATAAAGTAGGAAGAACTCAGAAAGTATTCATTCTTGACAAAACTTTGAGTCCATCCTACTTTATTACACATGATGACATCTGAACAAACCCTGGCAGTGGTGGGGCAGACACGGTATGGACTAGAGTAGATATCAAGGCAAGACATCATATTTGGGGACATAAGATCCCATTGGTATTGTGGCCTTGGACTTAACTTATTGCCAAGGGATGGTGAAAGACATATTCAGATAACTTTAGGTGGCTTTTGGGAAAGCTTTGGCTAGGATAGAACTAAGACATTCATGGGGAGGAGAAACTCATTGTTTTGGGAGTTTGGCTTGTACTCCTGTGGGATGGGCTATAATTCCTGGAACTCAGGCTCAAGAAGGAGAAGAATGGAAAGAGATAGTTGGTCAGCGAATAGACAAAGGAATGATTTGGCTTTTGTTAGATCACCAGATGTGACAAGAACTTGGTGCAGGGTCCAGACAGCTCAGAATAATTCAGGCCAGTTCACAAAGAGAAAAGGCCATGGTTTGGGGTAAAGATGGAAGAAAGATGCCATGGCTTTCCGGGCCTCTCTACTTCACAAAATTATTGTTCCAAATCAAGTGTTTACTTAGTGTCCAGACAGCTAGGTGGTGCAACAGATAGAGTGCTGGGCATGGAGTTCAAAGCTGAGTTCAAATCTGGCCTCAGATATTTCCTAGCTGTGTGATCCTGGGCAAGTCACTTAATTTTGTTTTCTTCAGTTTCTTCATCTTTAAGTAAGCTGGAAAAGGAAATGACACACAATTCCAGTATCTTTGCCAAAAAAACCATGGGGTCATGAAGACTCATACGTGACTGAAACAAGTGAACAGATATGGGGAACAAAGAAATATTAAAAAACTGTCTCAATTCTAAAGAAGCTCATATTCTAATGACAAGGACAACATATAAATAAATATATAATATAATATAATATGTTATAATATGCAATCTGTATATAAATATATAATATAACATAATAAAATAAAATAATATAAATTAGTATATAATAAACATTCAGGGTAAATGGATGATAATCTCAGAGGAGGAAGCACTAGTCAGTAGGGGTTGGGACATGAAAAACTTCCAGGAAAAGGTAGCATTTGAATTAAATTCTTGGAGAAAGCATATAAGGTAGAATTAAGTAGGGAGAGCATTCAAGGTTTGGAGGGCATCAAAGGTATAAGGACAGGGGGTGAAATCTCACAGTTGCTGGATAGCAAATCACCCCATTATTTGGATCCACATAAGAGAGAACACTTGCAATAAAATATAAATTAATGTCATGGGAGTTGAATTCAAGAAATCTTTTTGGTCCTAGAGACTTGAATTCATAGAAAAAATTATACCTGGACATATTACCACTCACTTCAGGGTGGAAGAAGATGGAGAACAGAAAAATCAAGTGCTTGGGATCGCCACTGAGGAAGCTACTGTGGTGAGTGGGGTAGGGCAGATTACCAATTGGTAACTTCCTATTTTAAGGAATTGTGACTTATTGTTTGTAAATTAACAACTCTGTTGTTTTTCTTAGCAAAAATATTGGAATGGTTTGCCATTTCCTTCGCCAGCTTATTTTACGGATGAGAAAATTGAAGCAAATAGGTTAAGTGACTTGACCAGCGTCACACAGTTATTATCTGAGACCAGATTTAATCTCATAAAAAATGAGTGTTCCTGTCTATAGATCCAGCACTCTATCCACTGAGCTAGGGAATATTGTCACTTCTCTTCAAATTCAATACCTGAAGCAAATGCTAATAACCCCACCTTAGTTACTACTCTACTTTAATAAATTTATAAATAGCTTTCATTGAGCTCACATATAGTAACATGGTATTCTCTGTGTCCTCTATGAACAAGTCTTAGGTTTCAATCATCTTTTTACATGTTTTATTCTTTTCAGTTTGGGAAATCTAGGCTACACAAAGGTTTGATATTTCCTTCACTGGCTATTATGAGCTCTAAAATGACAATGCTACTTTTGAGATTTTCACAGCTTCCCATTATCAGTAAGTCTTTCTTCCCTCTTAAGAATTAAGTCTTGATTAGGCATCTGCCAGTAGGTAAATGACCAAAGGATATGAACAGTTAGTTTTCAAAGAAAGAAACCTAAGTTATCAATAACCATTTGAAAAAAGATGACCACTCTTTAATAATGAAAAAATGAAAATTAGAGCGACTCTGAGGTTCCACTTGGCAAAAGTAGACAAAAATGACAAAAAATGTAATGAAAACATTAGAAGGACTATGGAAAATAGGTACATGATTATACTATTAGTGGAACTGGGACTTGATCCAGACATTCTGAAGAGCAATTTGGAACTGTGCCCTAAATGTCATTAAATTATTTACCCTTTGGCCCAGTGATAGAATCATTTAATCCACATCCAGAAGGATAAAAGAAAAAGAAAATACACATATTACAAAAATAATTAGAGCAGTAGCGCTTTCTTTTTTGTCAAAGAATTAGAAAATAAGGAGATTTTAATCATGGGGGAATGAATGAATAAATGATTATATAGTTATATAATGGAATATCATTGTGTCATATGAAATGATAAAAGTAATATTTTCAAAGAAAACCTGAGAAGATATATGAACTGATATAGCATGAAGTGAGAAGGAGTGGGAGACCAATTTGTATAGTAATGAACATTTGAAAAACAAAAAAGTATGAAAGACTTAAGAACTCTAATCAAAGCAATGACCAAAAATTATTTATGTATGCAGAATCAACTAAAATAGAAATTTATTTTGCTTGACTATGCATGTTTGTTATAAAGTTTTACTTTTGCCCAATTTGGGAGGTGGCAAGGTGGGTAAAAAGGGGCCTGAATATTATGATCTTCAACAGGAAAAAAATAGAAAAAGAAAAGATAACATTTGTTTCCATTTTCCCATTTCATTAATTCTACTTTTCAAGATATTGTTTTCTTCAGTGGATTTTTTTTGTTGCATTTGTCCTATTGTATTTTTAAAGGAATTGCTTTCCTTTTCCAAGCTGTTGACTCTTGCATAGCTCTTGTTTCTTTTCTCAAGTTTTTTTCTTCTACCTCTCTTATTTTATGAGCACTTCCAAGAAGCCTCTTTGGGCTTGAGGCCAATTCACATCACTGCTGGAGATTTTCCCTATGGACATCTTGTCCTTGTCTGAGTTGGTGTTTTGGTCTTCCTTGTCACCATAGTAGCTTTCTATGGTCAACGATTTTTTTCTGTTTCTTGCTTATTTTCTATCCTTTTTTGGTTATTTCCTCTTTGGTTTTTTGTTGTTGTTGTTGTTGTTGTTGTTTGTTTGTTTGTTTGTTTTTTACTTTTAAGATCAAGCTCTGCTCCTGCTCTGTTCCAAGCTTCCAGGGCAGCTCTGAACCTTAGCTTTGAGTGCAGAGGCTCCTTATTTTTTGATGTTTTGCTCATAGCAGGGGGTAGCTTTACCTGGTTTCCCAGAATTTCCCTTCTGAGCTGGTACTGGCAGCTGCCCCACTGGTCTGCTATTCTACTGAGCCAGGACCAAGGATTTAAGTTACTGATTTGCTATGATTAAGACCCTCTCACTGGCTTCCCCAGACTCTCTCTTTTATCCCAGGGATATTGACCTTCTTGAAATCCTCCCAATATATTTTGTTGGAGAGTAATTTCATTCCATCAGACTTTATTCAGAGTCTTGGTTTCATGTGGTTTTCAAGAAAAACTAGGAGAGCTTGAGCAGCTTCCAGGCTTCACTCCACTATTTTGGTTCCACTCCCTCCCCACAATTTTTTAAAATTCAGAGAAGAGAACATAACATTGAAAGGAAATACAAATAAACTGGACAACTTTGAAAGTTATAAGTTAAATTTATCATATTTTTTTAAAAAAAGAAAAGTAAGCTATATATAATAGAAATTTGTAGTTTCATTTTTTCTTTTCTATGTTTACAGACATACCTTGTTTTGTATTTAATTGAGATTAAAAAATGAAAACTAAAAAAAAATTAAGTCATGATTACTCCAGTAAGAGTTTCTATATTAACCTATATTCTGAATCCTGGGGCTGAGCAGTTCTTATAGGAGACTCTAGTGAGTCTAGTTTAGGTGACAACTGGGGTTGAGTAGGCAAGGATAAAACTGAAATCTCTGTTCTGTGAAAAGGAAGAAAAAAGGTAAAGTGAGGACTCTAGTGTAAAGGGAAAAGATAGGGAGATTGAACCATATGCCAATACCAACAACAAGGTAGACAAAATAACTAGTTAGAGCTCAAATTGAGAGACAGAAACAAAGTTAAAAACTTTCATCTTCAAGATATGAAAGAATGATTGGGGAGAAGCAAGTGAGAATTTCATACCAGAAGTCAGACAAGGATAAGATCAGAACATAGGGAAATAATTTATTGTATTTAAAGACTACTTAGGCATAGGAAAACTGCATGCTTGGTTGTGGTCCAACCTGATTCTCCCAAATTGTCCAAGCTTCCTTCATCTGAGCAACTCCATGGGCTGTCAGTATTTTTATTAGAATTCATGCAATTATAGATCTACATCTAAGGTTAAAATAGGTATGTGGTTTTGTCATAAAAGAGTGATACTATAAGTAAATTAGGAGAGCAAAGGATAGATTACCTATCAGACCTTTGAAAAAGGGAGGAATTTATGGCCAAAGAAGAACTAGAAAATATAATGAAATGCAAAGTAAACAATTTTGATTACATTAAATGAAAAGGTTTTACACAAACCTTTTTGTGTAAAGGAGCCAAGATTGGAAGAGAAGCAGATAGCTGGGAAAATCTTTTATAGCCAGTGTTTGCGATAAAGGTCTTATTTCTAAAATATATAGAAACTGGATTCAAATTTATAAAAAATATAAACCATTCCCCTATTAATAAATGGTCAAAAGATATGAACAGACAATTATCAAATAAAGACATTAAAACCATCTATAGACATGTGAAATAATGCTCTAAATCACTATTGATTAGAGAAATGCAAATTAAAACAATTCTGAAATACTATCTCATACCTCTCTGGTTGGCTAAGATGAAATGAAAAGATAATGATACATGTTGGAGGAGATGTGGGAAAACTGGGACACTAATGATTGTTGGTGTAGCTGTGAAATGATCCAGCCATTCTGAAGAACAATTTGGGACTGTATCCAAAGAGTTATAACACTGTGCATGCCCTTTGATTCAGCAGCGCCATTACTGGATCTATATTCCAAGAAAATCTTAAAGGAGGGAAAAGGACCCACATGTGCAAAACTGTTTATAGCAGCTCTTTTTGTGGCAGCAAAGAATTGGAAAAGGAGTAAATGCCCATTAAATTTGGGAATGGCTGAACAAGTTGTTGTACATGAAGGTAATGGAATATTATTGTTCTATAAAAAATGATGAACAAACTTTTAGAAAGGCTTGGAAAAATGTACATGAACTGATGCTGAGAGAAACAAGCAGAACCAATAATACATTGTACACAATAACAGCAAGAATGTGTGATGATCAAATATGAAAGACTTGCTTCTTCTCAGTGGTTCAGTGATCCAAAACAATCCCAATAGACTTTGGACAAAAAATGCCATCTGCATCCAGAAAAAGAAACAAAGATATAAATCAACACAGACTATTTTCATCCCTTTTTTTCCTCTCCTGGTTTTTCTCTTTTGTTCTGATTTTTCTCTTCCAACATGATTCATATGGAATTAGGTCCAAAATGAATGTACATGTGTAACAAAATAGTTTTTATATGTAACTGGGCAATAGTAACAAAAATAAATAATGATAATTCATGCAATTTATTAAAATAATGGGTTTGTTCACACTCTGGCAAGCTAGAATATTTTCTAAGTCACTTTGGCTTTCATTATATGACTTTTATTATATGTCCATGGAATTTATAGTACAGTAGATAGTAAATCTCACTTTTTTTCTAAATTTTAATAAATAACATAGAAAAGCAAATAATATTTTTTCAGATGTTCAGTTTTTATAAAATGAGAATATGCTAAATTTTATATATTTACATAAAATATATATTTACAAAAATATTTACATAAAATTTATATCATATTTACATAAATACATAAAATGTGTATATGTTGCATGCATCTATACACATATATGTGTGTGTGTATTTTCTTGTTATTCAGTCATTTCTGACCCTTTGGGACTCCACTTTGTTTTTCTTGCAAAAATACTGGAGTAGTTTGACATTTCCTTCTTCAGCTCATTTTACAGATGAAGAAACTGAGGCAAAGAAGGGTAAGTGCCTTGCCCAAAGTAATATAGCTGGTAAATATCTGAGACTAGATTTGAACTCCAGAAAGCTGATTCCAGCTCCATCATTCTTTCTATTATGCCTCCTAATTGATTTCACATACACACACACACACACACAAACACACACACACACTTTATATATACACCACAAAAAGAGTAGATACAAATTTTTTGCACATTTTCCTTCCTTTAAGATTTCCTTGGGATATACATCCAGTAATGGCCCTGCTGGGCCAAAGGGCATGAACAGTTTTACAGCCCTTTGGGCACAGTTCCAAACTGTTCTTCAGAATGATTAGATCATTTCACAACTCCACCAACAATGCATTAGTGTCCCAATTTTCCCCATTTATCATTCTATCATAAATACATATACACATATAGATATAATAGCCACATAGTATGTAGTATATATCCATATATACTACACATTATACATTATACATACATATATATATACATATACATTATACATATATATATATAATATACACAGTATACATGTATGTATGTGTGTGTGTATACATATATATGCATATATACACATCAGGAAACTACCATTTCTGTCATCAGAGAATAGTAGACCACATCAGATTGTTTCTGATTTTCTCTCCTTTTATCCTTATTCAAATGTACTTCAATGGGATTCTATCTGAAATTTGGGATATATGGGGTTCTTAGAGAAGATCAGCACTCTCTTGCTTACTACACTTTTTTTAGGGCTGTTCATCCCTTATTTCAGAGCTCCTTATCCACCTAAGCATTTGACTCTCACTTGTGGCTCCAGGAAGTTGCAGCATGTGGAGCAGTCACACCCCAGTAAACTTGTCTCAGCAGATGGGCAAAATCATATTGAGGACAACCAACAAACCTTCAAACCTGTTGATGACTTAGAAGGAAGTCTTCCTCAAGCATGTGAAAACTTCCTCCAAAGGCATGAGTTGATGAGACCATTATATAAGCCAGGAAGGCAGCTAAGCAGGAGCTGTGGAATGCTTAGAGCTTGGTCAGATATTGAAGATACCCAAGTCATTCACTGAATCCTGGGTCATTGCCAGTAGTTCTGACTTGTTTTGCTTTTGGACTTAGATGACTCTGGAAGAGAACAGCCAGTGGTTTGGGATTACTCTACCTCAGTTAAATACAATTCATGTTTGAATGAAGACTCAATGTCTTGTCACTATTCAATGTCACTTGTCAATGTCACTGATCCCACTGATTCTCTTTGAAAATGAAAGACAAAAATGGAGGAATGCCTACAAAAATATAGATTGCCCAGATTAACAAAAGAGGAAATAAATTACTTAAATAGTCCCATTTTAGAAAAAGAAATAGAACAAGTTTTTTGGCTAAGAAATAGAGAAGTTGGTCAGTGAAAGTTAGGTTCACAGAACAAAATAATAAATGACTATAGCAATCTAGTGTTTGCTTAACACTTAAAAGTGGGGCCCAAAGACACCAGTTTTTGGGATAAGAATTCACTATTTGACAAAAATTGCTGGGAAATTGGAAACTAGCATGGCAGAAAGTAGACATAGGCCCATACCTAACATCATATACCAAGATAAGGTTGAAATGGGTTCATGATCTAGACATAAAGAATGTTATTATAGACAAATATCGTCACCTTTTAGATCTGTGGAAGAGGAAGGAATTTGTGACCAAAGAAAAACTAGAGATCATTATTGATCACAAAATAGATAACTTTGATTATATTAAGTTAAAAAGTTTTTGTATAAACAAAACTAATGCAGACAAGATTAAAAGAGAAACAATAAACTGGGAAAACATTTTTATATCCAAAAAATCTGATAAAAGCCTCATTTCTAAAACATACAGAGAATTGACTCAAATTGATAGTAGTTCAAGCCATTCTCCAATTGATAAATGGTCAAAGGAAATGAACAGACAATTTTCAGGTGAAGAAATTGAAACTATTTGTAGTCACATGAAAAGGTGCTCCAAATCACTATTGATCAGAGAAATGCAAATTAAGCCAACTCTGAGATACCACTATATATCTGTCAGATTGGCTAAAATGACAGGAAAAGATAATGACAAATGTTGAAGGGCATGTGGGAAAATTGGGACACTGATACATTATTGGTGGAACTGTGAACAGATCCAACCATTCTGGAGAGCAATTTGGAACTATGCTCAAAAAGTTATCAAACTGTACATATCCTTTGATCCAGCAGTGTTTCTACTGGGATTATATCCCAAAGAGATCTTAAAAGAAGGAAAGGGACTGGCGTGCAAAAATGTTTGTGGCAGCCTTCTTTATAGTGGCAAGAAACTGGAAACTGAATGGATACCCATCAATTGGAGAATGGCTGAATAAATTATGATATATGAATATTTTGGAATATTATTGTTCTATAAGAAACGACCAGCAGGATGATTTCAGAGAGGCTTGGAGACCTACATGAACTGATGCTAAGTGAAATGAGCAGAACCAAGAGATTGTTATATACAGCAACAATAAGACTATATGATGATCAATTCTGATGGACATGATTCTCTTCAACATTGAGATGATTCAAACCAGTTCCACTTGTTCAGTGATGAAGAGAGCCATCCACAACCAGAGAGAGAACCGTGGGAACAGAGTATGGACCACAACATAACATTCTCACTCTCTCTGTTATTTGCTTGCATTTTGTTTTATTTTTCAGTTTTGCTTTTTCTTCCTTCTTGATCTGATTTTTTGGTGCAGCAAGATAACTGTATAAATATGTATACATATATTAGATTTAACATGTATTTTAACATATTTAACATGTATTGGACTACCTGCCAGCTAGGGGTGGGGATGAGGAGAAGGAGGGGAAAATTTGAAACAAAAGGTTTTGCAAGGGTCAATTTTGGGAAAATTACCCATGCATATACTTGATAAATAAAAAGCTTTAATAAAAAAGAAAATGAAGGACAAATAACAATTTATATTTTTATGGATTTCCTTACAGGTGCATATTTTCATGGGATAGAATGCTAGTTTGCTATTGTCTAGGCGAAACAAGAATTTTGTTTTGCTTTTGTGTTTTTAAACAGTATATTTTGTGTTCATCCTAAATCCCTTAATACCAAATAACTGCTTTACTAGAGTAATTCAATGAGTAGAACACTCAAAATAGAACTACAATCAGGACTCAACCTGAGACACTAATTGTGTGGCATTGAGCAAGTCATTTAACTTCTCTCAACTTCAATATTTGTATAACGGTTTGCTAACCTGAAAGTGATAAGTAAATGTTTCAATTAGCAATAATCGTACCTTGGTTAAACCTCATTGGCTATGATACTGCCACTGCACAAAATGAAGAGCTATATAAATATTAGCTGTTATCATTTTTGAGTCATATATACCTCTTTGTTGAGATTATAAGTTCATTTGGTTTGTTATCTATCATCTATGAATCAAAATGCAGCTATGGCTTAGTGAACAGAGAGCTAGTTTTAAAGTGAGGAAGACCTAGATTAAAGTACCATCTCTCACATACTAGCTTTGTGATCTGGACAAGTTACTTAACCTCTCAATACACTTAGGTAACAATTTAAGAACAACTTTAGATTTGTACCAGTGAAGTTTCCCTACCAGTAGTTTCTTAAATTCTTTACATGGATGAAATATAAGATCTGGTCTTTTTCTCCAACTTGTATATAAATAGATACTATATATATATATACATATATATATATCATAAATTTTTCCCAGTTATTCTATTCTATAGATTATTGGATACTTTCAATATTCTTCTTTCTGTATTCTTTTTTGCACTTAGGTCAGGGGAAAGAATTGAATCAGAGTATTTTCTTCCTGCAACAGAGAACAAAGTCTCTTTGTTGAGTGGGCACCTTGTTCTTTGGAGTAACAAAAGTGTAAAAATAATGAGAGAAAGGGAGATGAGGAGGAAAACACACATTGGGACAGGAACAAAACAAGATTCTGAAGTGGGTTAGTGGAAATGTAATTGGAATTAAGGCTGCTAGAAATATTAAGATTCGTCTACTATAACTCTTGAGATATGCTGCACTTTGTGAAAAAATTATCTGAAGATGAAAAAAATCTTGCAGTTTTAAGAAGGGACATCAAAAATAAGTTACTCTTTGAAAAATGGTTCTATTATAAGTAAAAAATTCTTATATAATAAGGATATAATGTGTGCTGTCTTGAACTAGAAAGTTAGTGTGTGTGTGTGTGTGTGTGGGGGGGGGGTGTTATTGTTTAAGTTAACAAAAGGACAACCAAAAAAATCTGTTCTGTTTTAGGAATTTTTTGGGTAGAGGAGAAGTGGGAATAATTAGTACCTAACTTTCATTAACAGTATTTCTATTTTATCCTGTTGTATCATGGATGTTATACACAGTAGAGCAAAGTTGAATCTCTTTCATTGATATAAATGTCCCCATTCATTGGAATATTTTAATTTTATTTTTATGTACAGGAACACTTGGTCCTTCTTCTGGCACATATTGAACATATTAATGTTCATAAGCCAAATTACTAAAAATAAGAACAGAGAACCATTGGCTTCTGTCTTGCTTCATTTCTTTTTGCTACAACTTGTTTCCTATCAGTTAATTTTTATTTGATTGGTAGCTTTGGGGAAACTTTCCTTTTTAAGTACTTCTACCTTTCCATTTCATCAGATAACTTTTTTTTCTCCAGATCAACTACTAACTGCTATGGCTTTTCCCATGAAACTTATTACCAATATTTTTAGTCATTTTCCTTTCTTCATGTTGTCATTCTTCTCCATTCATTCTCCCACTTAATTTTAGACTTTTGAGAGTAGGAAAACTATTCTAACATAGAACTGATCAGTGTTGACGATAATGACAACATATTCTTGTAATTCTTTAACTTTTGTTTATACAAGGCAGATCATGCTTTCTTTAGCAGCTCTACAAGGTTGATTCATATTTAGCTTTTGATCTGCTATGGCTCCCAGATGTGTTCTGTCACACTACACTCACAAAGTCAATATTTTTTCATCTTGCATTTCTTGAGTTTGTTTTTCTACAGTAAGCAAATTTTTCCATATGATCACATTCCCGAGTAAATGTGAACTATATACAAAAATAACCCTTAAGTATATGTTATAGCTTAAAAAATCTGAGTGCCATTTGGGTTCCAAAGCCTAAAGATCAATTAGTAGATTGATGAGCAAGAATTCTGTATATACTTTCATCATAAAATAGTCATTACTTAAATTAAAATCCCTTACCTTTATTACAGGTATCACTAAATGAAAGCATTGACTGAAGTTATCTTAGATATGAAATGTGAAATCCAAATATATTTAATTCTATCTTGGGCACTAATAACTTTAATGAAGAAAGGATACTTCACTTAAAATGAAGGATTATATTCCACTATAGAAACAGAACTAGAAGACTAATTCTGTCTTTACTACTTCCTTTTGCTATGGATCTTCACTATTCTTTGGCTGTTAACTATGCCACAAATATTGAAGACATAAGCAGAAATAATCTTAAAGAGGAATATACAATTCTTTTGTTAATTTTGTCTCTGGCAATTTACATTATATGTAGTTTAATGAGGTGATTAGAAACACTGCAATAAATTCAATGATTTGGAATAGAAGGTAACACAAACATGAAGGTAGTTTGAACTTGATTACTTTGACATTTTAAAAGATTTATAACTTTATTATGAAGATGCCTTATTTACAAACCTTGCATGTTCTATAGATTACTCTGCTCAAGAGTAGTATTTTACTACTAGTATTCATCTACTAGTTTTATACATCTACTAGTATTCAGTCTCCTGGTGGTAAGCTTTGACACTTAGTTGGCTCCTTGGATGATCTTTTAATGCATGATATGGTTGAATAATATCTTCATCCCTAGGTACTTAATAGCAAGGAATTGGAAAGGGAGAAAAACTATCTAGGTCTGATAGTATTAAAGATGTAGTCAGTTCTTGTATGAACTGGAAAAAAGCTGTTCCAACCCTATAGTAGAAGAATGTAGAAAGGCATCTCCTACATAGATCAATCAGTAATCAAAAAAATATATTAAGTACCTATGTACTAGGCACTATATTAAGCACTGGGGATACAATGAGAATGAAAGACAGTATCTCCCTTTAATGAACCTAATGAGAGGAATACAAGGTTGAAAAGGGAGATGAGAAAGGTACTCAATATAAAGGCATGATGGAGAAGTAAGTTAGAAAAATCCCCAAGAAATGCATCCAGGTAAGGAAGGAGATGTCTAAATGGAACTCTCTCCTTCAAGTAAATGAAGACTTGTCAATCATGGTCCTATCTTCCAATCAGAGAGGAAGAGGATGCTGATGAGGTAGAATAACAAAGTTAATGAGATTTCATAGGTTCTTACATGATCTTATAATAATCATTTAAAATAGGATGAACATTGTTAATCATATTATTTTATACCAATAATGAGTTTTCTAGCACATGGTGAGGTCTCAAAGTAGTGTACCCAGCTGAGAAATGAGGAGATGACTAAACTGAGAAACTGAGAACTCTTCTTACATAGATGTTTGGAGTTGATGGTCCCACTCTCTAATCAGAGGATGATTAGGTGAGCACCTAAGATAGATGGCTCCATTTTAGATAATATGGGTATATGAAAAATCATGTTACATATCTTTCTCATGTATTTTTTCCTGAAAATGAACATATATTTGGATTTTAGTTCCCAAATGATTTTCACTTAATTGTTTCCATTTAATGTTGCTGCTGGGATGGTAGTAGAGCTACATTTAAAGTTTGTCATTTAGAGACACACATATCCCACATCACATTATTTGATGGGGCAGGGGAGGAGGTGGGTGAGGAATATGGAAGTCTACTAGACAATTGTGGGCTATATAGGAGGAAGTACAGAGGATGAGAAAGAAGGGGAACTCAAAATAAATCTGAGCTAAGTTGGAGCAGACAAGTTGATATGTCAAAAGTTGAGTTATATTACCAAGATAATTTTGAAATCTTAAATTCAAGTTTGCTAATAGTTGGATGGAATTATTTTGGGCTGGTTTTTCTTTTTAATTGAGAAAAATTGAATGCATTGATAGCTGGCTTCAGAGATAGAAAGAGAGCAAAGTTTAAGTCCTTCCTTTGATACATATCATCTTGAACATGTCATTTAACTTTGCTGTACCCCAAATAATTCTCTAAAACAATGAGATATATGGTAGGTTCCAGTTGAACTTAATAGAAGGAATTTCCTTACCAAGAGCTTTCTATATAAATGAGGCAGCAATATAACTGTAGATAGAGCACTGAGCCTGGAGTCAGTAAGCCATGAGTTCAAATTTTAAGATACATACTAGTTCTAGACATGTTACTTAACTTCTATTTACCTTTTATTTCTACAACTTAAAAAGGAGAGCACCTACCTTTCAAGGTTATTGTGAGAATCAAATGAGATAATATTTGTAAAGGGCACACTCCAAAGAGTGAGGGGAAAGTTTGCAGTTTACTCATACCACTGTATGTGGTACTTGGAAATCTACACAATTTTTAAATGGAGGCTTAAAAAAAAGCCATACAAATGCACCTAACATCAAATGTATGGTTGTTCTCTCGCCCAGCTTAGATTATAGAGAATTCTGAATGAAAATGTCACGGTCACATTTCCCCATACACAACATTTGTTTTAACTCTCATTGCCTTTCCCTGGGTTTTATAAAGTGATTTCAAGGTCTGCTATTAAAGTTTGAAAAAGTAGAACATTTTCTTCTTTTTCTTTCAGTTTGAGCATCCCCATACCATGCTTTCAAAGTGCTTTTTACCTTTGAGCAAAACCACTGCATATTGAATGAGAAACAGATCGTCTGTGTGCATGTGTGTGCGTATGTGTGTGTATGTGCTGGTACGACAACTGAATTCTTTGCAGTTAACACCAAATCTGAATCAACTCCGTGAATTACCTTTAGTAAAAGTTAGCTTGATCCCCAGCCTTCAGTGCATACTTTAATAATAAAGATGCTGCAACTTTAACAGAGACTGCATTTGTCTTTAGGTCTGCATGATAGTGAAAGCTTAATATGAGGGGGGGGAGAACTTTTGTCTAGCACAAGTGATTTGAAGATGTTTTGCTCCATGCATGTGAACTCAGCAGGTGATCCTTGCCTATCTTTGATGTCAAACAGCACAAAACTTCAGTGACTAGTGGCTTCAGAAATGCAATAGACATAGCTGAGTCTTCATACGAAGCTCATGCTTGAACTACATCAGAAGAACTGACATCTATTATGGTGAGCAAAGACAAGTGTTTGAAAAGAGATTCAAACAGAAGTGTCAGAATTTACAGTGCATAGTTTTATATAAGTTGATTTTAACCAAGCATATCTCTATGAACTCGGCAGGATAGAAAAGAAATTTCAAAAGGCAGAGAAATTGTTGTCATCTAAGGGCATGGAATGTTTTAATAGCTTAAGGAAGAACATTTCTGAAAGGTTATATGGTGATCCATTTACTTTGACTGAGTAATAAGGCTTGTCATTGTGATGGTGAAGTTTTTAACCCTTAGAACAATAGAAACTGAAGATGCAACCAAGAGACTTAAATCTTTGCAGAAGCTGGCTGATGAGCAAAAGCCCATGTGAGGTTCAGCTTCTAGTAATAGGAAATTATCATAAATGATCTGAATATTTTTATATTCACTTTTTTGTTCCTTTTCTTCCCTTCCAATGATCTAATGATTGATACCTCAGTTGAAAATAAGATAAGGGGAAATGGAAATTGGCCTCTGTACGTATGGACTTCTCCAAAGAATGTAGGGGAGCTACCAAACAATAGCTCTATTAGGTGCCATTATGGTTATTTGTCCATTTTCCCCCCTCTTTCATTCCCTGTCCTACATACCTCCTCGTGTACATTATATAGCCCTGGAAAAAAGGAGAGAACCTTTGTAGGTACACGATCTGTTTGAAATTGTGTCCTACAGGCTTAGTCCAAACACTGCTCTGAAATTGCCCCTAAGAAATCTAATGTCACAAACCAATCTAATTGTTTTTTTTCTAGAATGCTTTTTCTTTAAACAACTTTTTTTTTTCTTTTTAAAACAGCTTTGAAAAAAAAAAAGGGCAGCGCAAACTATTTGATTAAAACACTGAAATCCAATTCCTAGGTTGTACTTTCCAGCTTGTAATCAACATGTAACAGTGTGAGCTCTACCTCTTCTTAACCTACAATTAGCACAATTAATGCACCCCATGCCAAACCACTTGTTTAGTTATTATATTCTAATGTTTTTCTTTAACAACAACCTTGCATGTTCAGGCAAGCTTTCCCTAAGAAAAACAAAATGGCTAGTGAAGTCTACCTTGGTAATTGTTATTTTCTGGAACCCAATCCTTTATTTTTTTTTCTTTTTAAAATAAGGAATTTAATACAAGATTGAATATTTATTTAAACTCAAATTTGTTTAAACACATTCTGTTTCTCTCTGAGTGAGTGGTTTACATATTTGGAAAAGAAAGAGACATCTGAGAGATACTCTGGAGAAAGTCATAAGTAGTCCCTTTTTTTTGCCTCTAGTGCAAGATAGTAGAAAGTACAAACTTTATTAAATGTATTGAGCCAGGGTGGAGTTGACAAAGGTAGGAAAAAAATGGAACCCAGCCTGGATGCTTAGTTAGTAACATCTTATTTTTATGACATTGTTTTCCTAACTGGCCCTAAACTCTGTTGTTTCTACATTGCTGAATTCCAAGTACTGTTAGCTCTAAATTAATGTTACCAGGAAGCAAAACCTGCATGCTACTTAAGGTTTGCACTCTAGGTTGGACTGCATGTGGATAAGGTGATATTGTGATTTAGTTTTTCTCCTTTGTGTTTATTGAATCACTTCATTAGGATAAAAAAGAATATCTTGAAAAAAAATCTCATTGCCATGGGAAACTAGTTTGATATTTGATTATTAGATATTGTATTAGGTCTAAATTTATGTTTGTTTTTATTTGTAAGAAAAAATGTAAAACTGCATTAAGGATTTAAATATTAAAATAATAAAATAAGTGTAGACTAATTAGTGTTGGTCTTCTTTTCTTCTTTCATTCCTTCCTTCCTCCCTCAATTCCCCCATGTCAGTTAAAGGATTATATCTGCTGTCATTTTAAACAATTGACATATATTTGTTAGTAATGCAACAGAGGTGGTGGCCTGGTGGAAAAATCTGTTCAGCATTGCCTATGCTGGCTTCCCTATTTGACTTTGAGAGAGAAATTGACCAGTGATTGGACATTAAAGGAAAAACATCCTGAATCTGAAGCATCAGAATTTTGGCCCTTTGAAGAGACATGAGGAAAAAAAATAAATTTTACCTTCAGGAATGAAGAACATTTAAATGATCAATACTGATTTTTTGACCATGGAAAACTAAGTGGTACCTAGTGCCTAGAATTTAAAAAGAATTATTCTAGGGTTGTATTTGTTTATGAATCATAGAATACCATTCATGCTCCAGAAATAACTTTACTTGACCTTTTTATAGCCCTGACCTGCTCACCCTCAAAGCAAGCTAACCATCGCATCCACTATATTCCCAGTACAAATTTCATCTGTGAGTATACTTTTATTTTGTTGCCAACCCCCTCATTGTTAGAAAATGAATATGGAAGGAATATGTCAGTGGGGCGCAAGAACTAAAGTGTTCTCATTATATTCTGTGGGTACATCTATGGATCCTTTGAGTCTAGTTGAAAGACTTGGTTTTTTTTTCTCTTGTTAAAATAGGGGGCTCCCTATCTGATAGGATTTGAAGTGTTCTGCAAATTTTAGTCTGCTTCTGCATATATATCATCATGCTGAAATTCAAAGGATTAGAGTCATTCTTTTTTGTTCATAAGGTAGCAATTAAAATATGCATTGTAATATGGAAGAGGTAATGGGTGAATAGAAAGCAATCATACTCAGTGACACGTTAGCATAGATTAATTTATCATACGAGCTTGTTATCATCTGACAAAAAAACAACAACAACAAAAACTATGGAAGACTGAGTTCTGCGACATGAAAATGTTGACTGGGGTTTGATGATGATGACTAGAACATTGGTCTTGCTCAAGGTCTTGTTGGGGACAATATAGGAGTTTCAGTGAGGGGAACTATGGAGAGGGAGAATTGACAGGTTGTTGAATACAGCCTTTATCTGCTTATTAAGTTTATCCAGGGATAGCCTTACTTAATGTCTCTAAAACATTAGCTCTTAATGTCCTAAGATCTGTGTTTAGTTGATTGTATTTGGGGATTTATGGCCTCATTGAAGTAGAGAGAGTTGGTGGAGTAGGATTGGGTAGGTTTGGGGAAAACGGTTTCTGAGAATAGCAAGGAGACCAGAAGTCCAAAGTGAGTGGGAAGACATTGGGAACATTAGGAGCTAGCAACAGGATGGGAAATAAGAGCTAAGAAGATGAAGTTGGAGATGTGGCCATGAATGGGACCTGGTCAGGAAGAGTCACCACTGAGCTTGGATCTGTTTAGTTAATGGGAGTTTTGCCACAGAATTAGAATCATAAAATTTGAGAGTTTAATGTGCTCTCAGAGGTCTAATTAATCCCTAACACATAGATTCCCCTCTAGGATCCCCCTTTTAATTAGCAGAGGCAGCTGTAAACCCTAGATTTGGAGTTAACATACCTTAGTTCAATTTTCACCTGTTAGTTTTTACAAATCATTGACAAATCATTTGAACTTTTTGGCTTTCACTTTACATATCTATAAAATAGAGATTTAATCTTATCTTTTCTGTCTCTTAATCTTATGATTTTTTCCTCACCTTTCTTTGAACATCACTGGTGTCTCCTGAAAAAATCACCTTAGTTCAATTTTCACCTGTTAGTTTTTACAAATCATTGACAAATCATTTGAACTTTTTGGCTTTCACTTTACATATCTATAAAATAGAGATTTAATCTTATCTTTTCTGTCTCTTAATCTTATGATTTTTTTCTCACCTTTCTTTGAACATCACTAGTGTCTCCTGAAAAAATCCATTCCATTTGTGCACAGTGCTAACTTTAGGAAGCTGTCTTTATGACTGAACTAATATCTGCATGGCACAGAAATGCAGATATGTTTAGCAACACATTGTGACTGAAAAAAAAATATATATATAAAATTTATATACCATTTAATCTAAGATCCTAGTTTCTGACAGCATACACATGTGTTATATACATATGTATACATGTATATGTGCATGTGTATGCATATATAAAGGTCTATATGTGTTGTATATTTTATATACACATATAAATACATATGTATATGTGTACATGTGTATGAATATATATATGTATATGTATATACCCATATAATGGTGATTCCCAATTGTTATTTCCACACACATCCCTCACATTAGATTCCAAGTCACTTGGAAATTTGTTACATGTTTGCAGGGATGGCTTTAATATTTCTAGCATAAGGAAGAAGAAAAATTAGACTCAGAGATGTATATTATCTCTTTAAATTTGTTAATCAGATTCAACAATCAGATTAAAGCAATTAAACATAGAAATATCTTTTAGAATGAAGGGCAAATATTTTCTATATTTATATTACTACAATGGCCACACATCAAAATTTTGTGAAATAGCTGCTAAAAAGAAATTTTCATGTACTTTATATATATAATGTACATGATTTTCAGATGAAATTTCAAAAATAAGCCATGTAATTTACTTTTTATTTTCTATGACACCAATGCCTCATTCATTTGATATTCAAGAGAACCAGAGGAAGCAAAAATCAACAGACTGTAAATTAAACAAGTTCGGCTTGTCTAGTATTTTAATTAAAGTACAATAGGGCAATTCTAATCTACTTGCCAGTGGATTAGCAGTTACTTTGAATTACTACTTTGAATAATCCAATGCCAGTTTAACATGGCTTTGTCATACATGTCGGGTAATAGGGCTAGAAAGCACCCCCAGATCTAATCTTGCTCTCTTTAGTCTTGCCCTAGAACCCTTCTAGAAAAATGGATAACTTCCCTATATGAATAGTATCTGTGAGTTGGATTTGATATTCATCCAACTGGAAAAGGGCCTTGTTTTAAAAACTTAAAAGCCAAATGTATTCTCTATCAAAATTACATGCTGCTATCCTGATATATTACTGGGTCATTTCCCCAGCAGTGGACCACAGGCATAAGCTTTATTAAAAATGGTAACATGTTTTAAGTATCCATTAATATATGTTTAATTATAATGGAATGTCTATAAAAATCCATGTGACATCTACATGAAGATCAAAACAATTAATTATAATCAGCATCAACTCAATGGATACTGAATGAATTTGCAATAAAGGGATGTTCGAATGGGGAAAAAAATTAACAAGAGCATGAAGCTTGAGGAGAGATCACAGAAGCAGGCCTATCTTTACTTGAGGAATGAAAATTATTTTGGCGCTTTCATTTTTCCTCGTGAGAAGAACATTTTAAGTTTTGTACTTGACATTTTATTTAATTTATAGCCATTCTTTTCTAAATAATATGTGAGAATTGTATTGTACCAGAATTAAAATTCCCCAGGGGGTAGATACTAGAAATGTAGCTATTTTATTTTATTTTTTGTATATTTCTAGGAGTTCAGCTAGAGAAAACTAAAGAAAAATCTTTCTGCTTGTGAAAAATTGTGTGAATGTTGAAATTAATTTTGTATACAATTTAGATGGAGGAGGCAACAGAGGATTGACTAGAAAGTTTGGAAAAATAAGTGCATATTTTACCTCCCTTAAACACCAGCTAGGTGACAAAGGATAATGTTTAGCTATTACTTTAACATTTCAAAGATGTACTGAGAAATATAATTAAAAACAACCTACTTTCCTATTCAGATTGTAACTGATTGACCGCAGTCTTTTTTACCACATGAGCTGAGAAATTTTTCTTAAATATGGTTCTTCATGAACCTGGTGTCTTACCTGAGATATTCCTCAACTTCTTCAAATTTTAAGTGTAAGAAGATAGTAGATCTACAAAGAGAATCAGAGTTAGTGAAGTCACCAAAGTGTCCCATGCAGTTGTCTAAGACCATAACTAGCAGAAGAGTTGCTGACCTGCCTTGGTGAAGGAAGTTGCCATGCCTAGAGTTCAGTCATTTTTAGTCATGTCTTTGTGACCACATTTTGGGGTTTTCTTGGCAAAGACACGAGAGCGATTTGCCATTTTTTTCTCTAGCTCATTTTCTTTCATTTAATTTCACATTATTTTCATTTCCCATTCTTTCATTCGTTTCTCTAGCTCCACGTCATGGACTTTATCCATGGTGTTGCCTAAAGGTCCCATGCTGGACTTGAAATCAGGAAGATCCATCTTTCCCATGTTCAAATCCAGCCTTAGATGCTTACTAACTATTCGCTCCTGGGCAAATTGCGTAACTCTGTTTGTCTCAATTTTATCATCAGTAAAATGTGTTGGAGATGGAAATGGAAAAGAACTCCAGTGTCTTTCCCCAGAGAACCCCAAAAAGGGTCCCAGACAGAAAAGACTGAAAAACAGCTACACATTGATGGAATAATAGTTTTTGATCTCATTGAACTATCTAGTCTCCTATAGTGCCTACTCACTCTACACCCCACCCCCCCAGTGCATGTATTCTTGCACACACACACACACACACACACACACACACACACACACACAGAAAGAGAGAAAGATATAGGGAGGGGAGGTGGGAAGGGAAGAGTGAGGGAAAGAGAGGAGGGAAAGAAGAAAGGAGAGAGAGAGAGAGAGAGAGAGAGAGAGAGAGAAGAGAGAGAGAGAGAGAGAGAGCGAGCAAGAGAGAGAGAAGAGAGAGAGAGAGAGAGAGAGCAAGAGAGAGAGAGAGAGAGAAAGTGAAAGAGAGAGAGAGACAAAGAGACAGAGAGAGAGAGACAAAACTTTTTTATTTGTATCATAAAAATCATGAAAACTTCTCCAAAGGGAAGTTTTAAAAATAGAGCCCATGTGTAATAAAATATTCGAGAGGATGGATGAAGTGCTTTAGCTGTGTCTACAATTATTTAAACTGTTTCATCTAATAACCAATGAAGTGAGTCCCCTAAAAATCTGTCCAATAGAAACAAATTTAAATTGTTAAAAAAATTAAGTCAGAAAAATTTCACTGAAGAAGCCTATCAAACAATTAGTTTGATTATTCTTTTTAAATTGAAGACTATTTTTTTTTACCGACAACTTTTTTTGATTGAAGTTTTTTTCTTTTTTTTCCCAAATTAATTTGATTGGCCATGAGTCAAAATAGTCAAACAGATTTCTGCATGTAGAGACAATCTTGCTGTATCATGAATTGCTTTCTGTGGCTGTTAAGTTAGCAATGAAATATATATATATATATATATATATATAAAGACTAAAGTATAATCTATATTATTAAAAATTATTATATTATAAAATCTACATTATTAAAGAAATAATAATAATTGGCATTTATATACAGAATTGGAGACTTAACAAAGTATTTTACATAGCTTATCTCATTTGTGTCTTATAATACTCCTGGGAGGGAGATGTTCTTATTGTTCCCATTTTACAAATGAAAAAACTGAGGTTCACTAAGTTAAGTGATTTGTTCACATTTACATGTCTAGTGAGTATCAAAATTTGAACAAGATTTTCTTGGCTCCTGAGTCCAGAACACTATCCTCTAGGTGAGAGATGGGAAAGTCCGGCCCATGGGCTGTTCTAAGGACCACAAAATCATTTTGCCTGACCCTGACAAGACAAACCTCCTATTACTTGAGTTTTTAAGTTGATAATTTTGTATGCCAGCAAATGATGTCCAAATGGCCTTAAAGATTTTTCACCCCTGTTGTAGGTTATGTTAGGTTTCCCAAGAACAGCTATCATGTAAACATTATATTTTAAAGTTTATAATGAAGAAGATGATAATAATAATAACTAAACCTAACATTTATACAGTGCTTACTATGTGCCAGGTTCTGTCCTAAAGACTTTATAATGTTTATCTCCTTTGATTTTCACAACAATCCGAGGAAGTAGGAACTATTATTAGCACCATTTTATAAATGAAGAAACTGAAGCAAACAGAAGTTAAATAATTTGCTCAGCATCACGCGGTGTGTATCTCAGTTGGGTTTTGTATTCATTTTCCTGACTCTAGACCCAGCACTCTATCTACTATACTCCCTATTTACAAAATATGTTATATTTTTACAACAACCCTGTCAAAACATGTACTGCATCTAAGAAGGGATACCAATGTCCCATCTTTTCAAAGTTCCTCCAAAGTACCCCAGTTGGACATTCTCTCCATCTATCTTTTTTTCTTCTTTTTTTGCTGAGCCAATTGGGGTTAAATGACTTGCCCAGGGTCACACAGCTAGAAGTGTTAGATTTCAGGGCTGGTGCACTATCCACTGCACCACCTCCATATTTCTCTTAAATGTCCTTTGAATACCTTTCTTTATACCACAACAGAACAGGGACAACTAACATAATTTGGTTTGGGGGGAAAGATGGATTGACTTTTATTTTAATCTGAAAACATTCCTATTTAAATAATATCTATAAAAGTTTTCTATCATGATAGATATATCCAGGGTTCAGGGTTTAATTTCTTTTTATAGATCTAAACTCTTCTGTTCATCTTTTTGTCATTCATTGTGCTCCTTGACCAAATCTCCTCTCTTAAAATCTATAAGAAAATGTCATTTGCATGCTGGATACTGAATGCTTTTCTCCAGCTTAGACCAGAGACATCTTCCAGCAAAAAGTTTAAAGCTAATAAAAATTGGAGTTTACCCAGAAAAGACCTCTTGAGTCTTAATGAAAGCACGATGCATGACCCTACCATAATTTAACACACGGAATGAACCTTTACACATCTGTGGCAAATACAGACTTCGGTGCCTTAAGGGGTTAGCAAATTTTTTTTTAGATAAAAAAGAATCAGTGTCATTACCCAGTATCTCTCTGGAGCATCCTAATTATTCTGCATGCATACAATATTTATTTAAAACTTAAAATTAAACTTCAAGAGGTGGTCATTTGAAAGCTGGCAGCTGGTGAACAGATCCTGTCTTCATGAAAAAGAGAATATTTCTTCTAAAAGTTGAGGAATAGATCAAAACGGTCTTGCTAGTAACTGACACTTTAGTCATATGGATGCTTTTTTTTTTTTTGATGTGTCAGATTTATTAATAAAGAAGGTCCATGGGAACAAGCACACAGAAGGAAATCTTGAGGATGTGACTGTCAGTTTTTGATATGTCAGGTATGATTTTGGAGCTGTGATTTTTTGGGAAGCAGTACACATGTAGTGTTGTACCGATGTTTGTATATTTCTTTGTACTCCCCATTTGTGAGGACTGGCAAAGGAGGCAAGGCGGAAATGTTTTGATACAGGATTGAAACTTGAAACTGCCGTCCTTCAATTTGAACAGTATTTCTTTTTCATCTTTCTTTTCATGTTACCTTTTTAACTTTTGCCACTGATGTAAAGAGGGGAAAAAATTTGAAAAGATGCCAGGTGGTTCTTATCTAGGTGAAAGATCACAGAAGCAGAGGGGATGGAATGTAGTTTTCAGTTTGTTGCTGTGACAGACTCATGATCCCAGGGAGATCAAACGCTTGTCAACAACAACTGTTTGTTCTCCCGAGGCCACTGTGGAATAATTGTGACTATGATATATTTCATAGTTTGCAGAATTCACCTAGAATTTAAAGTTGAGTGGTCTAATTAATTTGCCAGGGAATAACTTGTTCTGGTAAACTTATAACTGTTTTTCTGCTGCTTCCAGAAATAAAGAAGCACTAGAGTTTTATAAATGATGCCAGTCCCCTTTCCCTGAAAAAATTCAGAGAACTATGGATACTTTTTACAAATCAGAAATGAAGCAAAAGATATTATGATATTAAAATTATGTTAAAAATTATGTTATTATTATGTTAAAAATCTGGAGCATTGCAGTGCCTTTTTAGCTAGTTTACTTAAGCATATGAGTGGTTGAAAGACAAAACAACAAAAAGAAGAATCGAACTTTCAAAAAATATGCTGACAAAATAATGTTTTATCCCTTTTTCATTGATTCTACCAAATGCTTCATTGTTAGATAGCCTCAGTCACACTTTATGATTATTTTATCTGATTTTTACATACCAATAGCAATAACCATGCTTCAAACAAACAAAAATTTCTGAATAGATCCTTTCTTCTCTACCAAGAGAACCCTCCTTTATAACAAAGAATTAAAAAGAGGGAAAATTGTTTTTATTTTATTTTTTTATTTTCATATAATAGAGCACAAGCATTTATGCATAAACATAAAACCTAAAAGTCACATTATTTGCAAAACAAAAGGGTGGTTGCAGACTCAAATGGAAGGAATTTTTAAATTCAAATTTAAATAACTCTTCTGTTTTAATATTGCTGAGTTCTATGGAACTTGGTTCAACTGAGGATAATGTACAAAAATCAATTACTTGTTTTGAATATGACATTCTTTATAACTGCTTGGAGACCAAATATTACAGTAAAAGAAAGAAGGTAAAAGGAAGACAATGCTTGTTCTTGTTAACAAGTATTTTTCTGCTACATGTCTTGGACTTTCAGCCTTTCCCCTTCATTGGAACGTTCTTCTACAAGATCCTCCCTCTTAGCTAAGCTAAAAGATGACATAGAACGCGTAAATTTTAAGGATCTTATCCCATTTCCCATTCCCACTAATGATTCAGGTCCCCAGAGTGTAGCTACATAAAGGAGGAAAATTTTTAGCAAAACTAATCAATATAGCAACTGAATTCGAGTATGTGCAATGTTCCATAGCCACAATCTCCCACTTTTAGAAAAAATAAAGGGAGGTGCTTTTCCTCATCAATTCTTGGAGGAATTTAATTAAAAAAATTTTTAGAATCCCTTAGTTTCCAAGTTTTATGTCTCCTGAACCCTGGGGTATATGAATTCATTCTGAAAGTTTGCTTTGCATGTAGTAGTATTTATAAATGTTTATGTCCTTTTTAAAAAAATTAATTTAGCCCTGGTTGAGAGGTATTGTGACAAAGAAAATAGCTGAATCAAGAGTTAGGAAGATCTGAGTTTAAATCTGCACTCATATTAATAAATGAGACAAGTTACTCTCTTAGGTAACTGTGGTATCATAGACATTACTAAAAGGAACATTGGAGATCAACCCATTCATTTTACAGATATGGGAAAAACATAAGTAGACAGTAATTTATCTAAATATTCAAAATATTAATCAGACAAATGATTAATAGAAATTAATAGAAATTGAGACCATCCAGTTCAATTAAATAGATAAAGATATTTTAAAATTATAACATAGACTGTTGGCAAGGCTTTAGGGAAACTGGGATATACCATATCACTGATAAAGTTGTAAGTTGGTACAATCTTTTGGGAGACTAATCTAACCTGGAACCGGGAATCAAAGATTCTGTCACTGAGATTGTTATTCTAAAGAATTTATTAAAATGAAAACAAGATCCATGAATAATAAATCTTAATGGAATTATATATTGATAATAGTAAAAATACAAAAATATTCTATATGTTGAAAGAGTATACATAATGAAATATTACAGCTCCATAAATATGAAAAATAAGAAGAATATCCAACACAGTTAGGAAGATTTATGCAAAGTGATAGAGGATGAAGAAGGCAGAATTGGAGTATCTATCTATCTATATTATACATATATACCAACTGTAAAAATAATAGTTACAAAATAATCTTATCTATTATCATAGACAGTTGTGCTCAATGTTGGCTGAGGCAGTTTTCCCTTGGGGACAAAATAGCAGGTGCTTTCTATATATCCTTGTTATTATTCATCTCAGGTCACAGTGTTTTAGGGATAGTCATGTCAGTGTGGTCTGGATCTAACGTAACTATTCATAATTTATTTTGTATCTCTTTGAAGGTGTTTCACATTTCTTAGGGATACTGGAATTTGCTGGTTGCATCTGATTTTGAGGAATCATCATAACAATCGTCATTATTATCATAGCTCACATTTCATATTGTACAGCCCTTTAATGTGTATAGAGTGCTTTACATATATCATCCCATTTAACATTCACAACAGCAGTAAGAGGAGTTGTTCTCATGATTCCCCCATTTTACAGATGGGAAATGATGTTTAAGAGAGACTAATTTACCCAAAGTGACATAGCAAGTATATTGGCAGGGGTGAGATTCAAGTTCAGATCTAAGTGACTCAAAAGCCCTGTCTTCTATTCCAGAGTTTTCTCTTTTTTGTTTTGTTTTTGCTTTTGGCTGAGACAATTGGAATTAAGTGACTTGCCCAGGGTCACACAGCTAGGATGTGTTAAGTGTCTGAGACCAGATTTGAATTCAGTTCCTCCTGACTTCAAGGCTGGTGCTCTATCCATTGCGTCACCTAGCTGCCCCCTATTCCAGGGCTTTTGAAACTTTTTCTACTCATGACCTCCTTTTGTCCAAGAAATTTTTATGTGACTCTGGCTATATAGATATATAAAATAGGAATCTATAAATAGGAATTTATAGATATATAAAATAGAAATAGTAAATAAAATATTTACTGATAATAAATCATAATTTTGTGACCCCTACATTCCATTAAGAGACCCCCATATGGAATAGTGAACCACAGTTTAAGAAGCTGGATTCTATTCCTTAGCAGAAATAGGAAATTGCTGGGGGAAAAAACATCAGGGACATTTGAACTGAGTTTTTTTAGAAAAGATAGGTGAAGGAAAATTAAAATTAGTTGACTTTCTATCTTTCTTTTCCCTCTCTCCACTTTTTTTTTCTTTTATTCTAACAAACTTTTGATTTATCATTTTGGAAGGGAAGAGATATTTTTTATCCCTATATTTATCTCAGAATTTTATGAGCAAGCCATATTTAACCCAAAGTAAATCTATTTCTAAACTGATAAATCTGTAAAGTATATCTTAAAAACTACTGAGTGCTCAGAAACATTTGTGATTTAATAATCAGAGAATTTTGTTAGTGTGGGAGTTCCTTCCATCAAAAACAATTTATCCCCTTAATCACTTAGTGCAGGGGTCTTAAGAAGTATTCTGAAGCATCTGGGGCTTGAAATATTTAAATGGCTTCCCTAAAATCACATAGCTAATAAGTGCCAGAGACCTAATTCTCCTATCCATTAGTCAACATTGATTTTATAAACATAGGTATTCCTAGCTGTGTGATCCTGGGCAAGTCACTTAACTCCAATTGCCTTTCAAAATAAGATAAAATAAAATAAAATAAAAACAGGTATTAATGTGGTTCAGTTCTCCAAAATTTTGCCTTATCCCTACTCACCACAATTTGATTATTTCTACTGTAATTTATCAAATTTTCCAAAGATTACCTCTGTGATCTTGGGAGGCAGATGACATAAGAGATAGAGAAATGGGCTTAGAATCAGCCAGAAATTGGTTCAAATCCAGCTATGGAACTCATACTAATATGTGGACCAGGTCCAAGTATTTTATGCTTTCATGGCCCCAGGGTGTTTTCTCATCTTATAAATTACAGAGTAATAAAACAATAATTTATTAAACATGCTTTGTACTAGGCATAATGTTACATGCTGAGAATACAAAGAAAAGCTAAAATAGCCCCTGCCTTCAAGATCACATTATAATGGAGAAAAGAAGCCTGTAAATAACTAAGTACATACTAATAATATTTTATTCCCCCCAATTATATATTAAAATATTTTTAACATTTGCTTTTAAGTTTTGAATTTCAAATTCTCTCTCTCCCTCCTCCCTGAGATAGTAAGCAATCTGATATAGGTTATAAATGTGCAATGATGCAAACATCTCTTTGTTAGTCATTTTGTACAAGAGAACATAAAGAAAGAAAGAAAGAAAGAGAAAGAGAAGAGGAAAGAAAGAGAGAGAGAGAGAGAGAGAGAGAGAGAGAGAGAGAGAAAGGAAGGACGGAAGGAAGGAAGGAAGGAAGGAAGGAAGGAAGGAAGGAAGGAAAGAGATAGGGAGGGAATGGAGGGAGGAGGGAGAAAGAGAGGAAAAAGAAAGATAGAAAGTGAAAAATAGTATGCTTCTGTCTGTGTTCAAATATCAGTTCTTTCTCTTATACTCTGGTTCATCTTGAGTCCTTTGGAATTGTCTTAGATGATTATATTGCTAATATAAAGTCATTGACAATTCTTCAATGTATAATATTATTGTTACTGTGAACAACATTCTCTCGGTTCTGATCACTTACCTTTGCATCAGTTCACATAAGTCTTTCCAGGTTTTTCTGAAATCATGCTTGTTATTTTTCATAGTACAATGATATTCCATCACAATCCTTACAGTTTTTGTTTGTTCAGCCATTTCTCAAATAATAGATATCCCCTTGATTTCCAATTTTTAGTCATCACAAAAAAAGAGGTGGTATAAATATTTTTGCACAAATAGGTCTTCCCCTCCTATTAAAATCTCTTGGGAGATAGACCTACCAGTGGCATTGTTGGATCAAAAGGTATGAACAGTTTTATAGCCCTTTGGGCATATAACTAGGTATTTATAAAATCTATACTGAGTTAATAGAAGGTCATCTCAGAAGGAAATGCCTCTTACAACAAATATTCTTTATTCTCAGTCTTGAAAGAAGCCAGGTTGTTGAGGATACAGTAAGGCAATAGAAGCCTGTTAAATTTGAAAATTGAAATATCATGAGTAATTTGGGAGAGGGAAATTTCAGTGAATGATAAAGTTAAAGGCCATAATACAGAGAGTTTAGAAGAGAGAAAAGATGAAGGGAATGTACCTATCAACTTTCTCAAATAGTTTACCTAAGTAAGAGAGAGCAGGAATAGGGCAATAGTGAGGAAGAATGGTCAAGTGAACTTTTTTTTTAAGGATGGGGATACATGGGTATATTTGTATATAATTCAAAAAAGAGCCATTTAGATAGAATGGAAATGGTGGAATTTCTGCTTTTGAAAGTTCTAAAGGATCACCACCAAAAACAATAAATAAAAATCTCAGAGTGGAGGAGACGCTTGACCAGAAATATGGGCATGAAATCAAAATAACACTAAGAGAAAAAGTTTAATATCACCTTCTTTCACCAAGCATCAGCTCTCTTCACCTATCTATGGCCAATCTGAGAGTATAACATTTTGATGGTAAATCCCATCATTTCAGTGATCCTCAAAGTTATATCTTAGTTCCAGTGAATTTGAATGACATTTTGAAGTAAGATTTTATGAGGTACTATAGTGAAAGCTTTATTACTGTATTACATTGACTACTTTTCCTCCATCTACTAATTTTGTAATTTGGTTAAAAGAAAGACATGGCTCTTTGTCTTTTCCCCCCAAGAGTGATTCATTCTGGAAGGAAAAAAAGCCCATGCTGCTTTATTGCTCCTGTATCATTATTCCATAGAAGTCACAGGCTTTTTTTTCTCCCCATTGAGTACTGGTTCTATTATTTTGCTAGAATCCTATACTAGACACACCAGATTGTAATTTTCAGCGCAGATCTTTTTTTGTTGTTGTTCTAATTTTTTTAAACCCAACTATGTGGTTTATTTTATCCCATTTCTTCTATACTTACCCATTTTCACCCAAATTCTAGGAAGTAATCACTAGTTCTTTAGTTATTTCCAAAAAGACTTTTTTAGACCCTGGGATATATATCATGTAAAATCACTTAAGGTTTTGTTGAAATTTTCATAGAAATTATATTTCAAAATATGCAGATAGGAAAAATGAAAGTAATTATGTCAACTAAAGAGACTAAAAAATATTAAAGGATTGTGGAATTAGGTCTGTAATGAAAGTTTTAAAAAAGGAATTTGAATTATTTAGCCTTCAGAAAAGACTAACATCCTTAACAATTTTAGTACAATACATAAAAGTTGGTGACCTGTTGGTCTTCCTATGTACAGAAGAGTGAATATGGCAAGACTTCAGCTGCAAATATACAATCCTTACATGGAATAACTTACTGACTTGAGGGATTTATGAGGGCTACCCAGATTTAATCTTGGCTACTCTAAATTCTGTCATTTTTTCTTGTAGACATACTGTCTTTTATCTTAGCCAAAATGTTTAATGTATTCTTGGTGTACAAAATCTTTTTTCCTGGCAAATTTGAAGCATCTAAATAAATTAAGATAAACATCAACAATTACCACCATTAAAGCAGTATTCAAAAACTGTTTTCCTCATATTCAGGGGCTTTCTTTTAATTAAAGAACATAAAATTCTAGGTGTGGTTTACATAGGGTCACTGGTTTGATTTAGAGGATCATAGATGATATGGAGTTGGAAGAGACATGGAGTCCATCTAATCCAATCTTTTCATTTTACAAATAGGGAAACTGAGGCACAAAGAAAAATTATTTTCCGAATTTAAACAGGCAGCAAATGGCAGAACTGCTAATTGAACCTTAGGTCCTTTAACTTTAAATTCTATCATTCTTTTCTTTATACTACCCTGTTTTTCATTTTTGTCCAAAATATTTAATGTTTTGTTGACATTTGTCCAGATAATCGAGAAACACTACCTAGGTATACAAAACAAAACAAAACAAAACAAAACAAACAAACAAAAAAAAAAAAAACTTCAGTGACATGGTCATGTCTCTTTGCTTTGGGTGTTTATCTGGAATTTGTGTATTTATATTCATGTAAATATGTATTTTGGGGGTAATATCCTTTTCATGTAACAAAAATATAGTTTTTCTCAAGAATATCTAAGTGGAATCTGATAGAGAAGCGTATTTGAGGCTCTAAATATACTTATTTTATCTTAAATTTAGTACAAGTACTATAACATATAGTTTGCATTCTTCCATTAGTCATTAAGGTGTAACTGTAACTGTTTTAATGAGATGGCAAGACTAGAAGACAAGCACAGTGGAAAGTCAGATGAATTTTCCTTTTCTTTTTTTTTAGTGGAAAAAAAGCAAGGAATAGGTTTGATTAAGATGGAATTTTTATTTTGAGAATCTTAGCATCTAATGAAATTTTGATTCTACCTCTCTCCCTTCTTATCCTTCTGCATCTGTTAAGAGGTCTACTTTCTAGGGTCCAGAAGTGTTAGTTGTGTGACGTCTGGTGTAGACAATATTCATTTTTACAGTGGTGTTTTGAGATAATGCTCTATTTCAAGTGAGTAATAGAAAATTAGCAAGCAGGACAGGAAAATGAAATTTTGAAGCTAGAAGGAATCTTAAGGTTAAAAAATCCAGCCCTCTTAGTTTATAGAGGAAACACTTACCCAAGGTGACACAGTTATTAATTGAGGTATCACTGGAATTAGGGTTTTATAGGATTTCTGTTTTTGAATCAACTTTTCTTATTGGTATTGTAAGTATGTGTTAAGTATAATAATAATAATTATCATGATGATGATGATAGTAGTAGTAAACTAGCGATTATATAACATTTTAAGCTTTTCAAGGCTCTGTATAAGTATTATCTTGTTTGATCCTTACAACAACCCTGGAAAGTGTTGCTATTATTATGCCCAATTTACAGATGAGAAAACTAATGCATAGAGAGGTGCAGTGATTTGACCAGAGTTATATACCTAGTAAGTGTTGAAGGTTATTTTTAAATTCAGGTCTTCTTGATTACATGTCTCATGCTTTATTCTTTATGCCATAAAACTTGGAAGGAATTCAGTAATGGAAGGAAATTGAATGTATCTGGAGAGCAAAAAATAAACTTAGCCAGCTCAAATGATACCAATGACTGAATTGTCAAATTTCATTCAGTCAATCAACAAACACTTATTAAATATCTATTACATAGTGGGCACAGAGAAAACCAAAAGCAACCCTTGTCCTCAAATAGAACAGGAAGAAATAGATCAGGAGGTCAGGAAACAATAACTAGCCCCATATTGATGGATGATAAGGCATTGATAAGGGAATTCAATTGTACATTCTTTCTACACCAAAAGCAGAGCACTTTCAAATTAATGACTGTCTTAATGGCAATTTCATCCTTCAAAAGGTGGCAGAAGTGACAAGAGGAATTGATATCCTAGACCTGATCCTTACTAACAAAGAGAAACTAGAGGCTGAAATAGAAATAGTAGTAATTTTGTGGATAATTAATGACTCATCAAGAATTCATGATAAAAAAAAGAAAAATTAGGTATAGTGTGACATGCAACCTAAATTTTAGGCTTTAAGATATGCTTAGATTTCAGCCAATCTTTCTTTTCCATCTTGTTGATAAGGTAAAAAGGAGTGGACTGTTGAAATTGGGTGAGTTTGGAATTGGTTAAGAGATTGGATCCAAAGAGTAGATATTCATGCATGGATGTCACCTCAGAGGGGGTTTCTATTAGAGGGTCCAAAGAATTACTTTGGCCTTATGCTATTAAGGCATTTTAAATTAAAACTGTAACTTTTTGTTTTTATATCATCTTTATATCCAAATATATCCCTCTTCCTCCTCTTCTCCTACCTAGAGAGCCAACTTTTCAACAAAGAACTATTCAACATTTTTAATCAGTGACTTGGATGAAGTCACAAAGGGAATGCTTGTCAAATTTCCATGTGATACAAAGTTCAAAGAAATAGACAATGCATTTAAAAAGAGAGTCAGGATTCAAAAAAATATCTCAAACAGGAAGAAATGTAACTATAAATTTTTGTTCTGGAAAAACAGCATGAAATGTGCCTGTAAATCCACTTTTTAAGTACATTTGGTTAGAGATGGGTAGCAACCTTAGGATACCTTTTGCTGAGGATTTCATCCCTTATGAGGGAATATCTAGAACATGGTTTGTATGGCATAAAGAGAATCTAACTTGTGACATAGTTCACACTCCAGTTGCCCCACCTTAATTATGATTCTGCATCAGGGGTCCTCAAACTAAGGCCTGTGAGCCAGATGCAGCAATTGAGGACATTTATCCCCCTCACCCAGGGCTATGAAGTTTCTTTATTTAAAGGCCCACAAAACAGTTTTTGCTTTTACTATAGTCCAGCCCTCCAACAGTCTGAGGGACAGTGAAATGGCCCCCTATTTAAAAAGTTTGAAGACCCCTGGCTCTACATGATTGGATCAAATCTAATAAAATGAAACTTCATATCAATAAATATAAAGTTATGCATTTAAACTCTAAAAATCAACTTCTCGAATGAAAATTGGGTAAGACGTGGCTGGAAAGTACCTATAAAAATTGAATGTATATGTATACTACAAACATAAAGAATGAATAGATTTGCTATATTCTGCCCTAATCAGACCACATCTATAATACCATGCTCACTCCTAGAGGCAACAATTCAAGAATAATGGGGGTAAGCTTTAGAAAAGGGCAACCAGGACTCTGAGAGGACCAGAGACCATGCCAGATGAGGTTTAATGGAAAAGAGCTTGTAATGCTCAGTCTAAAGAAAGAAGACCTTTAGGGGAACTTGTATTTGGAGGACTAGCATGTGGAAGCTGGATCAGGTTTCTGGGCAGAACTAGAGACAGTATTGGTCTCAGTACAAGGAAAAACTTTGTCACAATTAGAACTCTCCACAATCAGAACAGATTTTCTAGAGCGATTGTCCATCCCCTCTCCCTGATGGTCTTAAAGGAAAGACTGTATAACAGTTATTGAGAATACCATAGCCAGGATTTTTAAGTCATATGTCAGGGAGACTCACTAAAAAGTGAGACTTTGCAAACCTTTCTAAATCTGAGCTGCTTTGTTTCTGTTTCCTGATTCTCCTTCTTGTATTCTAGCCTTTACTTATTTTGTCAACACTTTCTTGATGTCCTCACACATAAAAGGAATTAGGGTCCATTTGAATTCTGACTGAGTTTTCTTGACTTCTCTCCTTCCTCTCATTATGAACTAAAATATCATTTATATAAAAATACACATATATGTATATGCATGTATGTACAACACACACGTAAACACATGTATATAAAAACACACACTTACATATGTATATTTATATATACACACAAACCTATATATACAAATACATGTATGTGTACACATATCCATATGCATACATATAAATACACATAGGTTTGTAAGAGCCACAACTGTAAAAACAGTAGCAACGGTAAGTGTTCATGTGGTTTAAAGATTTGCAAAATCCTCATCATGTGCTTTTTGCAAAACCCTCGTGAAATGCTTTACAATGATACTGTGAATTAGCCTAGTTCTTATTGAGTCTGTTTTACATACAGGGAAATTGATTATCAGAGAGGTTAAGGGAGAACCACAACTAGTGTCAGGAGTGAGATTTAAATTCAAATTTTTTTGGCTTTAAGTTCTAAGTCATCATAATTACTTATGGTACCATCAAATTAACAATCTGGCAGTCTGGTCTCTAGCAATTTACTCAATTATACTCCAAATAATTTTGGATATATATATATATACACATACATATATATATATATACATATATATATATATACACACATATATATATATATATATATATATATATATATAAATGTGTGTTGGATACACACACACACACACATATATATATATATATATATATACATGTATATAAATGTGTGTGTACATATACATATATACATACATATATGTGTATCCCGGTAGCAAGGTATTATAGTGGATAGAGATCTGGGTCTGGAATCAGGAAGATGAGTTCTAATGTGGCCTCAGACATTTACTAACTGTGTGTCTCTGGGCAAATCATTTAACACCTGTTTATCTTAATATATAAAATGGGGATAATAACACCCACTTCACAGAGCTGTTGCAAGAATTAAATGAAATAATCTTTGTAAAGTGCCTGAGCACTGAGCATAGTGCCTGGCACCTAATATGTGTTGTGCAACTGTTAACTATTATTATTATTTTAAAATTAAAGTTATTATTATTATTATTATTAAAATTAAATATATATATAATTATTTAAATTATTAAAATAAATTATTAAGATTATTGAAATTAAAGTTATTATTAAAATAAAAAATTATGGTATGATTTTTTTTTTGTATGGATCAATAACTGAGGCAGTTTGGTGGACCAGTGGGAGTTTAAATGTAGGCTCAGATACTTTATAGCTATCTCTCTTCCTCCCTCCAGAGAGAGACAGAGACAGACAGAGAGAGAGAGAGACAGACAGACAGACAGAGACAAAGACAGAGAGAGACAGAGAGACAGAGACGGAAACACAGAGACAGAGAGAGAGACATAGACAGAGAGAGAAAGAGATACAGAGAGAGAGAGCACTTCAGTATGTTGAACAAGAAAACTCCAAATATGTACCAACACACCAATGGATAGAGTCAGAACACAACTGAACAAACATGGGGAGGTCTTGAATCCAGGACAACTTGCTATTCATGCCATACTGCCTATCACAATGGTGGTTAGTGCTGTTAATTTGATGTTATCATAAGTAATTACAATGACTTAGAAGGAATGAAAAGAAAAGAAGAATAAAAGAATGAAACTAAAGATTAGAACTTTGCACATTGGGTGAATGGAAAAGATGGTTTTGGTCAGTTTACTCTTTTGCTTCCTTTCAAATCACAGCATTTACTAGTTGCTGATATATGGAACGTACAGTGAGAACCTACTTTTTTGTCAGAGTCACTAATATTCTAGGCTTGAGTCTTTAGACTTATACTAAACTCTTATCCCGTCCTCACCTCCTCACCATTCAACACTTACCTTAGCCTACTGAGCCTATTTGTATGGCATCTCTATTCATTACTTAAGTCTCTTCTCTTACAGAGTAATCACTCTAGGCTCTCATCACCTTTCATAGGACTATTGTAATTACCTTTTAATTGTTTCTGACTCCTGACTTTCTCCTCTCCATCAAGATTGTCAAGATCATCCTCTTCATACTTAAGTTTGATGTTATCACTCAACACCATGACCTCCTAATGTGTCCAAGGACAGAATTTATAATTGTATCCAAAGACGGGTTGATAAATATTTAACAATTGACTCAAAATTAACACAATTTTAAGTTCAGTCTGCATTATTAAGTTTTTCACTTTTTAAAATCTAGACTATTTTCAAAACAACAAACCAAATCCTGGTTTGTAGTGTTTGACAATTTCTATTTTTTTATTAAAGATTTTTATTTTCAAAATATCTACATAGTTAGTTTTCAACATTCCCTCTTCCAAAACCTTGTGTTCCATTTTTTCTCTTTCCCTTCCCCCTCTCCCCCAAACAGCAAGTAATCTGATATATGTTAAACACGAGCGATTCTTTAATACATATTTCCACAATTATCTTGCTTCACAAGAAAAATCAGATCAAAAAAGAAAAAAGTGTTTGTCAATTTCTGAGGTGTAAATTCTTACACTGAAAATTTAACAACCAGCCCTCTCTCTTCTTATCCTAATGGTATAGCTGTTTGAGGAGTGGTTCTGGGAAGGGTCTGATACATATTTTTCTGTGCCTCTCAGCTTTGTATACCTAAAGAAAAATAGTCAAAGTTTTTTTTTTTTTCTTGTTACTAATCTGATATCATTTTCCTGTTTTAAAAAACCACTTTGAGTGACTTCCTTTTACCTTTAGCAGGTTTCCTTTATTTTTTTTTCCTACCATGGATGCCTTGAGCATTCTGATAAATCTTATGGACCCTTCTCAGAATTATGTTTATTAATATATAAAGTAAAATACATAGAGTGACAAAATAAGCCAATTATATTGAAAGAGTTATTACTTTAAAAATTGATCAAAAGCTATTGACAAAAATCAAAACAAATCTTGATTTGTAGTGTTTGCCAATTTCTTTTTTTAATAAACCATTTTTTCTCAAAATATGTGCATAGTTAATTTTCAACATTTCCCCTTGCTAAAGGCTAAGTATTCCTGGCCTATAACATAAAAGACAAAAAGAAGTCTAAAAATCTCCTTTAAACTTTCTTTCCAGCCTGATCTTATTTTCTTTGCCTCATGCTTTTTAGGTTCCAGCTATACTGGACTAATCCTTATTTTTCACTGAGTCTTGGTTTGTGTCATCTCCTCTCTAAAAATCTCTGGTGTGCCTCCTCCCTCACCCCATCCCACATCCAACGTTGTCTCCTTCCTCAAACTTTCCCATAGCCCTGGTTTGGATTTTCCCTTTATCCGAATTAAAGCCTGTCTTTCATTAATAAACCATTTTTTCTCAAAATATGTGCATAGTTAATTTTCAACATTTCCCCTTGCTATCCATAGCATAGCTCTCCATCAAATATAAGTTCCTTTCTGGCGGAAACTGTGCCATGTATTTCATTTTTATATGTCTAATGCCTTTTACAAAGCCTTGCCCATAGTTGCTGTTCAATCATTTCAGTCACATCTAACTCTTTACAATCCCCTTTGGAATTTTCTTAGCCAAAATACCGGCCGATTGTCTTTCTCCAGCTCATTTTACAGAAGAGGAAACTGAGGCAAACAAGTTTAAGTGACTTATTAAACAGTTGATAAGTGTCTGAGGTCTTTCTGACTCTTGGATGGCTGTTCTATTCATTACACCCCCAGGTACCCTCTTGTACATGGAGGCACTCAATATTTTCTGAATTGAACTCAGCCATGCAAATCAAGAACACTCTGCTGCTCAAGGAGCCCTGTATAAGAGCCACCTGTTCTGTTTCCACTGAATACTTGTCCAGTTCAGTTTCTTTGTGTTCAGGCCATGTTTATTTACCTACAAGAAACCCCGAACCTCCAGAATGAATAAGAAACCTGACTTTGCAGAGCCCAGAGGCAGCAGGGTCTCTAGCCCTGCCAGTCAGCAGCTCGGTACAGCAGCCTCTCCTCCTTCCCAACAGTCTGGTGGTGAGTGGTGCAGAAACATTTTAATTAATGGTGAACTTCTTAAAGTTGAAGTAGAAACAATTACAGCTCAATTTTACTTTCATCCTCATTTTCATCATTTACACTCTCTCCTCCCTCCCCATTAGATGACTTCGTTTCACAGTCTGTAAAGCCATCTAATGATTGTGCTTGAGAAAGAGAGAAAGGGCATTGTTTCTCCTTCCTGCAATTAAAAGCTGCAGAGGGACAAAGGCAAAACTCCCATCTTAAATGCCACAAGCACCGAGTCAACCTCCCCAATGCAGACATCTCACTCTTCACCAGCTGTGAGTTTTTTTTTTTTTTTAAACAAAAGGGATCGTGTCTTCCCTTAACAACTGTTTGCACACAAGACTCAAAGAAAGTTCAGAGCGCACATCATGAGTACATTGGCTATGTAAGTGAAGTGATCTGTAGCACTGCTAATTAGACCTAAATTCTTGATTTACTATTTATAAAACAAAATTGATTATTACTTCATCAACAACATTTAAAGCATCATTAAGAGAGGTCTGCTCCAGCAGCCTCAGGTTAAATTTTTTAACAAGCACTTTAGTTGCTAATCTGTGTTATTGCCAACATATGTAAACTTCCTAATGCTAATTGCATTCAGCTGTGAATCAAACAATGTCTAATTCTCTTCAGGATTAATTATGCACATGTGCCGCCTGCATTCCTAAACATGGTTCTCATAAATAATAAGAGATATATCTAAGCAGATGGGATTTTTCCAACTAAATGATCTGTTTATCATGAATAAAACAAATGACACATACTAGACTTTGAATGCAGAGTCACTGTAACTTTCACATATTTTTTGCATAAATAATTACTTCAACAATTGTTTGGGTGCATCCCCCCCTTTTTTTTTTAAGTAATTGAACACTAGAGAGGTTCTTCCCCAGTCTCTGTTTATCTCTGGGATCACCTTTTTTTTTTGAGTTTGGAACTGAGGATACAGAATGGAGTGGTTTATTTCATGCACTGGCTGAGTCAAGATAATTGACTACAGTAAATGTTCAAATTCTGAAGGCCCTGGGGAATTCTGTTTAAATGGACTCTGTAATTTAAGCTGATAAAACGTTATACAGTCTTCTCACTTAGTAGAGCGGGGCATGTTGGTGGGCATTTCTCCTTGGATTGCGAGCCCAAATTGGTTTTGATGGCTAGATTCATTTGTTGATAGATTTCTCTGCCTGCTTCCCTCTCTCCCTCCCCTCCAAAGGGGGAAACATTATAAAAGAAAATGGGCTTGTAAATTTTTAAGTACTTAAGACATAGGAAATATGAATGCAATTATACTTATGGTTGTTGGGGAGTCAGACAAGGAGTGTGATGCTCTATTTGCATAATGTACCAAATGCTTCATGGATATAACTCCAGGAACAATTCATCTGTGTGTTCTTTGAGAGGGAGGGTGGGTTTCTTTGAGGAATAGTGTCTGCCCACCACACCCAACCCCTTTCTAAGTTTAATTAGTCTGAAGATCAGGTAGTCACTTTAACTGAATAAAGGATCTGTTACATTGATCACCTTAGTCAAGTTTAGCTCTAGAGCTGACAGGTAGGAAGTAGCAAGATCCAGCTTCTTGTGATGTTTAGTTCTTCAGAGATTACTAAATAATAACTATCATAGTTAGGGACAGCAATGAATAGAGAAGTCAACTGATTTGACATATCTATAACAAGAGTAAAATATTGTAGGTGTTTAGTTTAGTGAAGTGAATATTCAGCACAATTGATCCCCAGTTTCAAAGTATTTGAAGGATTGCCATGTGAAAGAGGGATTAAATTTGTTCTGTTTGGTATGAGACAGTAGAACCATGAGCAAGCGGTGAGGGGGGGGGGAAGTTACAGAGACAGATTTAGGCTTGTTATCAGAGGGAAAAAAATTCCAATAGTTATACCTGTTCCAAAGTGGGATACATGCCTAAAGAGATGGTGGATTTGCCTTCCTCTAAAGAAGTGACTATGATGACTTATTGGATATGTTTTGGGTGGATAAGAATCTTTTCTTCTGGTATTGGTGGGTATTTTTTCTAGTATAGCTTGGCTGTTGAGGTCACTTTTAACTCCAGGATTCAACTAGGGATCTCAAAGGATATCTAGTTCAACTGCACTTTTTTTGGTGAAAAAAATAAAAACCATGGAATTAATTGATTTGCCCAAGATTAGATGTGATTAGAGATGCTTCTATTATTGATTCACTTTGAAGAATTTTTATAGAATTTAAGCAAAATATGTTTTACTTAATCTCAGAGTTTACAATCTAATGATTTAACTATCCTGCAAATTCTCTGAGAGCAAATGTTGCCTAAATTCTCTAGACTTCTTTTTATCATAAAAGTAAAGTGATTTGTTTGTATGTGTAAGAATAATAATTTACAGATTTGCTTTCCCACAATCTCATAATATCTCTGAGAGGCCAAGTAATTAAAATATTATTGCCATTTTGTGGATGAGGAAATTGAGAAACAGAACAATTAGATAGCTTGTTCAGGCTCATACATCTTGTGTTGTGACTGGTCTCTAGCTCCTAATCCTGTGTTCCTTCTACTATATCAGGCAGTCTCTCAGCAGGATGCAAGGAGATGAGGATGTCAGTAATGATGGCTATCCATATAACCTTTGAAGGACTCTCTGTCTCCACAAAACACTTTGAAGCAGAGTCAGACTGACAGCCCAGGCATTGCAGAACACAAAGTGTCATATGCAGTTTTAACATGACTTAAATATACTACATATAGTGACAAGTTCTAGATAGATGAATGAATATTAACTACCTCAAGCGTATTTAGAAGAGTGATTCATGTAAAACAAAGTAGTTGCACAAAAATGTGTCATTTTCCCCAACTTTCAGATTTCGTTATATTTTCTTTGTAAACCCTCTGTCAGAAAGCCAAAGGGAGGAAAACACCCATCCTATGACAAGATGAATTCAATAGGCACAGACAATACAACCTCTATGGAAGAGGCAATAATATGATGAAGAATTCAAAGAAACTAGGGAAGACTTTTATGAACTGATGCAGAGTAAAGAAGGAGAACATTCAGAAGAATGGTTAGGTTAAGTCTCTAATCAGTAAGTATAGTGACCTCTGAGGATCAGAGGTGTAATATACCTTCCAACTTTTGGCAGATTTGGGGAACCATAGATACAGCAAATAGTGATGAATATAGTCAAGAATAGATAATGTGTTGATCATTGAAAAGTGACAATGATAAGAGAGAAACAAGACACCAACCAAATATTGATGAGCAACAAAAAAGCAACAAGAAACAATATATAATTGGAATCATCTCATAGGTCAGTAGTTTGTAAATTGATTTGATTACTTCTTGTTTTACATATTTGACTTCACAGTCAAGAAATAAATTGGTATGGAAGAATGGGAGATAGTAATGAAAAAAAGAAAAAGAAGAAAAGGAGAAAAAAAGCCTGGGAGACTCAAGCTGATAAATAAATCTTCATGAAGGACTGGACTGGAAGATGGATTTTGATAGTTTGCTTTAAATTTATTTGACAGAAAATTTTTTGAAGTAATTAATGGTGCAAAATTAAGCAGAATATAATCAACTGGTCAGTGTACTTCATTTTCCTTTCCTTTTTTTTTTTTTTTTTTTTTGGCGGGGGGAGCGTCAATTTTGCTAGGATGTATATATAATCAAGAATATCTAGATTTCAATCTTGACTCACATTTACTAACTCAGTCTTTTAACCTAGATGCTCTTAATTTCCTCATTTATAAAATAACAATATGTAAATTTTGCAAAATCTTTATAGGACTTTTGTGAAGATCAAAGAAGATATTAGATTGTTAAAGCATTTCTTAGGCACTTATGAGTCTTTATGAAATATCTCTATCTCTATGTATCTGTCTGTCTCACTTTCTATAGTGTGTGTGTGTGTGTGTGTGTGTGTGTGTGTGTGTGTGTGTGTGTGTGTGTAAAAGGAGGGAAGGAGAGCGAGAGAGCTATTTGCAAGATGTTACAGGATCATAGATGAAAAAGTAGAAGGCTCCTCAAAAATTACCTAGTTCGATGACTCCTTTCTTTCACAAATGAAGAAATTGAGTACCAGAAAGGTTTAGTAAATTTTCCAAGATCACCTAGCTAGTATCAGAGGAAGAATTTGAACACTGGACCTTTGACTATAAAGGCAGTGGGTTGATTTTTTTCCCTATTCCATGCTGCCTTTCCAAGGGCTTGAATCCAAGTCTTCTTAACTCCAAAGATTATCTTTTTGTTTACTGCCAAGTTACTTACTTCTTCAATATCGACTTCAAATTAAAAACAAAAGTGAAAAAAGTATATTTTTGCATTGAAATATGTTAACTTAATATTATCACATTTTAAAAAAAAATCCCATTCTGGTATTATCATGTCCATGCAGAGTGAACTGTTTTGACTAACTGATTGGTCAATTCTTAAAACAAAACCAGAAAGTAAATAGTTTCACTGATTATTTGACTTGAGTCAGTCAAAGCAATCAAGCCACTTGGCTGGCAGAGAGAGCTAGCATATGTCTGCTGTGCTGGGAGTCTGGAGATGTTGGAATCCAGCCCTGGGCATTCACTTGCAGAGCAAGTCATTCATCTCCATGCCCCTCAGGTACTTCCTTGGGACTTAACTATTTAATCCAAACTCTGACGTTCTAAACCACACATCTTTCTTGTCTAAATCCACTTCATGTGACAAATGACCAAGTTTCTGTAATTCAGTAAGTTTCTAAGAGTTTAATGTCATGATGTATTGGATTTGAAATTAGAAGACTTGAGTTCTTAATCCTCAGCTCATAAATTGTATCACTGTAGAAAATCACTTCATCTCTTTGTTTTTTCAGTTTTCTCATCAAGAAAACAAGGATGACAATACAGTACTTCTCTTACTTCACAAAGGTATTTATAAAGATTCAAGGCAATAACACAAACATTTATTAAATGCTAAATAAATGGTCAGATCTGCACAGCCGCAGCTCTAAGGAGCATGTTTTGGAGTGAGAAAAAAATTATATCTGAGAAACCAATTAAAAGGATGTTGCAATAGTCCAAACAATAGGTGATAAGGGCTTAATCTAAAGTGGTCTTTGTGAGTGGAGAGAAAGGAGCATACTTGAGAGACATTATGAAGTTAGGATCTATAAGTCAATAAAAATGAAAAATTGAGGATCACATTTAAATTGGAGTCCTGGGTGACTTGATATGATGGGTAGAGTCCTTGAAAAGCGAAATTTTAAAAAGAGGTTTAGCTTTAGATCTAAAGATAAGGAGTTTATGAACATGTAGAGTTGAGATATCTACTGCAGTTCCAATTTGCTGTATCTTATAAGCAGTTTGTGATACATAGCATTATCTTATGAAGATAATGATAATATCTATGATAGTTAATATATCTCATAGATTATAGATAATATCTCATAGATAATAATGGAATCCATGGGTGATGATGAGATCACTCAAAGTAAGATACTATAGAGTGAAAAGAAAAGAGGGCCTTGGGGGACAATCAAGGTGTTTTTATGACTCTCAAACTATGGCCCGCAGACCAGATGCAGCATCTGAGGACGTTTATCCCCCTCACCCAGGGCTATGAAGTTTCTTTATTTAAAGGCCCACAAACCAAAGCTTTTGTTTTTTACTATAGTCCGGCCCTCCAACAGTCTGAGGGACAGTGAACTGGCACCCTATTTAAAAAGTTTGAGAACCAAAGCCTAGGAGACTGACTGTTGCAATGTCCCTAGAGGTGTCTAGGAGCATGGCCTCTTGGCAAGAAGTCTCTCTTGTTGTCCTGGACATCAGCAAAGACTGGTGCACTGGGTCTTACAGTGTTGAATCCTGGGCTTCCAGAAGCCTTGCCAGCAACGAGTTTAAAAGGCCTGGCAGAGTATATCAATTATTATCTATCTTGATCTATATGACCTAAGTATCACATATACATCCCCTTAAACATTCAACAGCTATTACACTTTTACTGTATACAAACTCCAAAGTGCCTTATCTTTTACTTGGGTCCAATCTTTTGCCAGCATTTTTTTGACTGTGAAAGAAAATAGCACAATTAGTCTAAGGTTGGAAAAATGAAGATGTTAGCAAGAAAGAAGGTTTAGAAAGGAAATTTGATTGCCTGATGGTATTATTGATCTTCCTGTTGACTCACATCAGAACCTACAACTTATGAATGGTACTGTGAATATGAGCTCTTAATAACATTTCCCAAACACGGGGAGAAAATAGGCAAGAGTTTGTCTTGAAGTGAGTAATTTATTGATATAAAGAATAGCAAACTGTTTCTTGGCTTCCTATACTTTGATCTCTCCACCAAAATTTTGGGGCTGCCTGGTCTTTTGGGTAGTAAGCTAGGGATACATCTCTCAAATTTGAGGAATGATCAGCAAATCTAGAATCTACAGGAAATGTGAAGCTCAAAATATGTCACGATCAGTACTTTTCATTTCTTCTATTTTTCATATAAATCAAGGTCTTTGACTAGAGATAGGAGCAAGAAAACTTGTGAAGAGAGAGTTTGCCTTCATTGTTGCTCATGTATTTTCCTATATCTCACTTTTTTTTTTTTTACTGCTCCACATCTTTAGATGCTTGATGCCCCTTTGCCTACCCTGCTTCCTGTTCATAGCAGGTTTTCTCTTTTCTGCTCTACATTACATTTTTCCTGTTCTACAGTAACAGGTGTTTTATTTAGTATCTGGATAATCTGCCAAACTAACTTGAGTTGTTTTAAGATTACTATAATTATGGTTTAATGTGTTACCCAACTCAAGTAACAATTTTTGGTAGTTGTGGTAGGACTGCAGTGCCTTAATCCAAAGGAACAAGTAATGAGGGGAGATTATGACATATGAGGAAAGAGTTCGGACATGATGATAAGACTGATGGACTATGTCCTAATTTTTTACATATATTTTTGGTCTGTAAGAATATTTTCCTATTTTCAAATCACACTAAAGTTTGTGGTTACTTATTGGATTAACAAACATCATCCCCACCTTTTTTACCCTCCCATCTATCCAGCACCTTGGTGTTCATTTACATATTTTATGAGCCATACAATTCTCACTTGGATTAATTACAGATTTGCATTTCTAAAGAGAAAGGTTTGCAACTGTATTAGGGCAGTGATGCAATAGAAAATACGATGATAGAAGGGAAGGGAGGGAAGAAGAGACTATGGTTTTCCACAGAATTCTCTGATAATACTATTTTGAGAAGTCTACTTTGAGAGATAACCCAAAATGTTGAACATTGGGTCCTACATAGGTATTGAGATGGTTGTTTGGTTGTTTGAAGGTAATATAGCATCAGTTGAAAATTTTCTGTTGATTTGAACGTTTTTCCCATGTGATAGAAACATTGTTTCCAAAATCTGAACATAATTTTGAATTGTTACAGTCATGAGTAGTCATGAGCTATTGTCCTTATAGATGGTGAAGGTGGTAGGCAGTGCTTTGGAGGTAAACTGATATTCTGATTATATTTCATGTACTTACCTTTGAAGTGTCTCCAGCTCATAAGCACTCTTATAATAGACTTAATGAACAGCTAACATCTTCTGGTTGTTTGAATAAGAGTCCAGGAAGATGAAAGAGACCCCTTTTCTTCCCCTATCAAGTTCTTACTAGTACAATAATGAGTTATAATGGATCATAGAGGCTGTTTTATATCAATAATAGTAATAATAATGATTAACAATAATTAGCAGTTATATAGCATCTACTATATGCAAGATACTGTGCTGAACACTTTACAAATGTTATTTCTTTGGATCTTCACAAGAACTCTATCTAGGAAGTAGGTTCTATTATTAACCCCATTTTATAGTTCAAGATATTGAAGCAGAAATTATATAGCTAGTAAGTATCTGAGGATGAATTTGAATTCCTGTCTTCCTTCCTCCAGGCCCAATTCTCCATCCATGGCACACCTAGCTGCCAATTCACCTCAAAGAAGATTGTCAAGACCTTCTTGATTCAAGAAGTTATAGACTCTCTCCCTTTTTCCCTTCCTTCCATTCTCTCTTCCCCGCCCCCCTTCCTTCCCCTTCCTCCTTCCTTCTCTATCTTTCCCTCTCTCTGCCTCGTGTGTCTCTCTCCCTCTGTCTTCCTCCCTCCCGAAATTTTTGCCTGTCTTTTTCTGTCTCTGTCTCTCTGTCTGTCTTTTTCTTGCTGTGTCTCTATCTTGCCCTGTCTCTATTTTTTTTCTCAGTCTCTCACTCTCTTTGTTTCTTTCTGTCTCTGTTTCACTTTCAGTCTCTGTCTCACTCTCAGTCTCTGTCTCTGTCTCTTCTCAGTTTCTCTATGTGTGGCTTTCTCCCTGTGTGTTTCTATCTTTCAGGCTTAGTCTCTGTCTCTATCTCTTTCTCAGTCTCTGTCTTTCTTTGTCTCTCTGTTTCTGTCTGTATCTGTCTCTTTCTGCGTATCTGTCTCTTTCTTGTCATGTGTCTGTCTCTCTGTCTCAGTCTCTATCTCTATTTCTCTATCTCTCACTCCCTGTGTTTCTTTCTGTCTCTGTTTCACTCTCAGTCTCTGTCTCTGTCTCTTTTTTTTCAGTCTCTGTCTTTGTCTCTCTGTTTCTGTCTCTGTCTCATTCTCAGTCTTTGTCTCTGTCTCTCTCAATCTCTCTGTGTGTGCCTTTCTCTCTGTGTGTTTCTGTCTTTCAGTCTCAGTCTCTGTCTCTATCTCTTTCTCTCTGTCTTTCTTTTTTTCTGTTTCTGTCTGTCTCTGTCTCTTTGTCTCTTTCTTGTCCTGTGTCTCTATCTCTCTGTCTCAGTCTCTGTTTCTATCTTTTTCTGTCTCTCTGTCTTTCTTTGTCTCTGTTTCTGTCTGTTTGTCTCTTTCTGTGTCTCTGTGTTTCTGTCTCTTTCTTGTCCTGTGTCTCTATCTCACTCTCAGTCTTTGTCTCTGTCTCTTTCTCAGTCTCTCTGTGTGCCTTTCTCTCTGTGTATCTCTGTCTTTCCATCTCAGTCTCTGTCTCTATCTCTTTCTCAGTCTCTCTCCCTCTCCCTCCTCACTCCTTACCTCTCCTGCCTTCTCCCCCTACCTCCCTCTTGATGTGAATATTGATATTGCTGTCACTTAAAACTTTTTGCCTTCCTGTGGTCCTGAAAGAGTAGAAAGGGCTGGTTTTGCAATCATACTTTCTCCATCCCTTCTGCTTCCTTTTCCTCATTCTCCCTGTCTTTCTTTCTCTTCTACTTTTTCTCCCTCTCTCCTTTATTTCCCCTCTCGGTTTTCTTCTCTGTCTCTTTTTCCACGCTTCCCTTCCCTTCCCCTCTCTTCCATTTATTTTTCTTCTTTTCTTTGTCTCTCTGGGTCTCTCTTCTGGGTTTCTCTCTTCCTCCCTCCTATTCTTCTTCTCTCACTTCTCATTCCCTTTCCTGTTTTCCCTAGTCTCCCCCCCCCCAATCCTTTTCTCTTTTTCTTTCTGCTTTGGATGTAGTCCAAATAGGCCCAAGTGGGCCTAGGAGAAATCATTCAATGACATCCTCTTTAAAGAAATAATTGCATGCTTTATGTGTTTAGGATTATTGTTAAGTATCTTATTTTAATTGTGTAGAAATTGTTATTGATTTGCATATTGTTGAGCTAATAATTTCCCTAATGTGCTTGGTAGTTCAACTTATACTAGATCATTACTGAGCTAAGAATTCCCCTGTAATCTATATTATGATAATTCCCATTAAGTACTTCCCTCTGTAGATGAAAACTATGTAGTTATTTTGTGGTTTCAGCTTTGCAGGTGTGCTAAGACCAAAGCTAAAAGATCCTAGGGGCTCTGGAATACACATGGATTTGGGGGTCACCTGACTCAATAATCAGAGGTTGTTTCCCAGGGCTCCTTAGCAGCTTAATTAAGAGACTCTTCATTCTCTTTCCCTTTCCCTAGTTTATCAGTGGCCAAGTTTTGATGATTCCATCATTATGACATCTCTCACAGGTAACCCCTTCTATCCAATCATACTCCAACTGCCCTAGTTCAGGATCTCATTCTTCTCACCTGCACTATTGTAATAGTCCACTAAATATCCATGCCTCCTTTTCCTTTCCTTTGAAATTCATATTTCATATGACTGACAAAGTGATATTACTAAAATAAGCCTGCCCCAGAATCCTTGGTTGCCTTTTCCTCCCCTTTGTGTGATTTTTAAAAAAATTAACTGTAATAATGTATGTAGTATTTTATAATTCTTAAAGCATTATATAAATGTTAGCTTTTATTGTTATAGTGGGAATAGTAGTGATAGTGGTGGACAAACTTAAACAAGTTAGAAGACATGAATCCTAGTCATGGCTCTACTTCTTACAAGTTGCATGACTTTGAACAAGTCATTTTACCTTCTCTGGCTCTTAATATCCATATCTGTAAATCAGAGATAATAATTCTTCTCTCCAGAAATATTTATAAAAAAACATTTTGTAAATTGTAAAGCATTATGTGTTATATTTAACTAGTTGTTCTTATATTTCTTATGCTTTTGTTGTAATGTAAAATTAAAACTAAGACTACCATTAAGTCTTTAAATAAGCTTTAATGTTTAACTTGAGTCTACACCTGACTGATAGCTAAGTGGCTTTCAGGTAGTCAAGTGATTCTTATAGTATCTCTCTTTGATATATTTTCCAAGTCAATTGTTTTTCCCATGAGATATTTCACATTTTTTTCTTTTTTTCAACATTTTGACTTTGTTTTATTATTATTATTATTATTATTATTTCTCAATGTCTCATGGAGTCATTAGCTTCCATTTGACAAATGCTAATTTTTTTTCTGAGGCACTTGGGATTAAGTGACTTGCCCAGGGTCACACAACTAGGAAGTGTTAAGTGTCTGAGGCTAGATTTGGATTTAGATAAATTTTAATTTTTAAGGAATTCTTTTTTTCAATGAGGTTTTGTATCACTTTATGGCCAATTTTGAATTTTAAGGAGTTATTTCCTTTAATAATGTTTTTACATTATTTCTTTAACTCTTCTAGGATTTTTGTTGGGTTTATACCCAAATTACAATTTTCTTTCTTTGCTTATTGATATTTCCAAGGCATAATCTTTTATGTTTATGTTTTGCTCTTCCTTGTCACTGTAACAGTTTTTATGGTAAGGTCATTTTTTTGTTTGCTCATTCTCCCTGGCTTTTTCTTGACGTTGGTTTCTGTTAGCACTGTTTACTCTGGGGGAAGATGGCTGGCCTGAGCTTTCCATCTCTTTATGCCCTCATGCTTTCATAACTCAGTCTAGGGGTTAATGAGTTTTTGGTACTTCCAAAATAATGCAAAATCTATTCTGTGCTTGCCTGATTTCTGCAGTTTCCTAACCTAATTTGGATCTGTTGTCTTGTGTGTGATCCAGGCTCACTAGACTACTGGACTCCATCACAGACAACCGGGTGGTTCTGCAGGTTTAGGGTCCCTTGGTTTTGGTCTCCTTCGTTGGTTTATTCTGTTATTGGCTTACATACAGGACTAAAATTCAGAACCAGGCCTCCCTCTCTGTTCTTGGGCTCAGAGCCATCCATCTATTACATTTCTGGAATGTGTTTCTTGCTCCTTAGAGAGGTAAAGCCTCTTCTCTCTCATGATCAGACCTGCTTTTCTTCATCCTTGAACTTCTACCTACCACTGAGTATTGGATGACAGAGTTATCACATGGTCCCAGTCCCTGCTCTCAGACAGGGTTCCCTTGGAATCTTCTTCTGTCCAGATTTTCGTCCCCTTACTGTACTTTAGAACTTAGCTGATTCCCCATTCTGGCCAGTTGCAACCCTACACACCTCTGTCTTCCTAAGCAAAACTGGGCTGGTAAAAAACAGAATAAAACAACAATATCAACAACTTTACTATGATTTTTTTCCTCGGTTTCCTTAGAATTCAGCCTGGTGTGCTTTATATGAGGTAGTGCAGGATCTAAGGCAAAATTGCTATTTCTTACTCTGTCACCTTGACTGCTCCCTTGGTGCAACTAAATATGAACAGGTAAAAATCAGTTTGACTAGTCCAGCCCCAGCTCTCTCCCAATATACCACTTCCTCACCCAGGATGCATATATGTTAAGGCTAATAACTTCAGAGAGTGGGTATCACAACCCTGCCTCTACCCTGGTCCTCTACTGGTTCCCTTAGTTCCCTTAGGCCCTGTCTCTCATTCTCCATTCCTTATTAGGCAATTTTACCCTCAATCCATAGTTCTGACTATAGTATTATCTTCGTCTATGATTGACAAGCAATCTCCTATTGGTGTCAGCCAGCCTGTTCTGTCTAAACTTTATACAAGTTTAAGCCCTGAGAGGCTCCGGATCTTTGACCATAGTGTGAAAGCCGGTGTACAATTCTGAATCTTGAAGCCATCCTACTGGGTGCTGCCCTCATTTGAGGGCAATAGGGGCCTCAAATTGTGCCTTTTCCCTCTTGGAATCCTTTCTCTTCCTCCCCTTATGAGTCATAACAAAACTTAATTAACTACTGTCCCAGTGTGTCTCTGCCGCTTTTCAGCTGAATTCTCCTATACAACAGTAAGTCAAAATGGGACACAGATATGGAATTCATGACTATTCCAAGAGAACAGAGAGGAAAGGAGGATGAAATCTATCTCCATAAAGCTTTAAACATGGCAAATTGTGCCAGGCATTTTGCTGACATTCCTATAGGGTTCCACAGAATCCCACTCATATTTCTCTGAGCTGGCTTTCTAGACATTCAATTTTTTGTTTGTTTGTTTATTTTAGTGTCAATTTTGGCATTCTAAAAACCTGAGGTTCTGACCCCTCCAAGCATTAAACTCATGCATGTTCAGATCTGCATTTGAACCCCTCCATTTTCCCTACTGATTGTGACAGGATTCCTTCAGCTTCTGATAACTTTTCTAAGTCAGCAAATGTTGGTCTCCTTGAGAAGACTACTACAGGATGCCTTATTGGATGTAAAAATTTGACTTTATACTTTATTAAGTTTTTTTTGCTCATTTTCTCACATTAATAACAAAGATGATATGAAAATTATAAGTGTAGAAGAATTGGCAAAAGCCAGGACTTTTTACTTGGCATTTACTGGACTTTTTACTTAAGCTTCTAAGTGATAGGGCAAGTCATTTGATCCTATCTTTCAGTTTCTTCATCTGTAAATAAATGACATAAAAATAGAATCTGCCTCTTAGTGTCATTTTAAGGATTAAACGATTTAATATTCGTGAAGTATTTTGATATCTTAAATTGATATATAAATGCAAGTTATCTTTATTATTAATATTTATTTATCTTGAATTTTTTATTACTTTTTAGTCAGTAAGTAAGTATAACTATTTTAGAAAAGTTTATACCATCTTTGATACAGATGATGAGAGAGAAAGTTGTAGGGACTATAGCATAAGACTCTTCCTGGCTACAGCCTCTGTTACAGACACTGTCCAAGTTTTTCCACCAAATTTGTTAAGAACACTACTCCTTTTACTTTAAAACTCTATTCCAGCATTACTCCACCAATTATATTAAAGGTCAGCACTTTTATAAGCATATGGACTTTCTGTAGAATTTCCAGCTTAGTAGCAAACATACAACTTCATTAAAATGACATTTTATAAAATAAAAAGGCCAAATATGTTGTGTATCCCCTCTTGCTAGCTTCCAGAGAAAAATGAGGTAACTCCTTGGAGAGGAGTTGGTTATCTCAGTTCTTTGGGGGTTTGAAAATGAAAGTTTGAAATCTCATTTTAACAAGAAGTTTGGGGATATGGGCAGAAGGAGAACAGAAACTATATGGGACAGATTCAGACATCCATTGTTGACAGACAGGTCAACAATGAACAGTGATAATCAGCAAAGCAGATTGTTCCTGGAATTATGTCTCTTTAACTACAAAGATATATACCTGAATCCATCTTCTCTCCTTCTTTCTTTCTTTTCCATTATGTGTGCTGGCCATCACTGTATAAAACCCTAGAAAATATGAATGAGGGCCACAGATGAGGTTAGGTACATGGTCATCCATTGAAGTTTTGGTGCAGTCCTCAACTGCATTATTTACTCTATTGTGTATTCTAGGACATATCTAGAAGCCTTCCCCATTGTAAGCATAAATAGTATGTTGTATATACTCAAGCAAGAGACAAAGGCTACTGTGTCATGTCCCTAATGGTACAAATCTGGCACCATTTTGACCTTGTAGATATTGAGAAGTCTATCAAGGAATCAGGAAGTCCTACTTGATTCAACTTCCTTAGCTTTAAAGTCAAGGTCCCAATTTATAGGTCTCCCTCTTTTTAAAAAAATTTTCCCTCACAATACTCCTCTACTTAGAATAATAATACAATAGTCCTCTAATTAGAATCCTCTACTTAAGAATAGTACAGCTGAATTGTACTATTCATTGTCCCCTAAGTATACTCCTTGTTTTCTTATTTTCATGCTTCTGATTGTGCTATTTTCTATCCTTGAAATTCTCTGTTGATCCATCTCTGTTGAAACTGACCACTCAAATGTTAACACCTCTTTCCTAGGGAAAAACAAAAACAAAAAATGGGAATTTTTTTCTTTCTTGAAACCTCATATATTACTTTGTACTTTCAAACATAACATTTTCAATATTTACTATAGCTCCTTGGGAATGTGTAGACTCTCTCCTATAACTTAACTCCTACTCATGGCATTCTAGTGTTGAGATACCATTTAATTTATATGAGTTCTATGATGACAAAGGCCATATTTTCAATATTGTTTGTATCTCACACATAAAGGTACTTAATTTGTTTAGTTAAATAGAATCCAAGATTCTATGAGTGCTAATGATAATTAGTTAATAATAACATAGTTTATATGCTACATATATATGCCATATAAACTTGCATTACCTTTGTACTAAATGTTATATATATATATATATATATATATATATATACACACACACACACACACACACACACACACACACACACACATATATATATATAGTATAAGTTTATATAGCATTCACTTTTAAATGATTTCAGAGAGAATGACATTAAACTTCTAATAGTGCCTCAGATTATAAATACATGGAAGGTAAAATCATGTATCCCATATCATATATAGTAAGTTATCCAAAAAAGAAAAAAAATCTAATACTGTGTGTATCATAGTTCTGCAATATTAGGCTTACACATGAGTCATCTAGAGGTTACTGTAATTATAGGTTCTCAATATTTTCTCATTTGAGCCAATGGAACTTTAGATGTATACTTCTAAATTGAATAGGACATTTTTGGTAATCATATTCCTAGGGAGTTTTTTAAAGTAGAAAACATTTCTAAATCAATGTAGTGTCATACAATGGGGAAAAAAACCACTTTCTTCAGAGTCAAAGTACTAAAGTTCAAATCTTACCTTTTGAGACTTACACCGGGCAAATTACAAACCCTCCAAGGACCTCAATTTTCTATAAAGTATCAGGTTTTAAGTATAATGATTTCTGATATCACTTTTTGCTCTCCATCTCTGTCCCTTTGTGACTTTATGTTTAGAAATATTAAGAAAGTAAAAGATACAATTTTACCAGAGTAGATACTCCTACTCTTACTGCAAATGAAAATATGATCATTCCTTAATAGGATTTATATCAATTATCATGCACCCTTTCCCCACTCCCTACTTCCCCAAAACAAAACAAAACATTTAAAAGCCAAACTTCTGATAATGAAGCCTCTTCAAATGTAGGCTGGTGGGCAACAATACTTTGAAGGCAAGGTTTTTTACCTGGGTCTCAAGAAAGGTCTTTGGCTAGATTTCAGGGAATCCTTGAACTTGGATGTGAAAATAAATTACACCTCTACGTTCAATTACCTTTGTTTTTCTTTGTTATCCCCATATTTTATGCATTGAAATATTATTCTAAGAAAGAAGCAGTAGGCTTTACCAGACTTCCCAAATGGACACATGAAACTCAGAAAAAAAGTTTAGAACTCCTATTTAAGGGATTCAAATGTTAGCTTTCGATTTATGGGCCAATAAAGATTCTTGCTTGGTTTCTGACTTGTTAGGACCTATGGATGAAATTATTATATTGGTGTAACCTTCTCAAACCCAGTGTCAGTCTCGCCACCAATATGAATGACTCAGGTATTACTTTAGAGAAAATTCACATATTTTCTTATTCATACTTCAGCCTTCTGGTGGATTTGTAATATCACTTGTGTGAGTGCTTGTTCCACACTCTGGGAACCTCTCCTCAGCTTTTCATCCCATGTGACTCTTGTCATGTCTTCCCTTAAATCTCTACAGAGTTTCTACTCACCATGCAACCTAAGGAACAGTACAAGACACATGACATCCCTCTGTTATTTCTCATTCTTGCTTCCTTTGGTATTGTTTTTCATTGAATATTTGGTTTTACAGCTTACTTATGCCCTTCATGAGCCTCTCCATTGTCTTTTGAATTACTTCAGTTTTGATTATTCTATGTGATGTTTCATATTTTATATTCATATATTCTTTTCAGAAGTATATTAGTGTTTAAAAGAAAAGATGATAGATTTTTACTATAGGGACAAGTTGAAGTCTTTGGTAATGTCACATAATTTCCAAAATGCAATAGTTTCTCTCTTCCACCTATTTAATCTTGGATCCATTCCATTGCCCATATGATCTTTCTATATAAATAACTCTTTTGAGACAACAGTAATCCTGCAACATAAGTAGGGTTGCTCTAATTCTGTTATCTTGCTCTGTAAAATGGAAATAATGAAGTCTCCAAGATATTATATTACATATACTAGATTACCCAGTTAGTTAAGGGAAGAGCTAGATCTCAAAATTCAATCTGACAACAAGTTAATTTTCCTTTTCCCCAATGCTACAGTAAATCTCTTCATTACCATCAAAAGCTATTAAAATCATTCTTTGTAGAACCCAATTACTTGGATAATTAAAAGGAAGGTAGTAGGAAGTCAAATCTCTGCACTAAAGGAGAAGCCATAGATTAAATAGAACCTTACAATCCAGAACCCTCAATTAAATAAATGTTTCCTTCATAACCTGCTTTCTACCATTATCTTTACATTTCACTTTTAGGAAAGAAGAAAAACAATATATATATATATATATATTTCATATGAATAGCTAGATTGCTGTGATAATGCATGCAAAGTATTTGATATATCTTAAAGTATTACTCAAATATAAGCTATGATTGTATTAGAAATAGTTGGGCTTTTTTTCCTTTCTTTTTCTCCTTTTACTTTCTTTCTCTTATCTTTTTTCTGTTTCTTTTACTTCCTTTTCTTTGATTTCTTCCTTCCATTTTTCCTTCCTTCCTTCCTTTTTTCCTTCCCATTCCTTTTTCCTCTTCCTTTTCCTTTTTCCTCTTCCTTTTCCTTTTCTCCTCCATCTCCCTCTCCTTCTCTGTCTCTCTCCCGCTGTCTCTTTCTGCATCTCTCTCTGTCTCTCTCACCCTTTTGCAACTTCAGTACCCATATTACTGGAACAGGATAGTTTCTCTTCAAAAGATAATGCATGCAAAGTATTTGATATATCTTAAAGTATTACTCAAATATAAGCTATGATTGTATTAGAAATAGTTGGGCTTCTTTTCCTTTCTTTTTCTCCTTTTACTTTCTTTCTTTTATCTTTTTTCTGTTTCTTTTACTTCCTTTTCTTTGATTTCTTACCTTCCATTTTTCCTTCCCATTCCTTTTTCCTCTTCCTTTTCCTCTTCTCCTCCATCTCCCTCTCCTTCTCTGTCTCTCTCCCGCTGTCTCTTTCTGCATCTCTCTCTGTCTCTCTCACCCTTTTGCAACTTCAGTACCCATATTACTGGGACAGGATAGTCTTCTCTTCTCTTCTCTGCATCTTAACTGTAATACTATGCATTGATTACTGATTCAGAGATACTGTTAAGCTTGTAGACCAGTCCAAACCTGAGGGTTAACAGATGAGAAAAGTCAGAGGCATAGGTAAAGTGATTTGCCCAAGCTCACAAAGGTAAAACACAGAGCCAGAATTTCAACCTAGGACCTCTGATTTCAGAATATCTGCCTTTTCCACTAGACCACACTGCCTCTTGATCATTAAAAAAAGATTAAATTTTGTTCATGACTATCTAAAGAGTAGACTGTGTTTCCTAAGGTGGAATTAAGGTATTTTAAAAAGTTTTCCCACAATAAGATCTGGAAGAGAAAGTGTTGCCTGCTTAACCCTTATTTAACTGGATATTTTAGTTTACCCATAAAAGTCCATTTCCTGAGTATTCTAATTAATTATAGTCTTCCTGGAGTTAACAAGCTGAGCATCAGGGGTACACACAGACAAATTTAACTCTTCTTAATGGTGAAAAACATTCAAAAATACAACAGGAAGAAAAAGAATAAAACATCCAACTAGTGAAGGAAACAGTACTATTGCAGTCTCCTGTGGCCACATAGTATCTCCCTCCTGGCACTAAGCCTCAGGGCTTTTTAGGATTCTTTTTTTTTTTTTAACATGCCCATCATGTAAATGCAGGCTTCAGCCCACTCCCCTTCCCATTAATGTATTTCTGTGTTTGATAAGGGCATTCATCGAGTCCCCTTGGATTTTAATAACTGCCAAAAGATGCATTAAAAGATAATGTTGATTGGGAGATAGTTTATGCAACTAAATTCTCTTTCTGGCAATTAATTTCATATGTTCCTGCAAACAAATTTAACTGCCTGGCAGAGACTGCGAAGTACTTAATATTTTACTGACATTTAGCCAAATCCAAATTTGCTGGTTACATAAAAAATAAGTTTATGCTAAAATTCACACATTTCCTAAAACATATTTTAGAATGAACATGTTGTCTTCTTATGTGATAAAATCACATAATACATAGGTAGGATTCCACTTAAGCTCTCTCTTTCTCTCTCTTTCACACACACACACACACACACACACACACACACACACACACACGGTTTCTTTCTTTTTTTTTTTAAATTTTTATTTAATTATTACTTTATATTGACAACATTATCCCTTGCACTCGTTTCTTTTCCGATTTTTTTCCCCTCCCTCCCTCCACCCCCTCCCCTAGATGCCAAGCAGTCCTTTATATGTTGGATATGTTGCAGTATATCCTAGATACAATATATGTTTGCAGAACCGAACAGTTCTCTTGTTGCATAGGGAGAATTGGATTCAGAAGGTATAAATAACCCGGGAAGAAAAACAAAAATGCAGATAGTTCACATTCGTTTCCCAGTGTTCTTTCTTTGGGTGTAGCTGCTTTTGTCCGTCATTTATCAATTGAAACTCAGTTAGGTCTCTTTGTCAAAGAAATCCACTTCCATCAGAATCCATCCTCATACAATATCGTTGTCGAAGTGTATAATGATCTCCTGGTTCTGCTCATTTCACTTAGCATCAGTTCATGTAAGTCTCGCCAGTCCTCTCTGTATTCATCCTGCTGGTCATTTCTTACAGAACAATAATATTCCATAACATTCATATACCACAATTTACCCAGCCATTCTCCAATTGATGGGCATCCATTCATTTTCCAGTTTCTAGCCACTACAAATAGGGCTGCTACAAACATTTTGGCACATACAGGTCCCTTTCCCTTCTTTAGTATTTCTTTGGAATATAAGCCCAATAGAAACACTGCTGGATCAAAGGGTATGCACAGTTTGATAATTTTTGGGGACATAATTCCAGATTGCTCTCCAGAATGGTTGGATTCGTTCACAACTCCACCAACAATGCATTAGTGTCCCAGTTTTCCCGCATCCGCTCCAACATTCATCATCATTTTTTCCTGTCATCTTAGCCAATCTGAGAGGTGTGTAGTGGTATCTCAAAGTTGTCTTAATTTGCATTTCTCTGATCAATAATGATTTGGAACACTTTCATATGAGTGGTAATAGTTTCAATTTCATCTTCTGAAAATTGTCTGTTCATATCCTTTGACCATTTATCAATTGGAGAATGGCTTGATTTCTTATAAATTTGAGTCAGTTCTCTATATATTTTGGAAATGAGGCCTTTATCAGAACCTTTAACTGTGAAGATGTTTTCCCAGTTTGTTGCTTCCCTTCTAATCTTGTTTGCATTAGTTTTGTTTGTACAAAGGCTTTTTAATTTGATGTAATCAAAATTTTCTATTTTGTGATCAGTAATGGTCTCTAGTTCATCTTTGGTCACAAATTTCTTTCTCCTCCACAAGTCTGAGAGATAAACTATTCTATGTTCCTCTAATTTATTTATAATCTCATTCTTTATGCCTAGGTCATGGACCCATTTTGATCTTATCTTGGTATATGGTGTTAAGTGTGGGTCCATGCCTAATTTCTGCCATACTAATTTCCAATTATCCCAGCAGTTTTTATCAAATAATGAATTCTTTTCCAGAAGTTAGGGGCTTTGGGTTTGTCAAACACTAGATTGCTATAGTTGACTATTCTGTCTTGTGAACCTAACCTTTTCCACTGATCCACTAATCTATTTCTTAGCCAATACCAAATGGTTTTGGTGACTGCTGCTTTATAATATAATTTTAGATCAGGTACAGCTAGGCCACCTTCATTTGATTTTTTTTTCATTAATTCCCTTGAGATTCTCGACTTTTTATTGTTCCATATGAATTTTGTTGTTATTTTTTCTAGATCATTAAAATATTTTCTTGGAAGTCTGATTGGTATAGCACTAAATAAATAGATTAGTTTAGGGAGTATTGTCATCTTTATTATGTTCGCTCGGCCGATCCAAGAGCACTTAATATTTTTCCAATTATTTAAGTCTGACTTTATTTGTGTGGAGACTTTTTTATAATTTTGCTCATATAATTCCTGACTTTCCTTTGGTTGATAGATTCCCAAATATTTTATGGTATCAACAGTTATTCTGAATGGAATTTCTCTTTGTATCTCTTGCTGTTGGGTTTTGTTGGAGATGTATAAAAATGCTGAGGATTTATGGGGATTTATTTTGTAGCCAGCTACTTTGCTAAAATTATGAATTATTTCTAATAGCTTTTTAGTAGAATCTCTGGGGTTCTCTAGGTATACCATCATATCATCTGCAAAGAGTGATAGTTTGGTTTCTTCATTGCATACTCTAATTCCTTTAGTATCTTTCTCGACTCTTATTGCCGAGGCTAGTGTTTCTAATATGATATTAAATAATAATGGTGATAGAGGGCAACCTTGCTTCACTCCAGATCTTACTGGGAAAGGTTCCAGTTTTTCCCCATTGCATATGATGCTTACTGATGGTTTTAAATATATGCTCCTGACTATTTTAAGGAAAAGTCCATTTATTCCTATGCTCTCAAGTGTTTTTATTAGGAATGGATGTTGGATTTTATCAAATGCTTTTTCTGCATCTATTGAGATGATCATATGGTTTTTGTTTGTTTGGTTATTGATCTAGTCAATTATGCTAATAGTTTTCCTAATATTGAACCAGCCCTGCATTCCTGGTATAAATCCTACTTGGTCATAGTGTATTATCCTGGTGACGATTTTCTGTAATCTTTTTGCTAATATTTTATTTAAGATTTTAGCATCAATATTCATTAGGGAGATTGGTCTATAATTTTCTTTCTCTGTTTTCAGCCTACCTGGTTTAGGTATCAGTACCATGTCTGTGTCATAAAAGGAGTTTGGTAGGACTCCTTCAATCCCTATTTTTTCAAATAGTTTATTTAGCATTGGAGTTAATTGTTCTTTAAATGTTTGGTAGAATTCACATGTAAATCCATCTGGTCCTGGGGATTTTTTCTTAGGGAGTTGATTGATAGTTTGTTCTATTTCTTTTTCTGAGATGGGACTGTTTAGGATATTTACTTCTTCCTCTGTTAGTTTGGGCAAGCTATATTTTTGGAGGTATTTTTCTATTTCATTTAAGTTGTCGAATTTATTGGCATAAAGTTGGGCAAAGTAACTCCTAATTATTGCTCTAATTTCCTCTTCGTTAGTGGCGAGTTCTCCCTTTTCATTTTTAAGACTAACAATTTGATTTTCCTCTTTCCTTTTTTTAATCAGATTTACTAAGGGTTTGTCTATTTTGTTGATTTTTTCATAGAACCAACTCTTAGTTTTATTAATCAATTCAATAGTTTTTTTTTTACTTTCAGTTTTATTGATCTCTCCTTTTATTTTTAGAATTTCAAGTTTAGTGTTTGACTGGGGGTTTTTAATTTGTTCCTTTTCTAGCATTTTTAGTTGCAAACCCAATTCATTGACCTTCTCTTTCTCTATTTTATACAAATAGGCCTCTAGGGATATGAAATTTCCCCTTATTACCGCTTTGGCTGCATCCCATACATTTTGGTATGATGTCTCATTATTATCGTTTTCTTGGGTGAAGTTATTAATTATGTCTATGATTTGCTGTTTCACCAATCATTCTTTAGTATGAGATTATTTAGTTTCCAATTATTTTTTGGTCTACTTCCCCCTGGTTTTTTGTTGAATGTAATTTTCATTGCATCGTGGTCTGAAAAGGATGCATTTACTATTTCTGCCTTACTGCATTTGAGTTTGAGGTTTTTATGTCCTAATATATGGTCAATTTTTGTATAGGTTCCATGAACTGCTGAAAAGAAAGTGTATTCCTTTCTGTCTCCATTACATTTTCTCCAGAGATCTATCATATCTAACTTTTCTAGTATTCTATTTACCTCTTTGACTTATTTCTTATTTATTTTGTGGTTTGATTTATCTAATTCTGAGAGTGCAAGGTTAAGATCTCCCACTATTATAGTTTTATTGTCTATTTCTTCTTGCAGCTCTCTTAATTTCTCTTTTAAGAATTTAGATGCTATACCACTTGGTGCATATATGTTTAATATAGATAGTGCTTCATTATCCATGCTACCCTTTATCAAGATATAGTGCCCTTCCTTATCTCTTTTAATTAGATCAATTTTTGCTTTAGCTTGATCTGAGATCAGGATGGCTACCCCTGCTTTTTTGACTTCACCTGAAGCATAGTAGATTTTGCTCCAACCTTTTACCTTTAACCTGCATGTATCTCCCCACTTCAGGTGTGTTTCCTGTAAACAACATATTGTAGGATTCTGGCTTTTAATCCATTCTGCTAACCGCTTCCTCTTTTTGGGGGAGTTTACCCCGTTCACATTTATGGTTAGAATGACCAATTCTGTATTACTTGCCATCTTGTTAACCCCGGTTTATGCTTTTCTCCCTTCTTTCCCCTTTCCCCCCTTTCCAGTATTAAGCTTGTGAGCACCACTTGCTTCTCACAGCCTTCCCTTTTTAGTATCCCTCCCCCCGCCTTAGAGTTCCTCCCCTAACTTACCCCTTTCCCTCCCAGTTTCCGTATTCCCTTCCTCTTAGCTAATTCCTTCCCTTTTCACTTTTCCCTTCTCACTTTTCAATGAGGTGGGAGAAGTTTCACCATAGATTGAATATGTCTTAAGATTTTTCACTTAAAGCCAATTCTGAAGGCAGTAAGATACCCACTATATTCATCCCCCTTCATTCTTTCTCTCAGATATAATAGGTTTCCTATGCCTCTTCATGAGATTTACTACCCCCACTTTACCCTTTTTCTGGTACAATGTCCTTTCCACATCAATTTCTAGAACAAGGTATACATGTATTCTTTAAACATCTATATAGTCAAAATATAGTTCCCAAGATTAATCTTTACCTTTTTAGATTTCTCTTGAGTTCTATATTTGTAGATCAAACTTTTTGTTAAGTTCTGGCTTTTTCATCAGAAATAGATGGAATTCGCTTACTTCGTTGAATGTCCATCTTCTTCCCTGGAAAAAGATGCTCATTCTTGCTGGGTAAGTTATTTTTGGTTGCATACCAAGTTCCTTAGCCTTTCGGAATATCATATTCCAGGCCCTTTGATCTTTTAATGTGGATGCTGCCAGATCCTGGGTGATCCTTATTGTGGCTCCTTGATACTTGAATTGGGTTTTTCTAGCCACTTGCAGTATTTTTTCCTTCGTCTGAGGGTTCTGGCATTTGGCCACTATATTCCTTGGTGTTTTGATTTTAGGATTCCTTTCAGTGGGTGATCGATGAATCCTTTCAATGTTTATTTTTTCCTCTGTTCCTATGACTTCTGGGCAGTTCTCTTTGATAACTTCCTGGAAAATAGTGTCCAGGCTCTTTTTTTCAATCATACTTTTCTGGGAGTCCGATGATTCTCAGATTGTCTCTCCTGGATCTGTTTTCCAGGTCTGTTGTCTTCCCCAGAAGGTATTTCACATTCTTTTCCATTGTTTGATTTTTTTTTTTGGATTTGCTTGACTGATTCTTCTTGTCTCCTCGAGTCATTCAATTCCAATTGTTCAATTCTGATTTTCAGTGAAGTATTTTCTTCACTCACTTTTTAAAAATCTTTTTCTAATTGTCCCATTGAGTTCTTTTGTTCTGTGGAATTTTTTTCCATTTCACCAATTTTGTTTTCCAGTTCACCGATCCTATTTTTCAAGGATTTTACTTCTTTATCCACTCTCTCTTTAACTTTCTCCAGGCTCTTTTGCCAAGCCTCCCTCTCCTTTTCCCAAGCTTCTCTCTCCTTTTGCCAAGCCTCACTCTGCTTTCCCCATTTTTCTTCTAGCTCCCTTGTGAGAGCCTTTTTAATTACTTCTATGAGGTTCATCTGAGCTGAGGAACAGACGATCTCCTCCTTTGGGGATTCACCTGGGGACTGCCTGTTTTTAGTCTCCTCAGGATTTAGAGTCTGCTCTCTATCTGTATAGAAGCTGTCAAGGGTTAAAGTCCTCTTCAGTTTCTTGCTCATTCTGTCTATTAATCAGAGACAAACTAGCAAAGAAAAAAGAAAAAACTGGAGTCTTTCTTTGGTGGAGGGGCTGGGTGTGTTACCGAGCTTCCTCTCCAGACTGCGGGGGGCAGCAGTGAGGCACTAGCAGGACTGTGTGCACCTGTGCTCTGAGATCCCAGAGCATGCTGAGTCACTGGGGGGGGGGGGGGGAAGGGAGGGGTGGCCAGGTCCCAAGAGACTCCAGCTGTTTGGGGTTGTATTCTTCAGCATCGGTGTTTTTAGCTTCTCTGCTGGGCTGCTGACTTGCTGCCGGAGCAAAGTATCTAATCCTGTAGCGAAGCTCTCCCCGCAGAAACGGCTGCGATCACTCCCCACCCCCTCTCCAGTCTGCTCCTGTGCTCTCACTGCCGCTGCCCGCCGCCTGTGCCCGATCTAAAACCGTCCCAGCCCTCCAGTAAAGACAGACCTTTCTTGGCGAATCTCAAGGATGGCTTCTCTTGGTAACTATTTGTGGGTTTTTTTTCAGTCAAGCATTAATTCAGAGGCTTGTAATGAAGTGGATAGTGAGAGAAAGCGTGGAGCTACACAGCTGTGAGCCTCCTCTCCGCCATCTTAACTGGAAGTCCCCACACACAAGTTTTCAAAGGCATCTTGGGTATAAAAACCCATGGATAAAAAGCTGTCTGTTGTTATGAGAAGGCATTGATGGAAAATGTATATATTCTCATTTTCAGGACATAGCTGACAAATTAAAGAGTTTCTATATCTTTTACCTTGAGGTTTTTGGTGTTTATTTGTTATAAATTTAATTATTTTTAATTTTAAAAAGCTTTTATTATTTTAAAAGCTTAATTACACATATCAAACCAAGGCTAAGACTGAAAATGAGAGGAGACAATGGTGTTGTGCAAGCTCCTTCATCCCTCAAATGTCATCTCTCCTCTACAGGTACTATCTTCATTGATTTACTTCCTGTTCCATCTTTATCTTTTCAACCTGTTTAATTTTTGTCCATGTAGATCTTTCACCAAGGATCTACCAAAAGGGGGAAAGCTGATGTAGTGGTCCATTCCTGCTTGTTCTCTGACCAAACAAGTTCAGGATAGTGAATCTCTCTTAGAGTAGGGTGTTGTTCTGCCACTGGGTAATATTAAACATATCTAATGACTTTCAGACTCAGTTTTCTTTCCTTTAGGGGAGTAGTGTTAAGTGACATCAAAAGAAGCATGAGAGTGAACTAGACGTCAGGAGGTATATTCATTCTGCCAATAGCCAGTTGTGTAAGTTTGCATTTAATTTCTCTGAGCCTCGATTTCTCCATCTATAAAATAAGAGGCTTAGGTTACATGATCTCTATGATCCTTTCCATTTTTAAAATTCAAGGTTAATTTTTCTTCTCTCTAAAATAAATAGATAGAATGTAAACTTGATTTAGAATATTCTGTATGATAAGAAGGGATGAGGAATGCGACTTGTCCATCAGGTAAGATGATTATTTGCCATCAAAATACTTATAAGAATTGCTTTTTATAAGAGATGAAGCATGTGTTAAAAAATTCAAATAATAATTATGTCAATTAATTAAATTAATTTTAATTTTAAATTATAACAAGGCTATGGATCCATGAGGAATCCTGGTAAATATAACTATTCATTATAGGGCATTGCTGTTTCTATTCTATAAAATTCAGAAGATTTTTAAAATAGAGTATTCATCATTTTGGGCTTTATAGTGACCAAATTAGATATTTGCATGGTGAGTCATTAAAATGGCTAAAAACTAAGTTTCAGTTTAAAAGCACTGTGTGATAATAATAATGGACATTTATATAGTACTTTAAGAAATTATGTCATTTGATCCTCCAACAACCCTATAAGGTAAGTCCTACAACTATTATTATCATTTCTGTTTTATTGACAAACAGAATGAAGTAAAGAAAGGTTAAAGATTCTTGCTTAGGTCCACACAGTTAGCAAGTACCAGAGTTGGAATTTGAACCCATATTTTGAACCACGTACAAATCAGGTACAGTGCGCTACTGTCCACTGGATAGTGATGGCAAGTTTTAAGTACAAAAGAGAGTAACTAATCCATACACAAGGATCCCTACAAGCTACATACTGATTTAGTTTTAAAATACAATTTTGTCTATTTTTATTTTTTTATTTATTTTGTTAAATATTTCCCAATTTCATTTTAACTTGGTTTGAGCCATACTTGACACACATTGCATGGAAAAATAGCTTGGGAGTATTACAGGCAGCTAACTGGCTTAAAAAAGTCATTGAAATTTAAACATTTAAGTATTTCTTTGAGATATAGAATACTCTTTCCCAAACTCCCCTTTTTATGCTTCTCAATCCAGTCCTTACTCATAATATGCATCCAGACTATATTCAAGAATATGAAAATATTATTCTTATTAATTCTTCCCCTTTCTTATATGATAGGAACAAAAGTATATGAAATCCCCTCTCCCCTAGCTTAGTCTATGTTTTTCCCTAAAAAAATACAGTAGTGAAATTGTATTTGAGATCAAATTAACCCAGGATCCCAAGGCTTTAGTCAAAAATATAGTTTTGGTGACCTAAATATAAAAGCAGCACATGAGGTAGTAAGTGCTCTTCCTTCCAACCTTTCCCTGGCTTTTGACCAGTAAAACAGCATAGTTAACATAGGCCCATACAGAAACTTAGAAGCTGCATTTAATTATTCTTGCTGAAATGGTTACGTAAGCTTCCTTTTATTAACCATCAGATGTTCTATGAATATTTCCTTTTTTTAAAATTTCCAAATTCCTCAACCTAGCAAAGCTGGAGCACCTAGAGATCATTTCTACTATTATTATTACTATGCAGTATAATCTTCATATCTATTATTTGTACCCCTTCTAATCAAAATACTGGTAATTATCTTTTATAATCAGTATTTTCATTCTTCAATCAATAAATCAGTGAATCAGGCAACAAGTTTTTACTAATTATCTACACTATGTCAGGCACTGTACTGGGCAAGATGAAATAGAATCATTTCTGACTTCAAGGAGTTTACATTTTATTGATAGAGATGACATGTATTTATTCATATGTGCAAAATAAGTAGAAGATAATTTGTAAAAGGGTTGAGCTGCTAACTACTGGGATGGATCAAGAAATGTCTTGTGTAAAAAGTGATGTTTAAAATTGAGCTCTGAAAGAAATAAGGAATTTTGATGGGGCAGAAGTGAGGAGGAAAGGCATTTCAAGCATGGGGAACAGCCTGTGAGAAGGAGTGAAAAAGGAAATAGAAAGTAGTATGTGAGGAACAGCAAAAAGGTCAATTTAGTTGGATCATAGAACATATGAATGGGAGGAATATGGGAAAAAACTGAAAAGATATTTAATAGCTTTAAATACCAAAGCAAGGAGTTTCTGTTTGACTGTTGAGATGATAGGAAGCCATTGGAATTTACTGAACAGGCAAGTGAAATTGTCAAACCTATCTTTTAGGAAAATCTCTTTGGCAGCTATGTGAAAGATGAATTGGGGAAGGTTTATATTTCATAGTGGAATATTTCATGTCTTAAAAAAAAGATAAACTTTGTCTATTCATCAGATTTTGAAGTAATGGTGAAAACGCAAGCTTATAACATGAGTAATTCTATAAGAAAACACATCTAAATTAAAAGTTTTATTTTTGATAAATGTTTTCTAAGCCTTCAAAATTATATGTAACTTCACAAAACCGTATGTCACAGCAATATAATAAATGTAGTACTTGTATGTATGTGTGTATGTATATATACATATATAACGTTTTCATGTTCTTTTTCTTTTGCACATTTTGAAATTGTATTTATAGCTGGTATATGACATATAAACAATAGAAAGCTTTCAAAGTTGAATTCATTACAGGGAATAAATGCCCCTATAATTATACCTTTCTCCATTCACTTGAGTGACCTGTTATTTGGCACTTTTGGGGATAGAAATATTCTCATTCAACCCATGGAATATTTTCAACTTTGTTGGTGCTAGTATGTAGCCATGGTTTTATCCAGATATATAATACTTACAGAAATGCTGAAATAAAACACTATGAAAATTAATATTCCATGTTTTCCCTGGAGACCTTTAGAGAGAGACATTTTATATTATTGTTACAGAAACCTGATATGAGTCTGTATAGCTTAAATATCACATTCACTTTATTTCCCATAATTACTTCACACCAAGCCAACACCCTGTACACAATGCTATACTTATCCTAGGTGAACTATAGTTTTGAAATTTTTGTCATGTTAAAAAAAACCCAATATATGTATATTTGGAAAATATACATCTGGTGACAGATGTTAGAATTACTCCTGTAGTACAATATATCCATTGAGTCCTTGTCTTTGAGCTATGTAAGCATAATCTTATGAACTGTTTGAAATTTCAGGAAATAGTTTACTGATTTTGGTCTGATACCCAGTATTTCAACTGAAAAATTATTTGGCAATGTATACATATACATTTATTTATACATATGTATATGAGTGAATCATAATTTCCTTTTTAAGTCTGTCTGAATTAATTGGATAATATGTTTTCCCTGAAAGACCTCAAAATTTTTCATTCCATGTGAGGAACATGATGTTATAGAGAGCCAGTGACCTATGTATTTGCAATAAAATCATTTTTAAAAATTATTAATCAGTGTTCCAGTGATCTCTTCACCTATCCCAAACTGGTGATCTGAAAAAAGTGTCATCAAGCATGTCTGTGTAACATGGTTCTTAACTAAAAGAAAAATATATTAAATTATGGATTTAAATTTAATATTTTAAACCTCATTTAGGCTGTGGGCACATAAAGTCAATATATCTATTTAAACTCTGCTTTTTTCTGCCTTGATTTTGTGAGCATTAGGATACCCCAAAATAACAGTTCCTGTTTTTATGAACTTATTTTTCTTCCTTCCTCCCTCTCTTCCTTCCTCTCTCCCTTCCTTCCTTCCTTCCTTCCTTCCTTCCTTCCTTCCTTCCTTCCTTCCTTCCTTCCTTCCTTCCTTCCTTCCTTCCTTCCTTTCTTCCTTCCTTCCTTCCTTTCTCTATCTCTCAATCTCTTCCTCCATAATTCCATTCCATTCCATTCCTTTCCTTCCTTTCTTCCTTCCTTCCTTTCCTCCTTCCTTCTTTCCTTCCATCCTCCTTTCTTCCTTTCTTTGTACCTTTTTCCTTCCTTCCTTCTTTCCTCTTTCCTTCCTTCTTCCCTATCTCCCTCCTTTCCTTCTGATGCAAGGGGATACTTGACAAGTATCAAAATGGCACTTTAGTTTATTTTTTTTACCTACATCGTAAACGAATATTTTTAAAAATGTATTTAGAGTTTAAATTGCTAGCTGTTAATATTAGTTGACTTACAAAGTAGTACTTTCAAGTGAAAATTCTTTGCCAAGATTATTTTAGATATACTCTGGATAACAAATACATTGTATTGTGGCCTTGGTATACTATTATACCATTTAGAATGATAGTATTTATGGTGAAATCTAATACAGAATTTTTCAAATCAAATGAGATTATCATATCAGATAATATTTATAAAGCACGAAACACAGTGCCAAGTACATAGTAGATGCTATATAAAGGTTTATTTCTTGTCCTTTTCCCTTGTCTTTTCCTAATATATATCTCCTTTGCCTCTTAGAAATATAGCCCCTATTACAAAGAAGAAAAAAGAAGAAAAAGCGGGTTATCAAAACTAAGCAATGTATCCAAAATATCTGAAATTATATATTCCAAACCCATAGTCTTTTCCCTTTGCAAATAGGTCAGAAGGAGAGAAGATGCCTTTTCATACCTCTTTGGTTGTCATATATGTTGTTCTACTTCTTCTGCATACTTTACTTTGCATCAATTCATCTAAGTTTTTCCATGTTCATCTGTATTCATTATATTTAAAATTTTATTGCATAGAGGTATTCCATTGTATTCATTTATCATAACTTCTTAAGTCATTATTATTATTATTTTGCCATTCCCCAATCCATGGACATATATTTTATCTTAGTTCTTTGGCTCTCAAAAAGTGCCAATTTAAGTTTTATGGTGTATATGCCCAGTAGAGTAAGCTTTTGTCAAAGGATAGAGATATAGCATTAACTCTTTATTATTCCTGTTAGTAGGAAAATTAGAATTTTACAGGTAACTCACTAGACAATTATTTCCATCTTTTCCCTCATGAAAATTTCTATAAGTGCTGACGATCAGCCAAACTTCCTAAGCTGAATTTTTCCTTGTTTCTTGCATCCTGCTCACTCGTTGGTGAAGATGCTAATGAGCAATGAAACTGTGAAAAAGAATTCAACTTGATGGAGAATGAGGAGTAAAAGCCAAGGTCTGCGATAACCCCTCAACTGGATCATTGGTTCATGAATAATAGGAGGAACTATATGACAGAGCTTCTAATAAACACATTCCACAGACAGTTTTTGGACAACCCCATCATCCTCATAAGCATTTGCATTCCCCAGTTTACATTCTTTGTTATATAATGAGCAACAATGCTTGTTATCACTGTTTCTTTAGTGTTTTGATTGTTTTGGTGAATTTTGTAGAACATAAAATGCTTTTGTTTTTACAAGTGAATACCAGTACACTGTCTATTAGCTCTTTTTTTATTGGTAGGAAACAAGAGAATGTAGTTATTAAACTTAAGGAGTTCTGTTCCCTATTATGTGGTTGGAATGTCTGATTTATTGAGGCAAAGAAAACTCCCCAAAAGGATATGATTTTGGGTGGATTACATTTTCCATGTTCGATTATATTGTTGTCAACTACAACAAGGAAAAATTGCCAAAATAAGAGGAAGGAGATTTCTTCTAAGTTTTCCTGTGCTAGTCAACCTCAGTGAAGCTTACTATGCTCTCGCACCTCTCTCTCTATTAGCAGGCTTACTAATTCTTTGAGACAAACAGGAATTCAGACAGAGAAAAATCATTTCCATATTTCATGCAGACAAAGCAGATGCTTTCCATTAAGAAATTTAAGGGCTTTTTTGTTTTGTTTTGTTTTTGTTTTAATTGAGGAGATTAATTTACTAACATGTTAAATACTTCTTGCCTCTGTAATTTGTGTTTAATTACACATGAAAACCATATGTAGTTCATTGACGCCTGTTATTAATTCCTAAAAGTAAATTTACTTTCTACTGATGTCATTTGTATCATGGGGTGTGTATTTCTTGTTAAGTGATTCCCTTCTAATTTCTAAATAATTAGCTAATTAAGGGCATGATCCCAGGGTTCTTATGCAAGTATAACACCCACTGGTATAAAGACAGCAGGATTTGCTTTTATTTTATATGTGGCTTCTTACCAAGGTTTGGATGGCATTACTGAGTAGTTCTAATATCATTTCCCCCCTACTAAGGCAATAGAAGACTACAGAAATTAGAAACCTCATGAACAAACTTGGTAAGACTGAATCCATCATCTCTAGCATGGTAGGTACTTACCATTTGTCTTCAACACGTGTGGACCCATTCCAAAAATAAGACTATTCTTCTCCCTCCCTCCCCACAATTTTTTATATCTCTGTTCCTCTCCTGCTCCTAGGATATCTTTGGAAAAATTGTCCCAAAAGAACTCAAGTATGATTCTACCCATCTGTCCCTTGAAGTATAAAAGTATAAAAAGCTCACTTTGAAGGGAACTTTGTTCAGCTTTGACAGTGGGATGGTGCCAGATTACCACCCACTCACAATTAATAAATTGATAAAGTGGTATTAAGCATGCCTTGGAGAACCAAAGATCTGGGCTGCCTATATTGAATGGGCTGTTCTTTTAAAATTAGCAGGAAGAAGACAGGTGATTGTCACTTTATCCAATATTTTCTTCATTGACCATCTCTAGCCTTAAAGGTCTTTTATGTAAGATATCTTTTGAATTTTTAAATTTGAATCTGTGTACTCATCAATTGGTCCATTAGGTAACTGCAGAATTATTTTACTCTTTCTCTAAGTAGACTTATAGTATATGGGTTCAGTTTTATTTTTATCTGTGACTAACTCACTAAGTTAGGGTATGATCACAATAGTTCTAAGCCTAGATAGAAGAAATTTCATAGGCCCTTTAATGGAATTATTTTTTTATTTGAAGAATATTGTGAAATTTTAAAATCATTTCTTTTTAAAAAATATGTAGATGTTTATCTACATTTTCTATTCCACATCTATTCTTGGAAGCCCTGGTTTCCTTCAAGATACATCTCAAGAGCTTCCTTTTGCAGGAGACCTTTTCTGGTCATCTCTTTCTTCTCTCCCCTTTTACCAAGCCTTCCTTCCTCTCCAAGATCTCTTTGTATTTGAATTAGAAACCTCATGAACAAACTTGGTAAGACTGAATCCATCATCTCTAGTGTGGTAGGTACTTACCATTTGTCTTCAACACTTGTGGACCCATTCCAAAAATAAGACTATTCTTCTCCCTCCCTCCCCACAATTTTTTATATCTCTGTTCCTCTCCTGCTCCTAGGATATCTTTGGAAAAATTGTCCCAAAAGAACTCAAGTATGATTCTACCCATCTGTCTCTTGAAGTATAAAAGTATAAAAAGCTCACTTTGAAGGGAACTTTGTTCAGCTTTGGCAGTGGGATGGTGCCAGATTATCAATTTATTAATTGCAAGTGGGTGGTAATCTGGCACCATATATATATCAAATATCTATATATGTTTTATATCTTCTTATATGAATATATGTTGTCATTCCCACCAGAATGTAAATTTCTTGAGCCTAGTAATTGTTTCCTTTTTGTTTCTGTATCTTTAGCATCCAGCAAATAATAGACTTTTTAATAATTTTTTTTGTTTGACTTATTACTATTAGAAGACTGGATGTCATCATTTCTTTAAGTTATATCTTCTTTGTGCTTTATTAGTTTGCAGAAAATAATTCACTGAATTTGGTATTAGTAAAAAATTTTACACTGCATCATAATTGATCACATAACTTCTTTCTCTGTATTAGATCTTCATTGCACATTTCTGTATGGTATATGGACCTGGATTCAGTAATATATAGAATATAAAAACCAGACTTCTATTTAAATGTTATAAAAATTAATTTTGTGGATTTGATCTTCACAGTTCACAATATGATTACACATTACAATCTGTTACAATTTTACTTTAGATGATTCTGGAGAAAATGTGTCCTACAGTTTAGTTTAAGTACTTGACACACAAGGTTTTCAAATTAGGAGAAATTTTCTCTTTGACTTTATAGATTACAATATATTACAACCTATGAAATGCCATACTGCTTCAGGACCAGTGGTCCATCCAGTTTACAATTCTGTCTCTGTCAGAGTCATACAGAGATACAGAGAAATGGTAATTTTCATGAAAACATCATCCTCAAAGATTAGAGAATATTCTTTGAACATCTGGTACTAGTTGCCACATTTTAGTAAGGGTATCAGTAAGCTGAAGAATGTCGAGGGTGGATTTGCTAATATATGGTATGATGCCCCTCCCAATGTTCTTGCATTCCTTCTGAAATTATTATCCATTTAATCCTGTCATATATATATATATATATATATATATATATATATATATATATATATATATATATAATTTGTATATCAGCCTTTCCTTTAGACTGCAAGCTCCTTGAAAATAGGATTTGGGTTTTTTGTTTGTTTATTTGCTTTCCTTTGTATTCTTTTAGCACATAGTAAGCATTTAATAAACGCTAGTTGATTGATTTGGGATCATGTGATATGAAGAAGAGATTTTAAAAACCTAAAGATTCTAGTCTAGGAAAAAAAAACAAATTGGGCACCATTAGGGGAGGGGAATCATGATTGCTATATTCAAATATATTAAGGAATGTCATATAGAAAAGGATTAGATTTGTTCTTGATTTCAGAAGGCAGAACTAAAATCAATGCAGATGTGTGATGTAAAGAAAAAAATTCTTATCAATCAAGTTTATATTAAAATGAATCATACTACTTATCAAGCTTGTGGATTCTGCCTTACTAGAAGTTTTCAAAGAAAGACAATTTGATTACTGCTCAGATATGATATAAAGAGAATCGTTGTTAAGTTATGGGTTGAGCTACAGAGTGTTTGAAAGTTCTACCAGTTCTAACATTCTAGGATTCTGTGAATTCTCCCTAATAATCCACTATTCTGTAAAGCAATTAATATTGCATATAGAAAGAAAATCCCAGAATTAAGGACTAAAAGGAGACTTCAAGGTTATTTAATCCAACACTTTCTTTTTTCCAGATGAAGTAACTGAAGCTCTGAAATGTTATGTAATTTGTCTAAAGTCACACAATAACAATTTACATTTATAAAGCTTTTTCTGTTTTATAAAACACTTTCTTGCAAAATAACCCTTGATGTAGGTAAGAAAAATGAAATTATTTACACTTCACAATTAGTCCTGCAACTCCTTCCACAATGTTTCAAAGTGAGAGTCATTCAAGAACACACCCATGGCAAAGAAAAAGTCAGAAATATAGATTTTAAGGGAAGCTAAACTTTATTTTAAAGAGAGAGATTTGAAAATGATTCTTAAAAGTTTGTAACAGACTAAGTCTCCCTTTCTATCTCCTTTAATAGGAAGGGAAAGTCCAGAAGTTTGCAGTCTATTAGGTCCCTTTCTCTGACTTGTCTGAGATTAAAGAGTCAGAAATATAATTAAATGCATGCACCTAAAAGTAAAACATATCTTATGGGATGGGGACAAAGAGTGGTATGGAGTAAGGAGGGTAGCATTTTGGCTAAGTGCTGAGTACATTGATTTTAATATTCTATAATTTATTTCTACCATTTTTATGAAAGTCTTAATATGTATATATTCACCCATTCATCAATGTCACTTCCTCATTGAGAACCTGCTGTTTGTTGCTGCTGTTCTGATTGGTGACCAATATATTTAGCTCACTATTTGAGAAATGCCCATATTCTTACTTCACTCACTTACTTATTCCCCACGTATCTTGTCAAAGTTACAAGTGTGTTCTTCTTCCATAGCTCCAGTTCTGGAACCAATGATCCAATCAACTCTACCATTTGTTCCTAGGAGGGACATCAATCTGTCATTTGCATTCCCCTTATCTTTGGTTTTAATTTTGTATTCTTAGTGTTTAAGGACAGTGATTGACACATAGAAAATGCTTAAGATTTATTAATTATGTTTATTGAATAACAGTGAAGTTCAGTATTATTTATACTATATTATTAAAGATGTATGTATATAAAGATATACGTATATGTTTATCACATTTATGCATCTCTATATATGTGAAAATAAATATACATGCACACACATATATAAATATACATACACAGACAAACACATATTTATATATGTGTGTATGTTGTGCTCTTTATATGGTGGGGTGATCCATCAAAATTTTTGACTGACAGGAAGACCAGATTAGAGGCTCCTATTCACAAGATATGATTCTTGACCATTATGATTTTTCTCTTTATGAGACTAAGTGCATGTCCCCTTCAAATAGATCTCTAGGAATGTACTGGGCCACATTTTCTTATAATTATTTCCTAAAATACCTCTATCTCATCTTGCCATAGCCACTCTGTATTGCTCAGGCAAACTATAAGAAAAGCCTGAGCAAACAGGTAGGCCTTTCAACTTGTGCCCTGAATGCACAACTAAATCCAAAGCTAATGAAGTTCATTCAGAGCAAAAGCACTCCATATACCAGCGACAGCTCTTTATGTAATGCAGTTAGGGGTAGAAAATTCATGGTATTTCATGCCTACTTATATGCTTTTCATGTGAAAAGACACTGTATAATAAAAGTAGAGGATTACTCATGTTAATTTATTATATTTTGCTGATATAGTCACATCAAGGGCTTAAGAAATATGCTTCAACAGCAATGCAAATGGAGGAAGGATGGTTTAAGACAGGGTGCACAAATGCACTCATTGCTGCCTCTCTTGATGACACTTCATTTAGAAATAGATCCTGTTTCGTGTGGAAAAGACTTTATAATAATAAAGTTGGAACTATAGACACATTGTAAAGATGCATTAAACTGATTACTCAGTAAGTAATTTAATAAAAAATCACAGTAATACACAAATGTAAAAAGAAAAAGTATAATCCCAATTTCTCATATATGGAAGCATTTTTCTTGTATCAAGTTTTTAGATGAAATAGTAATATACTTTCTAAGTTAGTATACTTACTTTAATCAAACAAAATATATGAGTAAGATATGTTTGGAAGATAACACTATCTTCTGAATTCCACTAGGAAAACTATCAGGGATCATATTTGCACATAATGTTTTAAGAAATGTGTTACACAATAGTTCATCAACCACAAAATTATGCAAGCCAACATTTCTTATATCAAGTAAGAAATACTATTAGCTAAAACCTTCAAAATAATTTTCTGGATACTGTGGTAAATATACATGTAAGGAGTGTGACCAAGAATATCCTGGTAAACTTATTGAGGGTAAAGGATGAAGCCTTTTTTTCTGACTTAGAAAATGTCTATATAAAGAATGAATGTTCCTATTATCACCTAATTTGAAACTTTGATCACATATATTTCTTCTAGGGACTTGCAACCACACAGGGTGCTAAATCTGAAGGACTATGTACATGCCTAAAAGGTAGAATGTAGTAGAAGGAAAGAGAATTTTTATGACTGTATGTATAAAGGATTTGAGTACTTTATATTTTGCATAATATCTGACACATAATAGGAGCTTTAATAAATTCATATTGATTGTAAATTGATTGATTGGTTTTTTCTCTGTGGATTGAAATAGAAACTATCCTGTGAGAGAATGCTTGCAATCAAATTAGAGCTCAGGGTTCTTTTGCTGCCTTTTTGTAAATAACTGGACTTGACCTAAATTCTGAGTTTCCTAAGGAAAGACATAGATAAGGATACAAACCAAAGATTAATTTGTCAGAATCATAAATATTGAATACAGACATTCTAAACCCATATCTGGAACTCTTATCCACTGGATACACAAAGAAACAGAAACAACTATAGAATTTTAAATTCAGAAGAAATATGATCCAATCAATACCTGAAAAGGAATCTTTTTCATAACATCTTCCAAAAGTAGCCATGTAGCTTCTCCTAGTAATGGGAAACACCTAAGATAACACCTAAGACAATGCAAGATGCTCTTACTTAGTTCTAACAGTTAGAAAGTTTTGTCAGATATTAAGGCAAAAGAAGTATTTCTATGACTCCTATTCGAAAATCTCAGTTCAATCCTTGAGAGCCAAGTAATATAATAATAACTATTAGTCAATGGCAATTAGTGCTTTAAAATTTACAAAGTACTTTCTTTGCTATAACTTCATGAAGTAGATTTTGCAAATATTATTATCTTCATTTTACAAATAAAAAATGGAATCTTTTTGAACACTGAGTTTCTTGCCTATTTTAAAACATCACAGTATGATAGTGACTTCTGAACAATACCTCCTCAAGTATTTGAAGGCATCTAACATATCTTCCAAAGTCTCCAATTTAAATATATATATATATATATATATATATATATATATATATAAAATATTTAATGAATAAACTCTATTTTTTAATGATCCTTAGAGGGGATGGTTTTTAAATCCTTCACCTTCCTGATTCTTTTCTTATTATATGTTCTATAATGAAATCTGATGATCAGAACTAAATATAATACTCTAAATCTGTTCTGACCACATCAGAAGACAGTTTCACATTAATATGTTCCTGGACCCCTTTAAAAAAAAGATTAGACTTAAAATTTCACTGATATAAGGGACTCATGGTGAGGAACTATTACCAGTGAAGATCAGCAACTATTATGCATTTTATAACCTCAGAGAGCAGCCCAGGACAGGGAGAGATTAAATAACTTTCCCAAGGCCACCTACGGTGATGTATCAAAGGCAGGACTTGTGCCCAGATCTTAATAACTCCGAGACCAGCTCTCTGTCCACTATGCATCATTGCCTCTCTGGGTACTATGTCTCTCTTAATGCAGTTCAAGATTGCATTAGCTTTTGGGGCCTCCATGTCAAAGCTTTTTAAATAATGTAGGTAGGGGTGGAAAATTCATGATATTTCATGCCATCTGAGACCATTTCAGAGAAACTATCTGAAGGAACATGAATTAACTTTTAGTTAATGGGGATTTTAAAAAAAGATTGGCATTCTCCATTTCCCCAATGTTCTGGGTAACATGTCTTTTGCTTTACTTCCATTCCAATACCACCATTTTTACTGCTTTAAAAAAAAGCTTTTAGTCACGATGCAGTAATAGTGTCAATGTTGTGAGTGTGAGTATTAACCTCCTTAAAATTGATTTTTTTCTATTTTTTGAAACTTTCAGTTTATATTATAATCATCATTCAGCAGATTTTAAGTCCCACTAATTGTGATAATTGTTATAATTTGTGTAGAGACCAACTAAAGTTGTACTTTTCAAATATCGATGACAAAATAAATTTGCCAAGAAATTCAATGCCTTAAAAGGAGAATAAGAGGCAGTTTGGAAGAATGGATGAACTTTGATCTTTGAGCCTTAAAGATAGTTTAACCTGACTTCAAGTCTTATTTCTGAAACAGACTGGCTGTATGATCCTGGATGTCACTTTATCTAACAGTGCCTCAAATTTCTCTCTAATGTTATGAATTGCAGAGTAGATATTACACTAAAGTCATAGAGCAGGACCTAACTAAAACCCCTCAAACAGGGTATAGAATGGAATATTTTAATTATTTTAGAAGACAAATTATTTTAGACACATTAAAATGACCCACTTAAATATCAATAAATGATATACCCATTGTAAATCATTCTTATCTGTTCATTAAAGCAGATCCGAATACGGACTTCTTCTTGGCAGCTCTTTATTAAGACTAATTTGAGTTACTCATATCAACGAAAGTAGTAAAACCACATTTCATATAAGCATCCTAAAATCTGGATTTTCATTAATTTAGGTTGGCTTTCCCTCCGGTTGGTAAAAATTAATGAAGTTTTAGTATAAAAACAAATTGCTTTGATTCTCTAGTGGACAATAACCAGCATAGGCCTGTTTGGGCATATCTTAATATATTACCAAGAATTCATTGCTCTTTCTGCATGAGCAATACAATGCAAAAAAGACAATAGGAAAATTCACATGAGAAAAGAGTGTATCTTTGAATTGTGGTATCCTTCATTCTATGTGACTATGAATTACTGACCTTTCTATCGTACTTCTTTCTCCATGGGAACAGAAAGAGAACTGATCAAAATTCATCATCATCAAAAGTATTAATAGATGTTTCTTCCCTTGAGAAATACTATAAGCCTTGTATAAAATTGGTACATCTTGTTATCTAAATTCCTTTTAAATTAATTTTGGGGTGATTTGCTTTTCCTGTTGTTAGCTGGGTTAAGGTAATACATACCTGTAGAATCTGTTAGTAAGGAGGCCGAAGTTGGTAAATTGCTTGAATTTGTTAATTCTGAGCTGCAGGACTCAAGCCAAATGAATTTCCATACTAAATTGGACTGAACAACAACAAAAATGTTGAGACATGCCCTACGCTCCCTGCAGGTGACCACTAAGCTGCCTGGGCCTGAGAGATAGAAAGAGAAAATGTACCCAGTTTAGAAATAGAGCACTTCAGAGCTTCCATGATGATTGTCTTTGATTGGCCATAGGACTTCCAGCCTGGGTGAGATAGGGAAAACTCAGTCTCCAAAAATAAAATGATATAAAATTGTTAAATGGTTTTTTTAATGTATACAATATTTTTCCCCTAAAAAGAAAAAGTTGTTACTAGATTAGTAACTTCAACTCCTTCTGTAAAATGGAAGAGATAGTAGAGACACTAAATGATCACTATGGTTTCTTTGAGCTATAAGAATCTGTGTGTTTGGACATAGTTATTATGGCTTGGGATCCAACAAGAACAGAAATTCTGATCATGTAATCTATTTGCCCTATTAGCATTCCTTCACTCTTATATTTTTATTTGTTGAACTGTTGAAATGAATTACTATGTGAGAGCTTGTAATATTATGTAATGCCTTAACATTTATTAGAAGCCACATTATAGTTTCTAGTAAACATTTGACCATATGCTAAAACCATCACACATCTTGGCACAATGGACAGGTTCTCCTTCATCAAGGCTTGGAACTGCAGCCATATTTGCAGCTCATAACTAATATATGTTGGCAGAGAAATGTGGAGAAATATTTGAATGTTTATTCACATCTTATTAAAAAACCCTAGGTTTCCAATATTTATAGTATGCACTATTCTAGGAATATGTATATGTTACAAGCATATATTTATATACATTATTTTATTCATTCAACATTCAATAAACATTTGTTAAGTGAAACAATTACCATTCCCTATTGTGGACATGCAAAACCAAAAAAAAAACAAAAACATATAAGTATATATTTACTCACACAGTGCAATATACATGAGGAGAAGACAGACTGGATAGAGAGATGTCCTCAAGTCCAGTCTCTGAGATATTCTGTCTACGTGATGCTGAACAAGTAATTTACCATCTGAGATTATAAATATATACATGTGCATATATATATATACAAACATACATATATTAATTTTCTAAAAATATAAATTGCAGAGAAAGTGTTGAACTATATTGGTAAAGGGAATTTCCTTGCTGATAGCTTCCTGTGCCATTGAAATCATGAATCTAGTAAAAAAAAAAAAAAAAGTATTTGTGTATATATGTATATGAATGTGTTCTTATAAATGCATACATAATGCATATTTGTTCATGTGTACAATACATATACAAATACACAGAGAGATATATTCCTGATATATACAGACATATATATTTTATCAAATATGACAAAAATAAATTGTACTTAGGTGTATACATACATATGTATATGTGTCTATGTTTTATGACCCAACCTCACAGAGTTATATTCACAGAGGGAACAAATAAACATAATTTCTTGAAATTAATGAGCCTATATAAACATATTTTTCTAACAGGAGAGCTCAGCCTGCCACAATCCAATGCAATCCTATGGGCTTTATGTCTTTCCAAGGCAGGTTGAAAATGCTCTCTTTATGCTATCATGATACTAAGGATGGTGTGATTTAAGGCCAGTTATAATGGTACAAAAAGTCCATAATTGTGCTGATATAAACATGATAATGTTTATATGTCTAGAAAAGAAAGAAAGTGTACCATTTTATTACTTATCAAGGTTACTGACAGAACACTTAGAGATAGGTTTTGAAAGAGGCATATGTGGTTTTAGCCACATGACTCCCATTAAAGTCAATGAGAATCACGCGGCTAAAACACCATACACCATTTTGAAAAATTATCCCAGAGGGCTCTAATGTGGCTTTTTATGACTTACCCACGTAAATCCTTTTATTTTCTGATAGATCATCTGTGTGGGAGAATAAGGTAGATGAATTTGAAGCAGAATTTTTTTTTTCAAGTCTCTTCTTTCACTTCTGAGAGGGGTTGACTTACAGTATATATACTTTTTTTTTTCCTTCAGTATTTCAAATAGGAGCAGAACACTTTTAATGTATTTCCACCTGTGTGAAAGACTGCATGGGAAAGAAATAGTTTCAGAGAAATATCTTTATATATCTATCATTATTTTGATTATAATACCCTCACTTCTGAGAGATAGGTAGTGTGGCCTGATGGATAGGGCAGGTATCAGAATTATGAAGCCCTTGATTTTAGTTTCACCTTTGACATATGTCTATGTTCTATATTGTCAATATGCTCCATGTTTCTGGGAGAAGTAACTTAACCTCTGTATGCAACTCTCTAAAAAACAAATTGCAAGGGAGAGATCCAACTCCTTGAAAGTTTTTTGTGTGAATAAGATGACCAATATTTTCCTTTAATAATACACTAAATACTTATTAAGTGCTAACTCTATACTAGGCACTTTGTTCACCACTGGGGATACACAGACAAATAGGAAATGATGGCTGCCTTCAAAGAGAGTGAATTTTGTTGGTAATTAAATCCGAAGATTTATTTGGCAGTCTGATGAAGGTCACAGACTTCCTCTCACAAAAAAAAAAAAAAAAGTATCACAATGTATAAGGTAAAATATGTAGGATTAGGAAGAAAACTAATTACAGTAAAATATAGTTGCATTTTTTTCTCAATCAATTTTATGGGCCCCAGAAATCTGCCCACAGATTCTTAGGGATCAGTGATGTTTAATTAAGAACTCCTGTTATGTTATAAAATGATAGAACTGAAGAGGAGTCCAAAGAATTATCTAGTGTAATTCCCTTACACAAATGGGGAAACTGAGGCACAAAAGAGTAAAATGTCTTTCCCCAAATCTCACAGTCAGGTGCAGAGCTGGACTCTGAATCTGAGTCTCCTACATTGTAAGTCACTGCTCTTTCCAAGTCTGTCTACTAATTCTAGTACTTTAATGTTGGAAGATTTACCAATTTACGAATCTAAAGCAGGAGATGCCTGGTCTGAAGATCAGAAGCCCTAAGGTGGATGTTCTTTGTATTCTTCTAGGACAGCTAGATGTGACAATGGATAGAGAGATGGGCTTGAAGTCAGGAAGAACTGAGTTGAAATTCAATATTAGACACTTATTAATCTATGTCCAGGTCTATGTACCTGGACAGGTCACAATCTCTTTTACCTGTTTCCTTATCTATAAAATGGGGATAATAATAGCAATCCAGTCCCCAAATTTGTAGTAAAGATCAAGTGATATAGTAATTGTAAAATATTAAACATAGTGTCTATCATGTAATAAATACTATATAAATGTTAGCTTGTATTTTTATAGTTGTTGTTAATAATAAGAATGTTACAACAACTGCTACTACCTTTTAGTGGGAATCACATAGAGAAACCAGAAATTATTTGGGATGTAATATTGTATGCTGTGAATGATCAAAATAGCTCTTCAACAATTATAAATCACTGTCATTTTGTACTAAGGGAGGTGTCATGGTTATAATTGAAAATACTCTGGAATCACAGGGATCTGGGTTCAGGGATTATCTCTGATATGTAGTACCAAGGAGACTTTACTTAATTCCCTATAGTCTCAGTTTCCTCATCAGGAAAATGAGGTGAGTTTTGATGTCCCATAAGTCTCTTCTAGTTCGAAATTTAAAATAGTCTTATGTCTCACATCAGGTATTTTACTAATGCATTCTGTTGGGTTTCTATATCATTAGTCCCATTTTATAGATGAAGGACCTAAAACTGAGACTGTGACTTGTTTTAGATCATATGGTTAATAAAAGTCAAAACACGGATTTCAAATCCAGGTCAATTAGATTGCAAGACCAGTGTTACTCCATGTAATTTGTCCTTTTCTAATAAAAACAATTAGTAGTACCTCCCTAATTCAGAAAAGACCTGCAGTTTTTATCATGGTGAGGGACTTCAATGTGAGGTATCTTCCTTGTCTAATGCAAAACAGACGTACCATCTCCCTGTAACTTAGCAGGTAAGTCCTGGGAAGTTGCCTTAGCTATGACATATTTTAGTGCCTTCTATGAGCCAAATATGGATCCTCACAACAACTCAGGGGGAAGAGTACTTTTCTTATCTCCATTTTTCAGTTGAGAAAATTGAGACAAACAGAGACTAATTGGCTTGTCTAGTTGATACAGCTAGTAAGGGAGGCCAGATTTAGACTGTGGTCTTTTTGATTCCATGTTTCAGTGTTCTATCTAATATGTTAGGCTATTCCTACTTCTTGCATATCTTAAGTTCTTAATAAATTACAATGTGATTGAAAATTTTTCACTTTTTAGGGATATAGGAATGAGAAAATTTGGAAGTTGAATATTTTTTAATGAATGTTAAAAATTATCTTTACCTGTAATTGGAAAAAATAAATATTATTTAAATTTTTTAAAAAATAAAATAGAATTTGATTTTGAAATCAGGGTCTGTGTTTCTGCCTTTCTTTATATCCCTCGAGTTTAGTATAGTAAATATATAGTAAAAGTTTTTAAAATGCTCAATAACCAATTGATCATCTAAATATTTATTGCATGGTCTTGAACAGAAGTTTCTCTGAAGACATTTTGAGCATGTATTTTCTTCAGTGAATCTTTATTTACTGGTTCCTCATACACAAATTACAACTACATTGAAATAATTAAGTTAAAAAGTAGATTTTTAGTAACTCTTGAAATTAAAAAAATACTGTTTCTCTAGATTAATGCTCTGCTCTACCTTCCAAACCCAATGTTCTATATGTGTCACTGTCAGAAGGAACAGTTGTTTTGTAACCATCCATTGCTTAGTAGTTGTATCAGACATAAAGAGGAATAAGATAAAATGTTGGCAGTGGTTTTAAAAGAGAAGGAAATAGAATAGTAGGGGGAAATTACATGAATGTGATTAGCCAAATCTATATTTATAGGTTCCTGGAAGCTAGAAGCTAGAAAGTATCTTAGAGATAAGACAGTTCAACCTCCCCATTTTATAGGTGAGAAAACTTGCCCAAGGTCACATATTCATAAGTGTAGAGTTGTAATTGGAATCTAGACCCTTTGCATCCAAATCTTGCATTTTTATTGTACATTAATAGGATTCTTATAGAATATCTAATTCACAGTGGTAATTAAGAGGCATAGTGTGTAATTACAGAATAAAATTTAAATGGTAGATTTGGACTTGTTCTATAAATTTTTTCTTTCCATTTTTCATTATTCTCTCCAAGAACAAATTTTCTGTGGGCAAAGAAGCTATGTAGATACACTCATAACACTTATTTGTCTGTCCTTATTGAGTCCATTATCCATTGTTAAATGATTGATAAAAATTGTTAAATAAGGCAAATACTATATACATGCTGCAGTGTAATGAGGCCTATCTAGCAGGAGGAATAGTGTTCATCGTGATATTAAAATTAAATGTAGCATTTTTAAAATTCTTGACATAAATAAAGAAGTTATTTCTCTGGACCACTGCTTTTTCCATAAACTCAATGTTCTGTATAAGTCACTGTCATAGGAGATATTTTATTTTGAAGCAACCCAGTCATTTTTTCCCACAAATAAGTACTCAATCTAATAACATTAATCTAAGTATTATGTTTTTTAAAGTCTATGATGTGTCAAAGAACCAAGACAGAGGTCTCTGATAGCTCATATTCAACTTGCTGGCTGACTTTGTCACGATTATTATCCAGGTAATTCCTTCAATTTTGGGGTTTGAGAAGGAGGTTGCATGTTTAGAAATTGCCCTTCAGATGTTACTATATGGACATGATATTCCAAATTATAAGGGATGTTCAAGTATGTTAGGCAGAGACAGTACTGGGTCATGATATTTCAATGGCAAAGGACCTTATTCTGCCCACATTTTGCAGGTGAACCAAAAAGAGTTGAAGTGATTCCTGGAAGGACACAAGTGTAAAAAGTAGAAGAGTAGAGGACCAGAACTCCAGCCTTCTGATAACTAGTCCTTTGCTTTTGAAAATATTCCCTTTTAGTCTTCCTTAATTCTATTAATCTTTTCATTTGTTCCCACAATACTCATATTGACTTAACATGGAAAATGTTCATTTTCTATTTATACTAGGGGTTCCAGAGAATGACTCCCTTTTTTAAGGTTACACGATCAGCTCTCCTAATCTCATTCTTGTGCTACACTAAGAAAGTATCCCTTGAACAAAGTGAGCATTCACTTAAATGAGACATAGGTGTGCTCTTGAGTAAAAGAGTTGGTGATTTAAGTCTGCCTTGGACATTTCCTTTTTCAGGATATAAGTCTGCTCACAGTTCTGAGACAATTATTGCTCATTATCAGTGTGATGAGTTGTAATGCAATGGAATCATATGAACATTAGAATGATTCTATAATTGTGGGACACATTATTTTGAAATAAAAAGATGTCTACTAACCACTTAGAAGATATCTTCTAACTATGAACTAAGGTAGACAGTTTGGCTCTAAACCCAAAACTTAGGAGAAAGAGGGAGAACAGAAAGAAAGAGGGAGAGAGAGAGACAGAGAAACAGAGACAGAAAGACAGAGGGACAGAGAAACACAGAGACATAGATATACAGAGGCAGAGGGAAAGAGATACACACAGAGAAAAAGAGAGACAGAGAGAGAAAGAAAAAAAAGAGACAAGGGAGAGAAGGAGAGAGACACAGAGAGAGACAGACAGACACAGAGATACTGAGGGACAGAAAAAGAAAAAGGAGAGAGAAGCAGAAAGAGACACAGAAGGGGGAAGAGAGAGTGAGAGAAAGATAGGGAGAGAGAGAGACAGAGGAGGGAGAGAGATAGAAGGGGTAGACAGAGGGGCAGACAGAGAGACAGAGAGATATGTTAAAAGACAGATTTCAGAGCCTCATCAGCTAAGCTTGATGTTGAAAATTATGGATACTATACTTGGCTATTGAAGATAAAATCCATCTAAAAACAGGAATAGCTTGGAAAAGGAAAATCAGAGAAATCAAATAGTAGACTTCTCTTTATTTCAGTAAACATTTTTGAGTACCTATTATGAGTATCTATATTAGGCACTGTGCTAAAGCCAAGGATACAAAGAAAGGTATAAGATAAAGAAAGCTCTTTGTCCTCAAAGAGCTCACAATTTAATGGAGAAAGACAACATCTAAAAATTAATTAACTTAAAAGGAATGAGATATTAGATGGTTAGTGGTCAGGAATGACGAAATTCTACAACCGAGGTGAGAAATGATCTGAGGAATTGTATTTTAGAGTTGATTTCATCATGCAGAATGATGTGTTTTGGAGATCAAGAAATCTAGAAGTTCAATCAGGTGAGAAATGATGTTTGATTAGTTTGGCTGAATCATCATGCCCAGTGAAATATTACTCAAGGACATTGCAGATCAATTCATCTTAACAATAGGAACATCTATTAACATGGAAACTACATTCACCAAGTGACTTTTATGGGCAATTCCAGAAGCAGAAAGTGAACACTGAAGTTTACCTCACTAATGTTGTCCTTATCAGGTTTCTTTGTGCCCATTTTCCCCTATAAGTACTGAATGCATTGGTGGGGAAATTCTAAGTATATGGATTGCAATGTGTTTTTTATTCTTGCATTCATTTTTACATATGAACACATGTTCATTTTTGTTTTTCCTTATTGTCAAGTTATTGTTTATATTTGAGCTCTGACTATTATGAATGATTGGTTTTGTGTAAATGGAAGCATCTCAGTGAGGGCTTAAGAGTAAACTTGATGGATGGAAGAGAGGGGTGTATTACTTCAAAATAGGGTTTCTACAGGAATCCTAGGAGAGTTTGAATGTAACCATATAATAGGGACCCTTCATTAAGAATCTATTAGTTTGGAACAACTTGAAGTAAGTTTGAGAACAACCTAGAAAGTGAATAGTAGTCCAGATTTTTGTATCAGAAATATGAGGTGCTACAGAATGGGTGGTCACCCCCTACATAAACTATACTAGTTTCCATCAAAGTTACTTATTGAGCAAATATTCTCCATTAAACAAATGTTTGTTTAGTACTCCCTGTTAATAATCCATTTTGCTAAATACTGGAGGAGAAAAAGTGTTGCGTGAAACATTACTCCCATCCTCACTAAGTTTATAGTCTGCTCGAGAAAATAAGACACGTAGAAATTAACTGTAAAACAGAGTAGAAGCTGAAGTTTCAGTAAGAGAAAGTATAAAATGCTACAGTAGTTTAAAAAGATAATTTATTTTCAGTTGAACTAAACTGGGCAGGCTTCTCATAGAGAAGTTATCATTCAGAGATGGGTCTTGAAATGGAAGTGGCCTGACCAAAATGAGTGGGGAGGAAAGCATACCAGATAGAAGCAACAGGACGGTACTTAATGAACACAAAGGACACTCAGATTTGTAAACACATTTACAGTACAGGGTTCACATGGAAGCCAAAAGTATGTTTGGGCAAGATGGTAGATGGCTTTATATGGCAGTTCTTTCCACTCCCCCCGCCTCCCATGAGAATGAATTAGATGAATTAGAATTCATCCCATAGGCAATCAAGAGACAGTCACATTTTTCTAGCATAATTAGGTCTTTGTTTTAAGAAAATTAACTTGTCAATGGTGTTCAGGGTGTATTGGATGGTGTTAGCCTGAAGGCTGTTGGGAGAAGAATTAGGAGCCTATTGGTGAAGTGAGGAGCCAAAAACCACATGCTAAATGTGGTCTAAGGTGGTATCAGTGTAAATATTAAAGAAGGATGAGATAAAAGACATTGCTAAAGAATTGATTGGATGGGGTGGCCACTGACTATAGAGAACTCTAGAAAGGAAGGAATAAAAGTGATATATATGGTCTCTCCAGGTCTCTTTCTATGTCTATGCCTTCTATGTCTTTTTATGTGGAACAAGCTTTTGTGTAAGGTAAACTAGATAAATGGTTAAACAACTAATATGGAAATCATAAGGGAGAATTTTGACTTGAATAAAGCTTCCAAGGAGAGATAAGTTTACTTTTAGATCACCTAAATTTGATTTAAAGGCAAGACAACCTAGGATAAATGTCCAACTGAAGTAACCGAGTCTTAGAAAACAAAATAATCCTACCGATAGATATTTGAGAAGCTCCTTCAACAAGGTGATGACTGAAGTCATGAAAATAGATGATATCTTCAAGGGAAATAAATCAATAAACCAATTATTTAATCATTACCTCTCAAACTTTACTATATGCCAGCCACTGTGCTTTAGACATATAAAACAAAAGTGAAACTATTATTGCCTGCAAGAAGCTTACATTTTTCTTCAAAGAAAATGTACATAATTCAACCAGCACTTAAGAAAATTACTTTGACAAATGTGTGTAGGTTGGATTGGAATGGGTAAGACTTTAGGTTGGGAGTCCAATCATAAATCAATTACAATACTCCAAATGACAGGAGAGCAGAAAGTCAAGAATACATTTGAAGAAAAGCTTGAATTTAAGGAGTGGAAAAAGAAATGAAGTCTAGATAATTGAAAGAGAGGGTGCCTTGCCCTTCAAAGTCCTCCATCAAATGTTTCCTTATCAACTGATCTCATTGTCCTGTAAGGAAATTTCTATTCTTCCCAAACTAATGTTCTAATCTTTCCAGTTCTCTGTACCAACTTTCTCATTTTCCTGTTTTTTTTCTTTCCTTCACCTAAAATGCTCATGAATTCTTACCTAATGTTTAAGTTCCTTACAGTGTTTAGGAAGCCACAAATAACTAACATTCTTTTCTTCTTTGAATTCCTATGACTTTCTTGGAATGTGTTGATCCTTCTGACAACACAAAAAGGCAATATGTATAGTGGAAAGAACACTAAAATCGGAATCAGAAGAACTGGTTTTAAATTCTAGCTCTTCCACTAACTATATAATCTAAAGAAGGGAGTTAAATGAGTCAAGAAGACCTGAGTTCAAATCCAGTCTCAGACACTTATCATCTTATTACCTTATTATATTAACTTTGTTTGCCTTGGTTTCCTCATCTACAAAATGAAGTGAATAAGGAAATGTCAAACCATTGCAGTATCTTTGCAAATAGGATCATGAAGAATTGAAAAGCACTGAAATAACATCAACAACAATCTTACATGAGTCACTTACCCTCTCTGGTTCTCAGTTTCTCCCACTGTAAAATGAGAGGATTGGCTTATAGATCTCAGAGTTCACTTTCCATTTTGGCATCCTGTGATTCTAAATAGACTTTCCTTGAGAAAACAGTGTGTGACACAAGAGCAGTATTGAAAATAAGGCTTCATAGTCTCAACAGTACAAGAGATTGCTTGCAAGATCCATTTGTTACTTAAAAGAGAACTACAGAGAAGAATGTAATAATGATACCTCTTTCAGGGACTTCTTATGAAGCCAGCTTGCCATGGATTTTCTTTGACTTTTTTTTTTAGCAGGTTTTTATTTAACTCAAGCAGGATTGACTTTGAAATAAAACCCAACATGTTTTCCAGTTGATTTTGATTTAATGGAGGCCTTTGGTATAGTGCCTCAGGGTATGCTAGCTATGGCTATTTATCTTTATCCTGGGTAGTTTATATATTTTAAGAAAATGATGAATGGAAGCTTTAAAAAAACTCATTATGGTAATTGATTATTATAGAAAAACCTTGGGAACTCTACAAAAGAGAACTGTATTCTCTTGGTATCTTAGCTTTAAACCAGACTTGTAATTAGAAGAATCCATAAACATTTGTCACAGTAAGAGAAGGCCAGTCACTAAGTTTAGAAGAAAACTCTGGAGTCACTTTATTGTCCTGTATTGAGATGACACACAGTAGTGGCTGTCGTGTATAACAAGAGATTAATTTACCCTGGGAAATAAAAGACCACCTATGTGGAACTTATCTGAAGAGTGTTCCTTTAGAAAGGCTGAATATGATTCTTTCATTAGTGTGTTACAGAATTTTAAACTGAGAGTTTTTGCTTAAAGATTCCTTTTTAAAGGAATTTGTAATTACTCTTCTCTGTTCTTTTAAAACTTAATGGTTGCAGCAAAATCAGAAACCAAACAATGTAAGAATCTGCATACACATATGTACTCATGAAATATACCTAAATATATTTATGTGTTGAGATGTGGAGCAAAACTGGTATTTTCTCCCTTAGAGTTACAAGTTTTTCTTGTTAAAGAATTAGTAATGAATGTAGATAAAACTAAATGATTTCCTAATATTTTTTAATGTAGATAAAGTTTATCATTGATAGTGATACTGAGGTGGATTTGAATCCATCTCCTCTGACTACAAAATAAGTGCTTCCATCCTTACCCCATTGTGCCATGTTATTTATACCTTATTTTAAAAAACTAATATTACTTATGGATTTACATATGTTGCTGTTACTTTTTTCTAATGTGATTTAGCAATACTTTTTAAAATGACAGTTTATGATTCTGATTTTTTCAAAATGAAACTTTTTTTTGGCAAGGAAATTGGGATTAAGTAACTTCCCTAGGTCATACAGCTAGTAAATATTAAGTGTCTGAAGCTGCAATGGAACTTAGGATCTCCTGACTTCAGGGTAGTGTTCTATCCATTTCACCATTTAGCTGCCCCCTGATGTTTTTTAACTCAATGTATTGAATACTCTGCTGGTGTTAGGAGAGTTATGTTGTTATTGTTGTTCATTTGTTTCCAGTTGTGTCCAACTCTTTGGGACCCCACTTGAAATTTTCTTGGCAAAGATATTAGACTAGTTTGCCATTTCCTTCTCCACCTCATTTTATAGTGAGAAAACTGAGGCAAAAAGTGTTAAATAATCTGCACAACTAGTAAGTGTCGGAAGCCAGATTTGAATTCAAGAAGACGAATCTTCCTGACTCTAAGCCTGACGTTTTATTCACTGAGTCACTTCGTAATTCACCTCTAAGATTTATTTCCTATTGTGGGCAGATAAGGTAGTTTCTCTGAGCCTTGATTTCTTCATCTGTAAGATGGGAAGAATAATACACATATCCATAGTTCAGGTCATCTACTTAGAGCTGAAAAGAACTTGTGTAGTCATCTAATTCTCATTTTATAAATGGAAAAAAAAAATGAGACTCAAGTTGCTTAAGGGACTTTTTCATACAAGTAGAGATAATATGGAAAGCATTTTGTAAATGTGGACTTTGCATTTAAATAAGAGATTGAATAAGAGACAATATCAATAATTGACAAGACAAGAAATAATACAAATGATAAGGCATTCATATAAGTTATGAAATGCTGAATGGATGGCACAAATGAAACATTTTAAAGCAATCAGTAATAGATATGTGGAAAGAACACTAATTCTGTAGTCTAAGAACTTGGGTGTGATTTCTGCCTTAATTGCTTATAATCTTTGTGTAATTGGTCAAGACAATTAATCTCTCTAGGTCTAGAAATGAAGACTTGGATTTCATGAAGTCCCTTCCATCTCTAGATATATGATCAAATGATGTTTAAAAGGAGTGAAGATTCTTTTGCAGCAGTAGAAGGAAGGGATGTCTGGGGATTTAAACCTGAAGTATAATGAAGACATATTTCCACCTGGAGAAAAAAAGACAAAGAGGTAAAATAATGGAGAACATAATCAGAAAAGGTACAAATGTAGAAAAGTACAAAGCAGGTTAAACAGAGAGTTGATCCATCTATTTAAGGTTGATGGTCTATTTAGGAGTAGCATAGAGGATAAAGGGGCAGTTGATAAAGCACTGTTTCTAAAGGACCCAAGTTAAAATCTAGCCTCAGACACTTTAGCTGTCTGACTCTGGGCAAGTCATCTAAGCCTGTTTACTTCACTTTCCCCATCTATAAAATGAACTGGAGAAAGAAATAGCAAACCATTCTACTATCTCTATCAAGAAAACCCCAAATGGGGTCATAAAGAGTAGGATATGATTAATCAACTAAACAACAACCACAAGCAGATAGAATCCTGAGTTTGGAGTCAGAAAGACATGACATCAGATTCCACATGTACTACTTATTAGCTGTGTGACCCCTGAGCAAATTACTAAGTCTCCCTTAGCCTCAATTTTCTGTAAAATGGAGATAATAAAAGCATCAAATTTACAATGTTATTTTCAGGATCAAATGAGATAAAATATCTAAAGTGCTATACCAATTGTAAAGTGTTATATAAAATGCTAGTTGTGATATAAATAGGGGAATAATTGCCAGAGTTCCTCTCATGGGCTCTGAGCCAGTTGTTAAATGTTCAGTGTGAGAATTTACATTTTTGGAAATTAGCAAATGCTATAAACCTGTGCTTGGTTTATAGTTTTATTAGTCCATTACTGAGAAAATAATGGAGAAAATGTTAATATTATGGTTAAAACAAAAAAGGAATCCTATTACTTCTTATTTCTTTTGTAGAACTGGATATTAATTATTATTATTTAATAAATATTAATTATTTACTACAGTAACTCTAGTAGTAGTGGGCTTAAAACCTTTTATAATTTTGCTTATTTGTATCTGGAGATATTACATAATTCTTTGGTCTAAACCTAAATGTCTAATATTTCTATTAAATGGAAATGTTCTGTATACTATACCTGGTACATTATGGATCTAATAAATGCAAAGTAATACCTACAATTTCTTTGTTATGACTGCATACAAAAGGCTTCTATTGTTTAGCTAGAAAAGATGACACGAAATGTAGTTGCATTTTTATGACAAAAGTTATCTCTAGGATTCTTGTTTCTTTAGACAATGCTGACAACTGTACATTTTACCTTGCCAGGAAGTCAGGGGTACTTTTCACAAATTCCAAAATCTGTAGCCCAGATGATCGTGCAAGACAGCTCTCAGGGATTATGTGCATAATTATCAAGTGATCACTTCCATTTTCAGGGCACTGAAGTCATAAGAAACACACTTCTGCAAATAGGTTTGGAGCCATAATTAAACCCCTGTTGCCACAATAGGTAGTACCTACTTCACATCACACATATATAAAAAAACCTGATTAATAAAAAGAAATGGAACATGTCAACATATGAGTCAAAACTCACACTTATACAGCCTATTGCTTTTCTGAGATGTCATCTGAAAACGAGCAGTTTGGAGTGTGAATTTTTCCATTAACATTGCTGATCAGCATGTGCTATCAGTCCTCTATGGACTTCAATTATTAGCGGTTGCTATGAATTTTCCATTAACTTTAATGATTGGCATTGGCTAAGAATATTTGAGTGCATTCTCTGATCAGTATTTGCTACAAACTCTCCATTTAATTCATTGGTCAGTCTTAGCTATGACTTTCCTATTGAATTTGATTTGCTATTAGTTTCCACTTATATATAATGACCTAGATATGGCTCTAAATTTACTTCAAAAAGTCTAGTGCTCAGTGTTCATCATGGTTTTATTGTTTGATTGCAAATGTTTTATATTTAAGCCAAGGCAATTAAACTAGACCAGAAAAAGCCCCCTGATTTGGTACCATGTGAAAAATGTAGGGGGAGTTTGGTAGAAGAGTCAGTAGCTAAAGTGAATTTTCCTTTTTTTTCCTTAACATTATTTACTAATGTGCACTTATTATTACCTACCCTTTTTTTAGTATCTGAATGTGCATTACTTAAAGTTTCTACAATGTAAAGTTAACAACATTGTTGTTCATATATTGAAATAATTTTTTGGAAAGATGAGTCTAAATTCACTTTGTTTAATGATTCCCTATTACAGTAAAGAGTTCACAAAATCATAGGTTTTAGCCTGATAATTTTCTCTTTATTTATTATATTGTATTTTACTTTTAAAATAATGGATCTTCCATCTCAACCAAACTGGAAGTGCAGGGACTACTCGTGTTTAATCCTACTACTAATCACCCTGAAATTTTGGACCCATTTTGTTTCTACTGTGGGTCAGTTCTCATTGTCTCAGGCATCTTCAATTTATTTGAGTAATCAGATGATAATTACCCTCATTTTACAAACAAGGAAACAAAATCCCAAAAATATGACACAATTTTCATGAAACAGGATTGGTGCTTTCTAATCTCTTGTTGATGATGGAGACAACTTCTCTTGTAGATGTTCTAATCATCTTTCAAGACCCACATGGCTTCTAAATAAACATGTTTTTGATTTGCAAACTGGCTGACTGATTGATTGAGCTTTTCATTTGGATGTGATCTCTCCTTTGTATATATTGCTCCTACTGCATACAGAACAACCTCCAGTTGTCCTGTTCTATATCTTGCCACTGGACCCAGATAGCTCTAGAAGAGAAAGTGAAACCAATGACTTTGCACAGCTGTCCCTCATTAAAATCCAATTCACTTGCATGCCATGGTCCTTTTCAAGAGGGAAGGACAAAGAATTCCCTCTGTGAGTAAGACTAAGAACCATCTCACCGAAGACCCAATTGAAACTAGCCAGTTGGGCAACACAGTTCTTTTTTTTGTTTCCTTTTTAAATTTCCTTTCTTCTTTAGAAGTACATACAGTAGATGGAACACATTTCAGTCCTTCAATGGATATGTGAGCTCATCAACCTGAGAACTCTCTTACTGGATGGAAATTGAAGTCTATCCGTACACATTCATTTTGTGCTATTCTTTTTCATGGCTTTCAGTAGATCCTCCATAGAGTAGCCACAAAACTCACTGAAGCTCTATCTTTGTGTCTTTCAACATTTTTGTGAACATCAGTATGCTACATTACTTACATTGGACATGTAATAAACATTTATGGGATGAATGGAGTTAAGAAAGACAAAAACTTGACATCTACTCACCCAATCTATTGTTTCTATTTGGGAAAACCCTTTGTAGATTCCATGTTAAATTCTCAGAATTACCTTGTGAGTATTTCTTAGAATATGTAAATTTAATATAATTTTACATGACAAATTATCTTATCCTTAAGAAAGTCTTAAAAAAGATTTATTCTAGTTTTTAATAGGCTGCTTACAGATCAGGCATCTTCCTCATAAGCTATTTCTGAGAAAGTCCAGAAAAATACTCCCAAGAATGATATAATGGCACCTTTGTCAGAGTACTTAGGCTTCCATGTCTTTAATGCACATTTCATAAGCATTTGGGGGGCACTAAGCTGTTAGTTTTATATTTTCAGCTTTTAAAGAGCCAAAGAAGTGAAGAAGATTACCTTTGGCAGATCTGTTCTATGCCATCACTTTGTTGCCATTGTTGGAATGTCTCAAAAGGTTTTATTAGGTAAAGACCTATATAAATTCCAGGTGTCGACCATATGTTCATCAATCTGTCCATAAACAAAGAAGGTTTTATTCTCATATCTAATTTCCTCATGTAAGTCTAGGAAAACATTGCAAACATGTTAGTACATGACTGTGAAAATCTTCAGGTATTTAAATTGAACTCTTTGAATAATCCAATGTCCTAGTTGAAGGAAAATATAACGGTCCATTTTAGTCTCTCCTTTTTGATGCCATGGAAGTGCTCCAATCAAATCTATAAGGATGCATATGAACTATCTTTGTAGCCCAAGTAAAAGATTCTAATTAATTGGGGATGGAGAGGAAGGTGCTGCTGGACAAGCGCAAAGAGAGCTGAGTTGTTAAGACATTTTTTTCTGCTGAAGGAAATCAGGGAAAAACAAGCCAAAAAGAAAAAAAAAACATTTCTATAGCTCTCCTTGAAATCAGTTTCCTTTTGAGATATAGCAAATCTATCCATAAAGATGTTTGTAGCTATCCATATATTTGATCACAGGAACACAGGGCAAAAAGGGACCTCAGAGGTCTTTTAATCCAAACTTCTCATTTCAGAGTTTAGGGAACTGAGGCCCAAGAAGGCTAAGAGCATTATTCAAAACCACACAGGTAATGTTTCAAAGGTGGGATTTAAATTCAGGAGTTCAATTCGGTGATCCTTGAGTTGGTGCAATTTCCTTTATACCACTCTCTCCATATTATATATAATACACAACAAAAGGTTATCTATGTGTTTTATATATATATATATATATATATGTATGTATATATATATACATATATATATATACATATGTAGTTTCAAGTATTGTTTATTTCCAGATCAGAAACAGAAATGATTTTTGTGTATATACATATGTACATGTGTACACATACATGTATACACATGTGTGGTATATGTACATGCAACAAGAGAAAATAACGTATCAGATCCTGTTAAATATACTGGAGATATATAGTCAACAATAAGACAGTTCCTGCTTTCAAGAAATCTGCATTCTTTCTGAGGAAAAGAGAGAGACAATGCAGAGAAACAAAAAGGGGAAGAGAGAGAGGGAGGGAGGAGAGAAGAGAGAAAGGAAGAGAAGTGTACATATAAATATATATTAATATACACACCATAAGGATGCATGCATATATGTCTATATAGAATAAATACAATACAAAGTAGTTTAGGGAAAGGGGGCACTAGCAGTGTGGAATAAGCAAGCTACAGGAAATCTTCATTTAGAAGATAATGCTTAACTGAATCCTGGAGTCAATAAGGACTTCTAAGAGATGAGAAGGGAGTTCATTCCTAGCATGAAGAAAAAGCATTACAAAGATACAGATGTGATGGAATAGGGAGTGATGTGTGTGAGAAACAGGAAGAAGACCAGCCAGGCTGTACCTTAAAGGACAGGAAGGGGATTAATGGATTGGGAGGCTGGAAAGGTCAGCCAGGGCCAGGAGTTTAGGCTAAATCATCTTATCCTTTCAAGCTCTAAATCTATGATCCTGTCATTTCTCAAGTCCATTCTAGGCTTATTAGTCCAAGAGAAACCACATGATACTCTCCTGCTGGATGAACTCCAGTGGCTCCCTATTACCTTGAAGATCAAACACAAACTTCTCCATTTGGTACTTTAAAAACCTTCATGATTTGGTTCCAACCTACCTTTCCAGTTTCAGTATAAATTACTTCCCACTGGTCCTCTTGCTGTTTCTCATATATAACATTCCATTTCACATTTCCATATTGGTTTGTAAAGGTTCTCTGTCCACCAAGCCTCCCTCATCTTTGCTTCTAAGAATGCTTACTTTCAAAGCTCAACTCAAATACCACCTTCTCTACTATCTCTGCTGAAATAGTAAAAGCAAATGTTGGAACTCCTTGAGGGAAGTGACCATTTCATTTTTCCATTTATATGACCAACATCTAAACAGAGTTACTAGAACATAGTAGGTATTTAAGAAATGCTTATTAATTGATTGAATTAAAATGATGATTTATATAAGATTATCATTAGAAACCAATTATTCATATTTTGTTAGATATACATATATTAGACATTTTTAATTTTATTGCTTTTATATCTGACCAATTATATGTATGTTTGACATTTTAAAATAGACTTAGACATCTTTGATTATTTTCATCATTTCATGTTGTGAATTAAATTCACAACACTTAAATTATAAATAATTTACACTATAAATAATTACAATAATTAAATTATTAATAATAATTTCTAAAACTTGAAACCCTTTCCAGTTACTCTAGGTACCACTTCTGCTCCTTTCTGAATTTCCTTTGCACTTACTACCATTGCTAAACTATTTAGTCAAGTCAATTCAACAAGCATTTATGAAGCCTTTAGATGCTTGTTAAATGCTGATTATAAATACAAGTAAAAAGTAGTTTATATTTTAATAAAGGAAGATAACACATGAAAAAATTGAAAAATGGTGAGGTAAAAGTGATGAGGAAAAATTGGTAGAGATTAGAGATAATAAGGAATAGAGCCTGGGAGAAGTATGAAGACATAATTAGACTGGACGTTCTCCTTGAAATGGAGGTTCTGGAAAAAAAAAACAGTCAAAGGGAGAGATATAGGGCTGGAAGGTACTTCCATTGTGAGAAATATAATTAGCAACTGATGTTTCATAGACCTTAAGTTTTTTTCTATCAAGTAAGTACCAAGAGGAAAGGGACCATGTTTTATATGATGTCCCCCATAGCAATTATAATTTTGCTTTTGAAGTTTTATCAATTAATCTAATGATCAAGAAATATGATTACTGCTTTTCATTCTAGTGATTTAGTAAATGATCATTTTAAAAAGAAAGAATGGGTAGTATTTATAAAATACTTTCTTTCATCTTGAAAAAATATATAGTTTCCTCTTGAAGAATTAGCTCATTGTTTAGAAAAAGCATTACTAGTTTCTGGTGACTTATTTTCCATTTTCTTCTTCTGAATCCCTCTGCCCTGTTGCTTTCTCAATTTTCACCAGGCATTCATCATCACAACCTTTGCCCAGTGTTAAATACATGCTTATTAAGAGAGCTCCCTTTAAAATCTGTTACATTATCCATTGCGACTTTCTTGTCAATGCTATTGGCTGTAAAGAGATCACTGCTTAACACTTTAAAGAGTCCACTTTAATTGGCAAGAAAAATATTTCCATTCCCTGATTGAAAACCCCAATACAATTAATACTCAACAAAGGAATCCTTTGGTCTCCTGGATGCCATCATGTTATCCATGCCCCCTCTTCTGAAAATAAAATAAAACTATGTATTTTCTACAAATAAACAATAGACACATGGCCTTTTGGATCAGGTTACATCAGGTTGTGTTGTGTTACATGATGTGACATGCCCTGCTGTGACCCGAGGCAATGTCATCTTGTGTTACCTTGGTAGAGAAGCACTGCTCTTTATTAAACAACTGTAGAGAAGGCTAATCAGCTGTGGTCATAAGGCTCTTTTCTGCTATCTTTTTTCTAGGAGTGAAGATGAAGTACCCTGAACTGCTACCATTCTGAGTCATTTAAGGCAATCAGAAAATACAGGACATTAATTTTTTAAATAAATTTCTAATTCAAAGGCACACAAGAACAGAGTATCTCTATGACAGTCATACATTGTAAGGGGACAACTCCTTCAGTTAGGAATAGTGTAGTTAAGATAGTAAGAAAATTTTAGGTGGAAAAGACTTGGCGTTTTTACCCAATTTATCCCTTTTTTATTTTTTGGACAAGGTGGTTATTATTAATACTCCTTTCTAGTGTGATAAGCTTTGTGCTCATAATTGGACACTATGAAATCAGGAGCCACAACTGGAAGGTATGATAAAAAAACATGTCTATGGTCTGACCTTTAAGAGGATTTTATCAGGATGGTGACTCTCAGTACGAAGTTATCTTAAATTATTACATTAGGAGGTGATACTATACAAAGGAACCCATTGTGCTTGGTCATTCAGTCTAATGATTTTAATAGTATTTTTCTATTGATACATCTTGCATATAAATTCACTTTTTAATGATCTACACAAAGAGAAGTGAACAATATTACATAGGTACATCTATCTAGTGATTTTAGAGTAATTACTGGTGCATGGTACAGAATATAACCTTTTGGTTATATTCTGCAGTAAAAGGAATAGGTTAGAGAGGTTTTTATGTAAATTAGTAATGCTCTGTGTTGGAAGCCTAATTGTACTTTTTATTGTTAGACAAGTCAATACTGCCTTAATACACAGTTTATAAGCTTCTTGCTAAAATTGTATATGAAAAGGATTAGTTTCCATAGATGAAAGGCATAATCTTAACAATGAGGCCACGTAAGCAGAATGGTTGAAGTACTGATAAAGGATTTGTTAGCTTCAACACAGAATACATCTTATTAGCCTTATTAGTTGCTACTGTTTGACCCAATATTGTTCATTGTGTGAGGAACATATATTGGAAACCAGGATGGAGAAGTCCTATATTTGGCCAATTATAAAGTACAAAGATTCAAATATGGAGAACCCTTCAATTGCACAGCATAAACTATAGAATTTTTTTTAATTTCTTATTATTTGGCTTTAGTTGTCACTCAGAGAGACATAAGAAAGGAAAAGTCCAAGTTTTAGCATTCAAGAAAATGTAATGTTTAAAAAAATGGAAGTCAAAATTAATATAGTTTCCCCTTTCACTAGATAGTATAAAAGCTTTCCCTTATACCTAGTGGCATGTGACAGCGAGAGGATATTGATGAAATTACATGGAAACACTTAAAGAAATTGAGTCATAAAAATGTAGTGTCAGTAAGTCAAAAATAAGGAGTATATTTCTTTGAATTTGTAAAAATAAAGCTAAAGCCCTTCTTTTCTACATACTTTGTTGGTGTTCTAGATTAAGATGAACAATGTTATAAAATGAAATAAATGTTGAAGACTAGGAAAATCAACGGTTTTAGAATACCAAGATGGTAGAAGGGAGAAAAGGAAACCAGACCCTACTCACAACTTATCTGTTGTCAACAGATGTGTCTGTTATCTGTTATTAACAAAGCTGCCTAGATGTAACAAGACGTCACAAGAAACAAGCAGCAATACATTATTGGTCTGGGAACAGAAGTTTTTTTTTTTTCCTTTAACAAGAGTTTTATTTCAGTTATTTTAAATAAAGTAGGAAGTCAGGGTAGAAAGAAGTTGTAAACTGAGTCAGAGGACCTGGGTTTGAATCTCAAACTCTATCACTATGTGACAAAGATAAGTCATTTAGCATCTCTGTATTTCAATTTTTCCCAGCTGTTAAATGAAAGTATTGAATTAGATGATTTCTAAGGCTCCTTCTAGTTTTATATCTATTATTGTATGAAAATCTACATTTTTCTGCATTTTTGGAGTTCCATATTCCTGGGAGTCTATAACAGACTTTTTTTGTTACTCTTAGATGTGTGTTTTATGCACATCTGTAGATGTGTGGACTAACTGTAGCAATATTGAGAAGATAGGCAATTAGGTATATAATATTACCAAGTAATGAAGGCAGTTCAGAAAAAAAAACAAATCCCCACCTGAAAAGACAGAGGCCAGTGGGATTGGAGCTGGGAAGATGGTACCAAAGAATAAGAAGGCAATGGGGCATAGACTTAACTGTTGTATAACACCCAAAGCTTTTTTGAACCTCAGGGAACCTGGATTCAAAGCATGTTAGGTACATATGAGAAAACTTATGCTATAAAATAAATTTGGCTGTTCTGTTCAGTACTAAAATACCTGCATATCCACTTCCAGTAATAACTTGTTGAAGCCTATTTTAAAATTTAATCAAATCTTAGGAAACTAGTATAAGCATTAATAAAATGTGACTAAAATAGGTGAAAATATGGTTCCCATTTTTTCCGTAACCCATAGTTTTATCAACATTTATTATCTGTTGAATATATATATTGTCTTTTAACTGTATGTGTGGAAATAAGTGCTTACCCAAATCACAGCAAGTTATGTAAATAAATATGTTATGAATGCGATAGTTACTATGTTTGATTTTTCTTAAATCAGGCACTTTGCATTGTAATTATAATTCAGAATTATGTATTGCAATACAAATTGCAAAGCCTTACCTTACATCATCCCTGTGAGCTAGCTAGCACTCATATTACAACTCCCATTTTTAAATTTATTTTTAAATTTTATAAACTTAAATTTATTCAATGTTATTATCTCTATTTATATATTATAGGAAATGAAGGCTCTAAAAATTGTGAATTAATTAATACCACATATAAAGACATCTGAGAGATGAAATAAGAACTCACTCTCCCAATTCCAAGATCTGTATTCGAGCCACTACATCATGATGCTGTGATGAATAAAGAATAGCTTAGGTTCATACTGGGCAAATTTCTACTGGTTTATACCAAGATGGAACTGTTTTGGTCCTCAAAACAGCAGAATATTATTTGAACTAAATTATACTTTTTTTTAAGTGATATTTCCAAGTGGTCTCTATTTTGTTTCTATATGCCTCTATATACCAACTACAATGATTTCTATAATTTCTCAAAGCACTGGTAAAAAAAACTATTGGAAAAGGTAGCTATATAAGAACACAAATTTTCATAATCTGCCGAGAATACCCTGGGTGTGCCAGCACCTTGGAGAGAGCACCATTACTTTTCCTTATATGATTCCAGCTATGAAAGAATAATTCCTTCCTGAGTGGGCCAGTCCTAAAAGAATAGTTAAGTAAGCATTACTTTTGTGTCACTGATACTCACTTCACTTTATATCAGTATTTCTCTGTCCCTTTTTTGATTTCTCCTCCTCCTAGGTATACAGAAATAAATGAATGAAAGGGGAAATTAAGTTCTTCCTATGTGCATAAAAACCATGATATCTAGAGATACAAATAGAGAAGCAAAATGGTCCCTGCTCTCAATAAGAAAGGAGGCAAAGTATATAGCTTTCAGCTACAATTCAGATGAAAAAGCTCCATGGTCCTTAGGGTGCTGCAGCAAAGCAGATGGTAATGTCTCTTCATTAATACCATTTCCATTGATAGTTCTATGTTTCTGATTTTAAACCACTTGACAGTGTTGAAGATTTCCATGGTAAGAACATTATTTTTCTGATTGTCAGTAGCTGTGGCTACTGAGGAGGCAGAGGCTTTTGCACCTGCAAGACCAGTGGTCTAGTCACATTTTTCCAAATATGTTTCCCAGTGTGATGGCCTTACAGGCTGCACTTGGAAGCAGTTCTGGTGGGGGTCAGATGTTATGTTCTGGAGGCTTTTGAATTTTTCAATACAATAGTGACAAATAGTCTTCAGTTGGTATTGGTTTTGGCAAAGAAAGTGGGTTCTTTCTCTTTGGTGTCTATTACTCTTAATAATGGCAACAGAGCTTGATCTGGAAACTGAGTTGGATATTGTTGGGGATGCTTCTGTTTCTTATTTTGCTATTCATAAATAGCTAGGTGGGTGTACTGCCTATAGCACTAGGCTTGGAATAATGAATTCTAAGTTTGAATTCTACCTCAGACAATTATTAAGTATATTTTGTTGGGTAACAAATTCTTCCAAAGTTTTCTCATGTGAAATGGAAATACTAGCACCTGTCTAAAGGATTGTTGTGAGGATAAAACATGATAATAGGTAAGGAGCTTTGCAAGTCTTGAAGTATTATACAGGATGTTGTATAAAGCTTATAACAGCATTGGCTTTTAAGATATCATGTATAAATGTTAGCCATTGTTCCTTCTCAATTATTTTTATCAGATTATCTATCTTACCTACTCTGACCCCATCATTAGCATGTATATAACCACTCTTCATGCCTACATCACTTATATCATAAAATTATTACTTATTTCTTAAAACCCTGCTTCTTAGCTACTTGTCAGATAACCAATCTGGTTAACTCATTCAAATTAAGGTGTTAAAGATGGACAATGGCTTCTGCTACTTCTTCAGAAGTACTTGCATGGTGCACTTAGAGTTGTATTTAATCTTAGGGATTAAATAGCTAGAAAGAATATATAATAAAATGATAGAGGACCAGCCTTGAAGTCAGAAAAATCTGGAACAAGTTCCATTTATGCCCTAACTGGATGACTCCAAAGGAGTCATTTAATTTCTCATTGAGTCAGGAAACTCTAAAAGTGTAAGTTAAAGACGTGTGGATCTGCTTTGACTAAAAAATACTTACTAAATTAATTCTATCTATACATATACACATATATGTACACATACACACACACATGCATGTGAATAAACAATAATAATTATAGCTAGCATTTGTGTAGTGATTATTTTGTGCCAGGCACTTTGCTAAGCACTTTGCAAAGATAGTCTCATTTGATCCTCACAATAACTCTTGGAAGGTATGTGTTATTATTATCCTAATTTTACAAATTGAGTAAACTGTGGCCTACAGAGATTCAAGTATCTATCTTAAATCTATTAAGTAGCTGAGACTAAATTTCATCAGTATATTAGAGTATGTTCACATACACAATGTACATACACACATATACAGAGAAAGAGAGATGCATTAACAGAATTTACTCTGTGCCTCTAACTTTTAAAATCAGATAACATGAAGATATGATTTCAGCAATCATTTATCTTCCTTTAGTGCCATTTTATTTGGACTCATAGACTGATAGTAGTACATAATAATATTCAGTCTAATATTAAATTAAATAATAAAAAGAATCTTACATTTACCTTTCTACTCATGTTTTAGGCTTCTGCTGTACTTTAAAACAGTATTCAGAAGGCAGTATCAGTTCAACTACATGTATTTTTAAAATATATAATTATTTAATCAGTGCTATTGGACAGTGTGACTTTATCTGACAACATCTGTTGCTCTGAAACAGAGGACTAGCCATAGAAACAAAGAAGGTGTTTTCTCCTCTTTTCCCCAAGCTGAAAAGATGGAGAAGAGAGCTGTATAGCCCATAACAATGTGAAAATCTTTACATGATGCTGTTCACCAGAGACTTGTCAATAAGCTGAGCCATATTGGTTCTGGCAGTCTTTCTATTGGGACAGTATTTGCCTTGAAGTTCTATCTTTTCTCTTTTTCAATGTCAGCCTGAAGGCTCTTAGACAACATATGTTCATTTCATGTCTTAGAGATATTGCTTCTGGTATTGCTAATGCATTACCACATTGAGCCTTTTTGTAAAACAGATGGTACATATTAAGGTCTCTGTTTCTTATACGATTTCTGCGACAATAGCACTGCATTCTTCACGTTGACAAAAGCATCATCAACACCATGCAGTGCAGCCCTAGATTATGTCAGAATGGTAAATGAATACTCACGACAGAAGGATCAATGACGAAGGTGAACCGAGCCCCTTAGCAAACTCAGAGATGGTAACTGGTTGTATTGAATAGCAGGGTACTTCAAACTGCATTTGGGCAATGAAGATTTTTAATCCCTTTTTTGATGCCCTTCTCTAAAAAAGTAAAATAAGAATAACAACAACAACAACAACAACAACAACAAACCCAATATAATTAATTAGCCAGAAAAGCAGCTTTGAAATAGATTTTACCATTTTGAGTGCTTGGAATCTGTGGTTTTTTAAATCTAAATGTTGAGTCAAATAATGTTCCTTCCTTTCTTTCTTTTTTATTGGGAAAGGGCAGGATTTAGTGCCCTGAATCTATGATTTCACTAATGATGAAACTGGAAATCCAAATACCTATGCAACTCAGCCACCCAATAGTCAATAACTTTCTCATAGCAAGGTTGCTAAATGTTTAACAGCCTGCTATCCAAAAACATGTACTTTTAAATTAATGTTTTCTGCCTTACTTTCTTAAGTCTAGGCAATTAACACCTGATATCTGAAGTGTAAGTGCTCATAATGAAAATTTGCCAGTTAGCTTCCAGGCCTCTTCAAACTGGTTCCAACACATCCCTAAGTCCTAGACAGTTGCCTTGCCTAAAGATCAAAAGCTTTACTGACTTATTCATGGTCATACAACTGATAAACATTCCTGAATCCACGTTATATACTCTTATCTACTTTGCCAAGTGGCTTCTTGTCAAGTCAAGCTGATCATTATATTATCCTAAGAAATTCCTCTTTTTCTATAACTCTCAAAAGACAATTAGCAACAGGAGTGAAAGAGCTTTAGAGATCAGGCCACCATCAGAGTTCAGAACAAATTCTGACAGTTTCTCAATAAGAATTTGAACTTAGCTATAACTCAAAACATTTCTAACTTAGAAATATCCTATGATGTCTACTGAGTAGAACTGTTAAAGCAATTTCACTCTAGCATATCCATGCATTCTGAAATTCATTCCTCTCTTCATCTTCTCTTTTCTGCAAATCTGCCTTTTAATCATTACCATTTTCTCTAAGTTGGATGAAAAATGTTCAAATGTCTCATGTTCTTTCTCATGAATGGGAAACCTTGTTTCAAAAAAAGTTATTTCCTTTTATAATATATTACTTTAATCTCTGCTAAATGAACAAGTATTGTTTTCAACATAGGGTGAAAATACACACACAAAAATACATCAAGACCATGGCCCCTTAATTTTGTCTTACTCATTTCAACACTATAAGTACATTTGAAAAAGAGCAGCAACCACATTTTAAAAGAAGTCTTTAAACTATCATATCTCTATATAGAATGATGTGCTGTAAAATACAAACATCTGTATTTATAAAATCTTGTTTTGGATTTTAGCTATTTCCTCTTTACTTCTTATAGCAAGCCTTGTTTAAACAATGACTGAAACTGTTTTGGTTTGGTTATTTTTTTCATTCAGCAAAATCACATTTTTTTCTCAATGATGTATTTATTGATCATTCTGTTAACAGAGTTATTATTATTATGTTTTGGTCAGGGGGAGGATACACAAAGGTTTATTTTTAAAATTTTAAGAACTCTGAGGACTTACATCTTCTAAGAACTATTTTATGTCCTTAAATGTAATAAATATAATTTAGAAGTAAATATATTTATTGAGCAGTGTATCTTTCTCAGTTTTGAGTATGCAAAGAAATATAGCTTGCATCCAATCATACCTTATTGCTGTTCATAGCCCCTCCTTATTTATTTCCACAGTACTTATCAAAGTAATTTAAATATACTAAATGCCCCAAAAATATTTTTCAGTATGAGCAATGTTGTTTGTTGTTGCTCAGGATAAAACAGTTTTCGGTGTTTAGCACTAAATACTGAAAGGATCTCAATGATGTGCATATTCCCTCCAATGGAAGAGATCATAACCTATCCAAACCAGCCCATTCTGCACTTATAAGATTGGTATAAGACTTGCACTTGACATAATATAGGATTTGCTTTCCTGTGACACTGCAAAAACACTAGTGGTGCACAAGGGTTATTCTTTGGTTATACCTGCTTCTTGCCACATAACTAGTTTGTCTTTTTTTGCTCATAGATTTCTCTGTTGTGATCTTTTATGTTGCTTTTTCCTCATAACCCTTCATAAGTCATCATAGTTTTCTTTCATGAAGTATGTACTTGTTTATTGCATATGGTGGACACGAGTAGGCTTCATTCATTGTCCTTTAGGTGGTCTTCTCTTTATACCACCTGGAGATTATAGTATTTCATTACTTGTAGTCATATAACAACACAATTCAAATACTGGTACTAAGAATTATGGATCTTTGTTTCAAGGAGAAACTTTGTAAAGAACTTTGACATTTCCCAAAGACTAAAGAGTCCTTCTCCCATCATCTAATTCTTGCTTCAGCTAATTGTTCATGTTTAATATCTACATAAATATTATATATATACATATATATAGTTATACACAGATATATAATACATGGATGGAAATATGGATACTAGTGGGCATATGAGTTTTTAATAAATAATATCACAAGATAGCAAATATGAAACTTGTTATAGATAAATGCTACAGGAAATTAGAAGAGTGCATGATCACTGAAACCTGATATGATTTAGAAAAATTTTATGGGGGAGATGTAACATGATCCACTTCATGAAGTAGGAATAAATTTAGACCAAGAAATAGAAGGGAAAAATTGCAAAGGAAGAAATAGGAATGTGAGTTTTATATTCTGGGGATGGTGACTGGGACAACACTGATGAAACTGAGGATTTCCATATAAAGACATTGAATTATTTTAATTTAATTAATTTTAATTTAATTTAATTTTTGGTGCTTATCTAAATCACTCCAACTTGGAAATTATATTTATTGGAAACTACAAAACTTTCTCTCACTATCCTCAATTAATACAGAGAGCGTATGTAGTACCCCTTCATACCATAATTGCTTTGTGGATCAATCCTAAATAATTTGAACAATGATCTCTTCCCTTCCCAATGGTCAATTATAGGGAAGTGAGCAATATTGGAGAAGATATTGGGTTACTCATGTGGATCTCTAGATTTCTGATATGGACTGACATGAATTAAAAAAAAAAAACAACAACATATCTCCACATTTGAGTGTTGGAAAAAGAGAAAATTAGACTGTGAAAATAACCCTGAACCAACATTGGAAAATAGAAAATTGTTTTTAAGATGCAAAGGGAGATACATTTTTTGCCTCTAGAGGACTTTTTATATGAAACAAAGTGCAAAATAGAAACAATTAGAGCTCTGTTAAATGTAATCAATCAAGGATCAACAAGCATTTATTGAACAAGCACTGGGGATATAATTCAGACAATGATGAAATCCCTATTTGCAAGGTACCTATATTCTAATGGGGAAGACATGAACATACACATATGTGTTTGTGTGTCCACACATACAATAATATAGTTAGATGGGCGTAGAGATAAGGAGAAAGAGAGAGAAGGGGAGAGGGAGAAAGAGACAGAGACAGAGACAGAGAAAAAGAGAGAAGAAGGAAGGGAGGGAAGAAGAGAGGGAGAGAGAGAGGGAGAAAGTAAATAGATATATTGTGTTATAACCACTCTCCTAGTAGTTTAGGTTCAGTAATGAAACCAAAATAAATACTCATAAGTCAATTAAGAGTTAGCTAAAAAAGTTTACTTTGCCAAAGCAGGGAAAAGATATTCAACAAAAATAGGCATTGAGGATATCTCAAGTTGATTCAATTGCTTGAAGCTCCCTTGACAAAATCATCTTGAGGATCTTCCAGCAAAGCATCAGATAGAAATGCATCTTCTTGTAATGGTTTTGTGGAATAGCAATGAAGAAATGATGACAGCAATCTGAATCCCTTTCCCCTCAAGTCAACCAAGTCTCAAAGATGGTTTCAATATTTATCATAGAAAAATGAGCCTAACTTGCATAAAGAAGTGATGAAGATATTGTTTAAGAGGCATTGCTCTTGGGAAATCATTTGGCATAATCCCAAACTACTTCCTTTTTTTTTTTTTTTTTATAAACCAGTATGTTCTTTATTTTTTTCCTAGTAAATTATGTTGGGAGAGAAAAATTAGAGCAAAAGGAAAAAATCATGGGCAATTTAAAAAACAGGAAAAAAGTGAACATACATGTTGTTGATTTAATTCAGTCCCTAGTTTTTGTTTCTTTCTTTTTTTTTTTTATGCACATGGCATTTTCTGTCCACAGATTACTGGAATTGTCTTGAAAACTACTTCCATTTTAAAAGGCCCAATTTTGATACTTAATTCATGTGATGCTATTTGACCTGCTTTCTAATGTGAACTAGGCCTTCACTGCTGCACAGTAATCTTTTTATTCACCTCTGTATTACTCCGTCACACTTTCCCTAGCAGTCTTTTCAAACCTCTTTTCTTCACAAACTCTAAACTTCACAAATGACACCTATTTCTTTTTGCAGATGACATTACATTCTTTGCCAGAGAAGTTGAATGTGTTCATCTGAAGGTCTTTCATTTTCCTTTCTCTGTTCCTCAAAACCTATATTCTGATCCATTCTCTTCTCCTATCCTTACGTTAGAGGAAAGGAACATTCTTCTAGACAAAGCTGACCTTTCCACTTAAAACCTTCACCATCCTGACTCATACATTCCTGCTCCCTCAGGAATCTTTATTTCTCACTCCATCTCCTTTTCTTTCTTCCTTTTTCCTTTTCTCCTTCCCTTCCTCCTTTCCTCCTTTTGTCGTTCCCTCTGTCCTTCTCTCCATAAATTCCTTCCTCCCTTCTTCCCTCCCTCCCTCCTTCTCTATTTTCTTCCCTCCCTTCTTCCTTCCCTCTCTCCTTTCCTTCCTTCCTTCCTTCCTTCCTTTTTTCCTTCCTTCCTTCCTTTCTTCCTTCCTTCCTTCTTCCTTCCTTCCTTCCTTCCTTCCTTCCTTCCTTCCTTCCTTCCTTCCTTCCTTCCTTTCTTCCTTCCTTGATGTCACTTTTCACACTCTTTTTATGTGTTTTTTCTTTACCTATAAACATGCTCAGGTTTATCTAGTCCTTTTTGAAAACAAAAAGTTTTCAGTACCACTTCAACTACTACTACTAAAAACCTTTCCTTTGACATTACTAACTCCCAAAAAGGATTTTCTCCCTTGGAAAGAATAGCCCACACTTAATGTGTTTAATTCTCCAGTACTCATTCAGTCCTTAACCTCAATAATCTAATATCTAGCTTTCATAGCTATGTTGAAAATGATTTTTCCAAAGTCAACACTGATATTTTCACTTGATAAATTCAATAGCATTTTCTCAGTGCTCATACATTTCTATCTACCTGTAGTATTTGGTGCTACTGTTTACTTTCTTATTCTTGTTTTTTTTTTTTTTTTTTTTTTTTTTTTTTTTTTTTTTTTTTGCTTCAATGATACTAATGTCTCCTGATTTTCCTAACTTTTTGAGCACTCCTAAGGCACTTCTACTATTTCTTTATCCATTTTGTATCTCTTAGGTAGAGTGTTCCACAAAACTTTACTTTATTCCATTTCTTCTCTATCAACACTTTCTCCCTAAATTCTAAATGACTCCATCAGTTGAATTACCATATTTGCTCAGGTGACTTCAAAACCTATTATATTCAGTATCCTTTTTTGTCCTGGACTCTATCTCCATTTCACCAATATTCTTTGAATGGCTTCACATGAATGTTACTTAAGTATCTCAAATTCCTGTACTCAAAAGTAAAATGATCATCTTTCTTTACAAACTGTGAATCTTCCAACATCATTTCTTATAGGAATTATGCATGGCTATCTTCATTCTTCCAGTAACTGAGATTCACAGTCTAGACTTGTCCTGTTCTATCTATGCCAATCATTAATATATAATTCTACCTATATAAGAAAACAAAAAAGTCATATGGTCTTTTCCTTAATTTGAAACTTAGATTAATTTTAGCAGCATAAAATTTCCTTTTAAGATGTGTTAACAAATCTCTAGAATTTTGTGGATGAAGAAGGGAAAATCACGTGTGTGTGTGTGTGTGTGTGTGTGTCATGTACATTTCACTTTAAAAATGTTTATGATACTACACCTAAAATCCTTTTGAAAACAAGCCTCAAAGAGAAGTATTTGGTATTACTTTATAGGAAGAACAAGCAGTCCTTTGGTTTCTTTGCACTAACTGTGCTCCAAATCAAGGATGGCACTTTGTTTTCCTAGTTTTCGTTGCCATTAGGGGAATGCATAATTCATTATAAAGAGGCATAAAATGCTTGTGTTTATGATCAGCTTTTCTAAATAGGCAGAGAATGTCCACTTTCTATAAATTGCTGCCAGAACCAAATACAAATCTAGATACCCCCTCTACTGTTATGTATAATCATGAGACAGTGCTTGAAATTTTGATGACAGCCACCTTGACTTTGAAGAGGCTTACATGAAAAGAATTATTTTCTGTAGTAATTAGGGACATGTAGAAAGGATTTCTGATTTGAAATTATGCTTAGATGAGAAAGAAACTATCTGAGCTGTTTATAAAGCATTATAGTTTTCTTTTTTAAAAAGAAGAACCAAGATTCATTTTTTAAAAAGAGCTATCAAAGTAATTTGACAAATTTTTCATTTTAACAAATTAAAAATATTTTCATGCTGAGATTATTTGTGTCTTGGTATAAGATAATATAGTATTTTCCTTGAGACATAATGTTTGTCACTTGTTTGAGAATAGGATGATATATTTCATTTTTCATTCTCTATTTCAAACAAATCAAAATTGGAGAAATCTTAAATTTAACAAGAAAGCCAAAACAAAGATGTCTCATTGAGAAATAACAATTTCTTGTGCATCATGTCGATCTACAAGCTGAAGGTGTGAAATATGGACCAGAAATACTAGCAATATCAAATAAATGCTAGATAAATGCTGATTGTTTAAAATTGTGTTTGTATGTTTATATCTATCTATCTAGTCATCTATATACTTTCAGCAAAAGTGGTGAAAAATTAAAATTACCAGAAATAGAAGCATTATTACTATCATTCACCTGCATTCATTGTATTGGTGAGATCAGTATTAAATAATTAAGACATAAATGGGAGGTGAGTTAATCTATGTATTAAGCAAATAGCGAATAAATTTTATTTTACATATCAAAATAATAGCTAACATTTATATAGTATTTAAGTTTTGTGAAGTGTTTTTTTTCAAATTTTTTAGCATTTTTATTTAAAATTTTGAGTTCCAAATTCTCTTTCTCTCCCTTCCTCTTCCCCCTGAGAAAACAGATCTTGTGAAGTGCTTTTTAAATATGATCTTATTTTATCCTTACAATACTTTTCCAGAAATCAGTACTATTATTATTATTATTATTATTATATTGTCATTATCCTGAATTTAAAGATGAAGAAACCCAAGCAACGGATAAGTGATCACATAGGTAATGTATGATACAGAATTTGAACTCATTTTCCTGAAGTAGAGCTGGCTCTAACTAATCATACAATCTTACTGCTTCTAAAGACTAGGTCTTTAGAAGGAGACCAAAAAACATAAAAGAGACAAAGATAGAGAAGTAAGTTTAACTATATTATTGCAGATAAAACAACAGATATTTTGAGCTGGATTCACTTGAATCTTCTTAAAATGGCAAATGTATAATTGTAAAAAGATTTTTTTTCTTTTCTATTTTGGATGTGCATATTTTTATTTGGTACTTATTGTTGATAAATGCTCACCCAGAGCTTAAGGCTAATTATTTCCACAAGAATCATAGATTTAGAGTTGGAAGGCCCTGAGAAATGATTTACTCTAACCCCCTTAATTTTACCAAATCAGTCAATCAATAAACCAATCAAAGAGTATTTATCAAGTACCTAGTCTGTGCCAGCTACCCTGCTAAGGTACTGAAGATGAAATAATTACTAATGACTAGGAGATCACATTCTAATGGAAAAGGCAAGTACATTTAAAAATATGTTGAGTAAATTTGGCTAGCAAATGCAAACATACACAAACTAGTTGAATACAAACTTGTTAGCAGAGCACTAACATTTAGATAGACTTGTACTATTCCATGCATCAGGGGGCAGGAGAAATTTTTAAGAATTTGATTGGTAAGAAAATTGTTAATTATCCTTTTTTCCCCTGACCTCGCCATGATATTTAGTATTGTTATTTTAGTATTTCATATTTTTACTTTCTTACCAAATACAGAAGATAGCTAATATTATTTTTTGAAACTTTTTTACTGACTTTTATTTTGTTACATTTGAGTCCTTCCTCCCTATGGTCAATGTTATTGTTTAGTCATTTCTGATTTTTCACAAGCCCATTTGGAATTTTCTTGGCAGAGGTACTGGAATGATTTGCCATTTCCTTTTCCAGTTCATTTTATAGATGAGAACACTGAGGCAAACTGGGTTAAATAACATGTCTCCGATCATACAGCCCAGTATCTGAGGCAGAATTTGAACTAAGTTCTTCAGGCTTTAGGTTCACTGCTGTATCTATTTTGCCACCTAGCTACTTCCCTGTAGCTAAGAGTTTTACATATATTCTTATCAAGGTAGAACATTAGATTAGTTAGCTTCTAGTAAGGCATAGAGCAAAAGAAAGATTTCACCACATCTCCACTCCTTATCTCCAACAAATAGCCTTGATCATGCCTCCTTCTCTGGTCCTTTTTGACTTTTGGAAGGAATCAAGGGAATAACTATAAACAAGGGTTTGTAAACACAAATAGTGAATGGAATTCTTTACTCAGAGTCCATTATATCCAAGCAATGTTTGAGAGAAGTCCCCTCCAGTGACACTCTTACAATTAGTTAGCACTACAAATGCTAGGAACAGGAAAGGAGGAACTGTCCTGTACATGACTTCAGTAAGTGAATCAGGAGTTGAGTTAATTAACTACCCAACAATCACTAGCCATTAAGGGAGGTTTACTTCAGGGAGATGATCTGGGACACAGACTTGAAACTCTGATAAATATCTGATTATGGGGGCCTTCAGAAGAATATGTGAAAGTTACCCCTACTCACTACAGAGAGGTTTCTTGAATCAGTGGGAACCCCTGATTTCCTGCAGGCTATTCCTACTTGGGGTACCCCAGATTCCTTGCAGGAGAACAGGAAGCTCCCTAAACTTGTACTTATTGCTCATCTTTGAACAACTTATGGATAATATCCTTTGCATATTAGTAAAATAATCCAGTTTTTGATTTTCTTTATATTTCCCATTCCCATTATTGTTCCATAGGACTCAGTAAATGTTTGCTGATTGGCTTCCTTGTGTACCTAGACTCTGAGTGATTCATTGCATCAGAATCAGAGGTGTGCTGAAGTCAGCTGCACCAACTTAGGCCAGTTGTAAAATTTTCAGTGTGAACACACTGATACTTAAGAAATCAGCAAACATTATAAATTATGCATTGATACATTGTTTTCTTGATTGTATAAAATTCAACTAATGGAGAAAATGTTAATAATTCAGATTAAACAAATATGTATCATGGTTATATGATTTTGTTTGAAAGTTGATTGTTAACTATTTAGCAGCACACTCCTGAATCTGATCCTCATCTGAAATAAATGCTATTTTAGAAAATAAGCTGTCTCTGAAGCCCTGTAATGAAAGCATCATATTTGAGATAGCTGGAATTCAGGACCTGAATGCAAACAAGCTTTTCAGGCAGATGGCATACATAGTGAAATGGAGACAAAACTTGAAAGTCAGACCTGGATTCAAAACTCTTCTCTGTTACTTACTGTGAGACCCGGAAAAGACACTTCAATTGTCTAATCTCTGTTTTTCATTGATTAAAAGCCCTTCACTGGACATGATTTCAGAAATCTTGGCCACATGGTTCATTTTACTGAATATAACAAGCATTTCCATAATATAGTATAGTTTTTTAAAAAAAACATAATTGCACAAAAACTGCAAATATATTCAGCACAACTGTCTGTTCCTTATAAATTTAAAATATAAATTCCTTATAAAATCCTTAACAAACATGTAACTAAGTCTTCTTATAATTTTTTAACATAAAATGATTCTATAGATACTTTTATTTATCAGTTCTTTCTCTGGATGGAGATAATATTTTCCTTCCTAAGTACTTTGTAGGTAATTTGTGAGACATATTTGCTCAAAGTTGTTCTCTTACTTCCCTTATCCTCCCTCCTTCCCTTTCTCCCTCCTTCCCTTCCTCTCTCTCTTTTTCCCTCTCTTTCTTTTTTCTTTCTTTCTTCCTCCCTTTCTTTTCTTTTCTTTCCTTTTTCCTTTCTCTTTCTTTCCTTCTTCCTCTCTCTTTCTTTCCTTCTTCCTTTCTCTTTCTTTCCTTTTTCTTTTCCCCTTCTTTCCTCTCTTTCTTTTCTTTCCTTCCTTCCTTTCTAATCTATTTATCTATCCATCAATCATCTGTTTATTTATCTCTAGATTTACAAAGTTCTGGCCTTACTTGGGAATATTGTGGCAATGTTTTTGATACCTCATATGTAGCATCTAAAGACCAGAGGTGACATTGTTACCATTATTTTCATCAAGGAACTTCAACCAAGTCTATTTAAACAATTGGAAATAGTTCAATGATGCATCACATCTTATATAAGTCTTGTATATACTTTCTATAAGTTTACTATTGAGAATCTACCCAAGAAGCTTGAAAATTTCTTTGCTTTATCATAAGATATTATTGTGCAGCAGCAGATTGTTCTCATTCTAGCTAGTTATATGTCTGTAGATTTATCTGATGACTATTGTTACGCTGATCCTCAAAATTCTCTATCAATACAAAACATAATGGAGCTAAGAGTTTGCATTTGTGCATTTGAGTGAGAGATTAAGCTGTAGGAAAGCTATTCTTTATAATTCAGAACCAAAAAAAAGTGAATTTGGCAATTATATATAAACCTTAATATACTCTTAATTGTTCATACTCCAATGGACTTTTGTCATATGTAAATCAGGTGTTAGTAGGGAAACACATTACTTTTTTTTTAATATTGACAACTTCAAACATCTTGAAATGTTATTCTCACTTTTTACTATGTTATATAATGCCTTTTGGAACCAAGATGACGTTTGTTCTTTTTTTTTTTAATATGGACAAAAATGTACATTAATATTGCTAATGCTATTCATAAATCCTAAATATATACAATTCAAGTTCCATATCCCAAGTCTCCTGTTTCAAAGCTGTCTCATATTCATATATCTAGGTTATGTCTCCTGACATGAATCAATTACCTGTTAACTCCCTTGATTACTCAAAGCCTTGTTTACCTAAATGTTTTGGTGTCCCAAAACATTTTTGATAAGCAAGGTTAGTCTGTCTGAGATGCACAGATGCACCTTTGGGTACATGCATTATGTATCCCAAGTTACCAACTTCACACCTGTCACCATGACATTATTTGACTCTACTGAGAGCACTCAACATTCATCAGAAACATACTTATTGTAATTCAGAAAAGCTGAATGAATAGTCTGATGCTTTTTTATTCTTTCTTTTGCTTGGAAATTAAAGAGCTTACTTTATTCCATCAAAATTGTTCCCAGAGGGATTTGTAAACTAAACTAAGTGACCTAGAGTCTTATCTAACTCTGAGGTTCTAAAATTCTTTGCTTCAACTCAATTTCACAAATATTTCTGCAGTGATAACTATTTAGAGCATTATGTTTAGTCTGATTTTTTGTGGAGATGATGCATAATGTCATTTTCATCTTTTGTGGGGGGTAATAGAATCAATATTAAAGCTATTACAATGCTGAATTATAAGTGAAGTTATCAGAAGTACCTATCACATAAAAAAGTTAAAATTATAGTTACAGAAGCTATGATCCAAGAGTTAACTTTGTTTACTTGTACAACATTTATGTACATGTGGCTATTTCAAACATTAGAATTATAGATTAAGCTGTAAATCATACACTAATGATAGACATTCAATAATATGCTATTATAATTATTTAAATTTACTGAAAATAATTGTAATATTTTGGGATTTTATTGCCTAAATTTCTTCCTGTATCTCTCTGCCTTCCAGAGAGTCATCTCATAATAAAGATTAAAAACTTTAAAAAAGAGATAAAGAGGAAAAAAATCATCAAAAGCACTTGATACATAGAAAAATTATTGCAATATATTCAGTGTTTCATTCCCATATTCCCATGAATACATAGATTGGAGGGAACACATGCATCTCTTGGATACTTTTTCTTTTTATCTGGACTATAATTTTGAGCTGAGTTGTTAGTTTTTGCTGAGTTTCCACCCTCCTCATCAGTCCTTTAGCCATGACCTGGGAAACACTAAAGCACTTGAATATTTTATAACATAACCATTTAAAAAAAGCTTTATTTATTATTTGATATGTGGGACAATGAGGAAGATGGCCATTTTGTGCCATATAACCCAATTCAATTTTTTTGTTCTTTTAGGAAACTAGTTAAACAGAGATAAGACCTCATCCTCTTATGTCCCTGCATTATTTTGGACACTTCCTTCATAGTAGTATTTCTTTGTAAATATAACTATTATAAAGATCAAGCTTCCTTGTAAGGTATATAATCAAAGAAAATTTGAGCATATTATTTTTGTTTCTGTCGATAAATTTCCTATTGAAAATCCTGTGTTTCAAATAAAACTTAAGCCTCCCTAATTATACCCCAAAAGTGACTTACTAGAGACTTAGTTTTGGATTCTGAGAACTTACTTGCCTGTTGTTAGGTACAAAGTATGTGTCAGAGATGGAATTAGAAGCTAGATCATCCTTACTCAGTTTTGTATCCCTATTATCTAGCATGGTACTTGATACATAATTTGAGTCAATAACTGATGGATTGTAGATTAATTACTTTTCTTCAGTTATACCACAATGGCTATCATTATTTAACCCCATGGTCAGGATGGAGAAAGCAAATTATTTATAATATTAATTCTGTATGAAAGGAAATCTTACTTAGAGCTCTTTGGTGTCCAGTCAAATTCAATTCCTATATGTAGAATTAATAGGGGCAAATTATCTTTTAAGACTTGGGTACAGACAGGTAACTGTTCTTTAAAACAGGGACACACAACATCTCAGATAGCTGAGATGTCTATGTATAGTGTATTGTAAGCTGTCATACTCATTAACCTAAACTCTTCAAAGAAATTAATTTTTTGCATGTGATTTCAATTTATGTAACCCTTTCCCCAAGACCAATGTGCATAATTTGGTGTAATTTGAAATGACTGGCAAAAACTCTAATTGTTGGAGTAGGGCTGAACCCCTAAAGAAGATAAGTCTCCCACACAAAAGTTGCAAGCCAGTGACTGGTTGTGTGGGTCGAATTGATATTAGTTTAATAACCTATAAACTATGTAAGAAAATGTAATTGTCCTACATTACAAGGATAGTCCTTTAACTGCACAGTTTATTCAAATGTATAATCTAAATAATTGAGTACCTCTGCATACAATAGAACATTTCTCATATGCAAACACCATTTAATAGACAGTTAAATCCAAACAGATGGATAAAAAAAGATGCCAGAATATAATTGGTTTGCTTTTGATTATTTCATTGATACAAATTTACTTAAACAATAAGTCTAGGTAAAGTAGGATTTATTTAGTTTAGCACCCTGAGGTGGAGAACCTCAGTAGTACTTTTAAAATAATCTACCATAATTTTAATGCTTGAGGCAATAAAAGAGAATGATGAAGACAAAGCTTTGAAAAAATATGTAGAATATCCTTTGGTTCACGCACACTTTTATACGGAGGTTTCCTAGGGAATAAGTCCACCCCTCTATTACAATCTTTAATAGTTTAGTCTCTTATACTAAATATTCCCTCCCCCCCACTCACTTTCTTTTGAATAGTTTTGGTGAATCAATGTAAAAGGAAGAAAATTAGAAAAATCAGATCCTGAAAATGGAGTTTGTTTCCAACACTTCTTTGGTTTGGGTGAATAAATTTGATTCAATTAATTGAACGAATTACTATTCATTCACTTAGGGCAATGTTTAATTCAGCTTCTATAAATAAAACCTTAGGATCTAGGACACTAAGACCAATTGTAACCAGTGTATCAATTGAGATCTTAAACCCAAAAATTATTTTGAGTTTGTTTCCCATCGTGATTTTTAAGAGTTCAAAAAACAGGTATAGTTATATAATAGAAGAATCTTTCAAGAGACTTTAATTTTTTCAACAAATAGTTATTGTATTTAGTATATGAAAACTCTATGCTAGAGGCTAAAGATAGGAAGATGCCAATTTACATTGGTAGAGGAAATTTCTCATACCAGTGAAATCATAGATCAAGTCCAACTCCCTTGTTGTAAAAGCACTTTAAAATATTTATCATATAAAACAAGAGCTAAAATGCATTCTAAAGCTACTATGGTCACAAGTAAGAAAAATAGTGAATATGTCTCCTTGGAAAATCTTTATCATATTCAAGTATTTGCACACAAAGAAAGATCTGTTTGAAAGAAAAAAGAAAAGAAGAAGAAAGTAGGAAGGAAAGGAAGGAGGGAGAAAGGAAAAGAGGAGGGAGAAGGAAGGCAAGAAGAAAAAAAGACAGAGGAAAAAAAAGAGAAAAAAGAGGGATGAGAGATGGAAATAGAAATTTTAAGACAGAAAGGAAGAAAGAGAAAGAGAAAATGAAGGAAACTTTTTGTGGGGAAAATATTTTCTGACATATGTTTTAAAAAAATCTTTTTTTGAAATTTGAAAAATTAAGGCTGTATATTATTCATCTCACCACCGGAACTATAACCTTTGATTTTGTAATTGCACAGAGCTGAACATTTGCTATTCTGAAAAATGAGCTAAATATTTTGCAGGCAAAACATTATTGTGAACCTTGATTTTTTTTTATCTTTTTAAATATTCAGTCTAATCTCTAATCCATTTTTTTTAACAGTACCATGTTTAGTAGGGAGAAAAAAGGAATCTAACAGGTTGTAAAGAAAACATCCGATTTGATGTATTTGTTAAGTGGTTTTCCCCATTTTTCATTAATGTTGCCCCCTTGTCAGGAGAAAGGCAAAACAAAACAAAACAAAGATAAGAATAGCAGGTGTTTTAGGGGGAAGATACTGAGTAAGGAGTTTTTCTAGGTATTTTTTCTTTTTAATTTCTTTTTCATCAGATGAACGAAAGCTGTTATACCTTAAGTAAATTCTGAGCATTGAACTGTGGTCTTTCAAAGATGCAGAATTTTCCCAGCGAGCCACTGGGAAACAACAATGATCCCAACAAAAATGTATTCAGTTTTAGAAAATGTCACCTCCTTTACCGAACTTGCCATATGGACAGTTTGGGGGTGTTTCTTTGTGAAAATATTCCGGGAGATTTTATTGTCATTAATCTTTTCCGAGGGTGTATATAATTCATCTCACCAGCCATCAGAATTCCCAGAGGGTAAATTACTCTGGAGATCCCTGTGCCCTCACACTGTAGCAAATTGACCTGCTCCTTGTTTGCCATTTTTGTGTACTACATTGCTTATTTAACAAGAAACAGAATGATTGTAATTCTGAGAAGGCCCTTTGATAGTAGTTTTGACACTCTGCCTGAATAATGACCCTCATTATGGTGCCCGTGACAGGCTCTGAAAGTCCTGATTTATGAATACATCACAGGTTCAGCGTGAGAGCTCCCCCTACTCACTTACTTCTGATATAGGACGAGATAGGGACAGAGTCCTTTGAAATAGAGTGAAGATGAGATAATTGCATGATTATGACCATTCAAATAACCTCTTTCCCTGATTTAACAAAGCTCTGTCATTTAATTTTGATTGTCTCTGAAGTTATTAGGAACCTTTGACAAAGTGTTTGTTAGAAGAATGTGTTTCAGAGTCACAGGGCCTCAGAGGAAGGTAGAACTTATTCCCCCTTTTTTCAAGGACCAGGAGTCAGGCTGTCTTTCTATTACAAATACTCATTAATGGTTGATGTGATAATAGACTGTTAGAAGCAAGATTAGCTAAGAGCAAAAAGTCTGTGTCCTTGGTAAAATAAATTACAAGACACTTTGTAAACACATTTCTTTTTTCTTTTTTTGAAGAGGATTTTTTTGTTGTTGTTGATTTATTGTTTCCTCTATAGTGATTATTTAAATAAATGTAGCTAATTTAGTTCATTTGCAGCACTGTATAATTTTGCTTTTTTGTGAAGGGCTTATATGTAAAAGCCTCAAGGAATTACATACCCTTTAAATCTTTTTACAAGAGCAATAAATAAATAAAGAGACATAGCTTAATTTTACCAGTTAGGAGATTATTTTAAGGCAGGAGGGGTAAACTGATTTCTTTTTCTTTGGCTGGTGTTGGGAAGAGCCATGTTAATATATTTTCTCCCATAGAACTTAAGAAAATAGTCACACAACTATATAAAATGTTATACATTTTATTGAGACTTTAAGGCACAGTCTTCTCCATCATCTCACTTTTTAAGATATGAGTGTTCTGGTCAATGACCTATCTTGCTTTATAATGTTTTTCTCAATTCAAGCTTTTCCAATTGTATGATTAAAATATACATATCCCAAACCTCATACCCTGAAAGTTGACTGTGTTTTGAAAAAAGTAAAATAAAATGAATATGAAAAATGGTACTATCTCACGGGAAAGTATATATGTTTACACACAATACATATATATATGTATACATACACATATAAATTCTTCTAATATCCTATCTAGCTCTATAGCCTGGTAATAAATGCTATGATTATTTTCTTACTATTCCTGTCAAGAATAACTGCCATATAATGGTAGATATTGGAAGGTTCCAAAGTTTTTTTCTAAGAGTAATAAGCCAACTGCTTTGTGGATTTGTCATTAGTTAACAACATAATCTTGATCAAGCTAATTTACTTTTCTGAGCCTCAGCTGTAAAAGGAGGCTACTGGGCAAACTGTCACTTACATCTATTCTAAGAGTCCTGTAATCTTGTGTCTTCATTTTGGTTTCACTCTCAATTTGCTAAAACTCATATGAAGAGCTCCTTCCATTTAAAAGAAAAACTTTTATTATATTTATTTATGACTAATTTTTTCTCTTCTGCCATCAACTGATGGCCTAAGGGGGAAAAAGATTCAGTTAGAGTATCGAATAGTTGAAATTTAATGTTAAATGAAGTTCAGTGATAACCTGAAGTAAATTCAATAAAGATCCTCCATTCCACAGCCAAAGCAATGACTTAAAGAATATTGGAATGATTTTTGAAATCTTTAAGCAAAGTGATCAAATTGAATTCACTTTAGTTGGATGGAAACTTGAGAAACTTTTCCTTCTTACATTAGTGTGACCTTCATTCTTATTTCGTTAGAATATTTTTAGAAAATTTATTTATTAAGGAGAAAAAATATTGGCCACCTCCATAGGACTGGAATCCTAAATTAAATGGATGTTGAGTAATTTTCTGTCACTTAATTTGTAAACATATTTGATAAAGATACTAAAGGTAATTTCCCCTCTCTGCATTTCCTGCTTAGGCAAGCTAGAATCGAGGCATACTGTAGTTGTACAAAAGTATTTCAGAGCATAACAAAACCTTCTAGACTTTAATAACTATACATGACTGATCTGTCCTCTCTGGCAAGGTTAACTGTTTCTCCCAAGGAGTTAAGTGGCGTATAAACTATTGTTCACACCATTTGTGCTAACAGCATAGCATGACCTCAAATAGTGCAGTGGTCATACAAGGTATTCTGTACAATACATTTATCAACAAAGGTAAAAGGACCACAGGGGCAAAGCTGACTTTAAGGGTATTAAGGATCTATAAGGATAAATGCCTAACCTCACTAGAAAGCAAAAAGTAATTACTGAACCATTGTTTCTATAGTGTTAATATTTTTTATGGTTCTTTAGAAATATACGCTATTAAGTTCTTGAGTTGACATCTGTACTGCATTATATTTTATTCAAAGCATCCAGACTAAAATGTAGAGCAATCAAATAGCTGTATGAACATTTCACTATTGCAAGAAATCAACAACAGAAATAAAATATAGATAAAAGAATAGTTTAAATTCTGTAGTTAATTTTTTATATTTAAATTATCTAATTAACAATAGCCTGAACAGGCAAATTTTAGGGTTTTATTCTTCTAAAATTGCATGCCTCATTTAGAGTATGTATAATTCTTACGTACTTATTCATACATACTTTTACAATTTTTTTTAACAATCCATTAAATCCATTTCCATGTGAGCTTTGTTTCCTATTCTTAAGTGTTTTGATCTTATCCTATACTTATATACCGATGAGTGAGATATCAGGAAGGATGGTAGAATAACAAAATTATAATCATATTGCTAGTGTATGATTATACACCAGTTTTTTTGGACTCACAAGCACATATAACACATCACTAAGGGAAGATGGATATGTGTTCACCAAATCTGTATTTCATATCATTAGTAGTTGCACAGATGTAAAAAGTAAATAGTAGAATCAGTAGTCTACACAGATTTGCATTTTTTAAAATTAGATATAATATGTTCCCTTGTAGTCAATAATCATGAGAATTTAAAATAGGAAGTTGAAACTCTAAAGGAACATAGAGTGCCATTCCTGCACACACACACACACACACACACACACACACACACACTCATACACAAAATGATGCTGTCACCTTTTCTCAATGATAGGTCAATTGAGAGTAGAAAGTTCCTTTCTGATAAGAGATTTAAGAGAATTTGTGACCAGCTCCAAATGAGGATAGGAAGACTGAGAATTTGAATAGATGAATCTCAAATTAGCAAGTAAATCACTATGCCATTTACAAACTCTCCCTTACTAGGAATGAAATTAACGTTCCCAACTATAATAACATAATAGAATCATAGTTAATGCCTTTATACAATAAAAAGGAGATGTACTTCCTGAGATTGTAATTTTTACTGAAAAAATATAGTTCAAACATCTATGTTGCTCCTGTTTAAAGGGTGTGGATAGCACTGGATAAAATGTTTCTTAATATTCTGAAATATTGGTGTTCCCCCTAATAAAATTATAAGTTGTATTATGTGACAATTTAAGAAATCTCTCTGCAGAAACTAAGTTCTTCCCGTGGGAGTAAAGGTAAGGGGGAGAGCATTTTAACTAACTTCAAGGATAAAAAATAATTTTTACATAGTCTGTGTGACTTCAGAAGGTAGAATCAGATATGATAGATACAAGGTAGAGAGAATATAAGAAAGATATCTGTTATACCTAGGGCTATCTAATGTTAGAATGGGCTAATTTGCATTTTAGAAAACTCATTGGGAGTTTTTCAAGCAAAGTTCCCATGATCATGTCTCAGGGATGTTATAGAAGGGATTTATGCAACAGGTCAGGAGAAGAATAAGATAACCTGTAGGTTCACTTTCAATTAAAAAAACTCTATGATTTCATGGTATTCAATATTACAGAGTTTCTGTAGTCTCAAAATTCTCAACATGTTACCATCCAGGCTTTGTTTCAAAATCTTTAATAAAATTCAACTTATTAACTCCCAAAGCAACACATTCCATTTTGGAATGTTTTTAGTTAACAGGAAGATTTTCCTTATCAATTACTGATACCTTCTTAGCGTTTTTAGGGTAAATCTTCCCTTTTTTAAGGATAGTGAAGCACAGTATTATTGTATTAGTGTAGGGTATTAGTGACATTTATGATTTTTCCATTCTTTATAAATCTTCTATTGAGATTTTGTGAAATTCAATTCATGGATGCCTTTAAAATTATGTCCTGCTGGTGTGGATTTCTTTTTTATGTTGTGTTTTTTTTTTTTTTGTTGTTGTTGTTGTTGTTGTTAAGTTCAGCTGATTTTTTTTAATTTCATTTTCTGAAATCTCATTGTCACTTCCTTATGTAGTACATCTACTATTGAGCTGTTGGAGTACAAGTGTTGCAATAGGGAAATTAAATTAAAATAAATTGTTTTAGGAAAAAAAAAAAAGATCCGTTCCATTTAATAGTCATTTGTTGTCTTTTGCCAGGCTAGTGTGATTACTTATATTTCATACCCCCTAGTCTTTTGTTAGGTTTATTTTCTTTTTAATTACTTGCAAGAAGGCAACACATTGCATTGAATAGTGAAAGGCAGTAGATATAAGATGGAAAGACTTGGATTTCAATCCTAGTTCTGCTGCTTATTCCCATTGTGATTTTGGGCAAGTCACTTCCCATTCTTATAAATCCCATTTTATTATCTGAAAAAATGAGATATTTGGACAATCTGGCTTCTAAGTTCCTTTCTACCTTAAAGTCTATGATTCTAAGGTTTATTGTATTATAAAGTGATATCCACATCCTTTGTCCATAATGTTTTACATATAAGGTATTAACTACAAAATTGTTGCTGCTTACTGCTAAATCTCTCTGTTTAGCAAGGAGATCAAATGTTTACTTGTTCAGATTCTTTTAAAACTCTTTTTGTTTATTATGCTGAATGATTTATATTAGTTTGACTTCTCTAAGAAATAATGGTAAAGGCAATGTGTATTGTCTATTTTTCAGAGTTGACAGCTTATTTAAACAGTCCTGAAGGTTGAAGTTTTGACACTCATACTCAAAGTCTTTTTGTCTTAATTCCTTTTTTAAATTTAGATTTGATTTTAACCTTTGCTCTAACCATTCAGTGTAGACAGCTAATTCTGAAATGATCCCCATATCTGTAACACAACTTTTCTTTTATAAAATGTAATGAATTTCTTTCTTTTTTGTGATGCTATTTGGTACTCAACACATTATTGCCTCCTAAGTCTTTTATTGAGTCTATTATTGAATGAAGCATTTATAATAAAGGAACAATGTCCTTCTTAGTATTGTATATTACTTTGAGCTCTCTTTCTTCTTGATGCTACACCCAATTTTCCGGCATAGTTTTTACTGAATTTCCCTATGCCTTTTGTTGTGTACTCAGAATTCAAAATCTTGTGGAAAATGTTGTCTTTGGAGGCCCTTGCCAAGTCATTAACTAAATTTTTCTAGAATTTAGAAGACAGCTTTCTATTTGGTTCCATTTCTTTATAGCCTCTGGTGTTATTTCTAGGAAAAATGTTAATATGGATTCTATTCAGTTCTTCCAGTAGTATATCTGCTCCTAGAGCAGTGAACAAAATTCACACATGTATAATATTAACAATTAGTTTAACATTTTTAGAAAGCAAAAGGCTTAAGGTTCTTAATACTCTCTTTTTTTTTTTTACCATCAATGAAAAATGAGAGGGAAGCTTCATAGTAACCAGTTTGGGGTTTTTTCTCTGTTTTGTGTGTCACTCTGGACAAGAATTTCATGGCTAAGTTATGGATCTCTATGCATTTAATTAAACAGGTTCTCATTTTGTTAACACTAAGACAATACATGAAGACTTTCTAGCTCATTAGAATTACTCATCTAGAGTTTGCACTTCATTGAAATAGCTATGAAGAACCTAAGGTCATCTCCATGTTAGGAAGAGGCATCAGATGATCATGCCTTTTGTGGAGAATTCTGATTTGAGAAGTTAAGAAAATTAATGAAATGCCCTTTTACTAGTTTAAAGAACCTGTACATATATTCAATTCAGCTAAATCCAACTAACTATGACACAAGTAATATAAAAGGACCAATAGAGCACTTAGAAGAGAGATGGAATTGACATAGTACCTATTAAAGCAACCCCAGTACTTTCTCCAGGAAGGTTGAGAAATACCTGTGTTAAAATACTTCAACTATCCTGATAAGCTAAAGGGAAGGACAGGGAGCAAAAGAATATCTCTAAATAAACATTCTGTAGAGGCTAATAGAAGCTCCTATTTAGAATGTCTTTTTATAAAATTCTAGAATCTTTTTCAGGCTATTTTGTGGCCTCTGATTTTGGGTTTGCATGCTTTATGAGAATTAGACAGCTTTGATCAGGGTCAGCCCCACATGAATTCAGAGTAAAAAATTGTCTATCTTGATTTTATAGATTTTAAGATATCACAATCTCCATTCAACAAAATAACTCTCCTCTAGTTTTCTGAGATTTCCAGGATTCAATTTCCCCATTTATGTTCAACCTAAAACACTTATTTTCCTATCCAAAAGGAGAGAGCAGGAAATTTTCCCTAGAAAGTCAAGGGCATATATATTCTTAAGGAAGTTTAAATCAGGAAGTCCCTATTTGGTAAAAGCAACTTTTTCTTTTAGTTTTCTTCTAGAGAAAAAGAAGCATCATGATAAATTGGGGAGAGAGGTAGATTTTTTGAATCAAAGGAATTGATTTAAATGTTAACTTTGTCATTTACCTCCTGTGTGGCCCTGGACAAGTCTCTTAACTTCACAAGGCCTCAGTTTCTTAGCTATAAAATTAGAAGGTTGGGTAAAATGACTTCTAGGCTCTCTTCTAGCTCCAAATCTCTAAATCCATGATCCTGAGTTTCACTAGTTTATCATTGGTTGGTTCATTCATTCAACAAGAATTTACTGAAAACCTATATAAGTAACTGGCCTAGCATAATAAAGAACATAAAGACAAATAAAAATTTATCTCTCATCTCAAGGAGTATAAAATCTAAGTACTGAAATGACATATATACAAATAAGTAATTAGTTATTCAAATTAACTCATTGTAATTCAGATCAGTTTCAGGTACTTTGGAAGGCACAGAGAATTACAAAATAGTAATGTGACATGAAAGTCAACCCACCTGTCACAGTAAACTTACAAACACACTTTATTAACTCAGTTAACTCAGGCTTCTTTCTTTCCTTCTTCTTTTATTCCCATTTTCCTTTCTTCCCCTGTCCCACTTTGTTTGCACTGGAGTTACAAATAAAATAGAAAAAAAAAACAGTCCTTATTATCAGCATATAAACATATAAAGAATTTTTTAAAGTAAATATATATATAAGATATGCAAAATGCTTAAGTACAAGGTGATTTTAGAAAAGGGATACTAGCAATTGGAGAAGAAGAGAAGAGGAAAGTTATTATATAAAAGGTGGTCCTTGTGCTGTACCTTAAAGGGAAAAGAAAGGATGTCCATGAGACAGATCTGAGAAGAAATTCATTCCAGGCATGGGGGATGGCTAGTATAATGGCAGAGAAATGGGTTATGAGGTGTCATGGTGAGAAGCAGAGAGAAAATGAGTTTCACTGCATCCCAGAATGTGTGAGGGAGAATAATGTGCAATGAGGCTGAGAAGATAGAGCAGAATAAGGTTAAGAAGGGCTTTTAAACAGAGGAGACAATAGGAAGATAGTGAATTGATTGAGTAGAGGGTGCCATGATCAGATCAGGGCTTAAGGACAATCAGTTTGGCAGCTATATGTAGTATGGATTATAGTGGGCAGGGATTTGAGACAGAAAAACCCAATTAGGCTGTTGAATATTACTCTAGTCAAGAATTGATGAGGAGGATGTGAAGTAAGATGTCAGCTGTGAGAGTACAGAAAAGGTATAAAATGTTATGGAAGTATAAAGAGCAAGATTTGGTAATTGACTGGATATATTAGGTGACGAAGTATAAAGAATAGAGGATAATTTCAAGGTTATGAACTTGGAAAGATGAAGATGCCTTTGACAAAAAAAAAAAGCAAAGTTCAAAAAAACAGGAAGGTAAGGGAGAAAAGATAATGATATCCATTTCAGATATTTTAATTTGAGATGTCACTAAGATATCCAATCCAGTTTGAAATGTCAAATAAGCAATTGATAATATAGTATTGAAAATTAGGGAAAGAGTAGAACTGGATATATAAATATTTGAATCAACTTCATAGAGAAAATAATTGAACTCACAGGAGCTGATAAAATGAAGGCAGGAACGAAAGAGGGAGAAGAGGAAGGTGGAGGGAGGAGGAGGAGGAGGAAAAAGAAGTGGAGAAAAAAAAGAAAAGGACAGCAAAGAAGAGGAGAAGGAGGGGAGAAGGAGAAGGAAAAAAGGAAGAGAAGGAGAAGCAGCAGCATGAAGGAGAGGAAGAATGGGGGCAAGAAAGCAATAACTTAGGATAGAACCTTGGGAGCAGTCTACAATTTTGAGTAATGCTATGGATAATGAACCACTATAGCAAATGGAGAAGTAGTGGTCATACAGATAAAAGGAGAATCAAGAATAGTGTAAGGAAAACCTAGAAAGAAGTTGTATAGGAGAAGACATTAACCAAGAGTCTCAAGTGTAGCAGTTAGATAGAAAATTAGGACTGAGGAAAGACTATTAGATTTGAAAAGAAATTGTGGACAGATGGTTGACAACTTTGGAGAGAACATTTTATCTGGTTGAAGTCAGAAGATCCATTAATGCAAAGGCATTAAAAATGAGAAAGATAAAAGTCAAGACCATAACAGTGGATTGTTGGGGGTTTTTTTGGTTAGTATTTTTAACTTGTCTGGCAAAATAGTTTGAGGGACTGATGCTGAAAGAAATCTTTTTTTGGTTTTTTTGCTTTTTAAGACTGGTGGAACGTCATGTGTTTGAAGAAAGGGAGAAACTGACAGCTAGGGAAAGACTGAAATGTCAAGAGAGAAAAATGATTGAGATTATAATATGCTGGAAAAGATGAAAAGGAAGGGAATTAAGTGTAATGTAGAGGCATTAGCTTTGGTAAGGGGGCTTCTGGCCCAGTGTCAGATTTGGAGAAAGAAAGCAAAAGGGAAAGTTATCTCAAGAGATTTTGAGATGGAGAGAATTAGAGAAAAGAGAACTCTTTCCTTTTTTATTTCCTGAACTATGAAATAGCCTGCTACATTGCATCCCAGTTTCCATTTTTCTGTACTCAACTACAGCTTCCACTCACCTTCCGAAGCTGTCTTGCAAAGTATTTGTCCAACCATGTCATTTCCCTAATACTTCCAGTGACTCGCTTTTGCTTCCAAGATCAAATACAAAATCCCATTTTCTTTTAAAGACTTTCATTACCTGGCTGTTTTCTACTTTTCCAGTACTCTTGAACCTTACTCTGCTCCACCAATTCTACAATTCATTAACACCAGCATTGCAATTCCAGGAATTTTTACTGACTAGCTAACTTGGAGTCAGGAAGATTTCTCTTCCTAAGTTCAAATCAAACACTTAATAGCTGTATGACGTTGAATAAGTCACTTTTTGCCTCAGTTTCATCATCTATTAAATGAGCTAGAGCAGAAAATGGCAAAGCACTGGTGGAACGTGCATGTGTTTGAAGGAAAGGAAGGAATTGATAGCTAGGGAAAGACTGAAGTGTCAAGAGAGAAAAATGATTGAGATTATAATATGCTGAAAAAGATGAAAAGTAAAATCAAGAAAACCCCAAATGGGATCACAAAGCAGTATTCAGCTCTGAAAAGAGCTAAACAACAACAAATTCTTGTACCTGTAACTGTTTTCCTGCTCATCTTTCTATATTGGTGGTATAAATTGTGGATCTAATTTTAATATCTGCCAGATAACTTTCCAACTTTCCCAGAAGTTACCAAATAGGAAGTTTTCCAAGTAATTTTTATGTTCAAGTTTATCAAACACTAGGTTATTGTCAATTATTTCAGATTCTTTCCTGTATTCTCTCTTCCATAGGTTTTTTTTTTATTTTATATATTAATATATATTACATATATATGGGCACTAGATTATTTGGATGATTGCTGATGATCTCAAAAGTTTAATTCCCTCTTCATATCATTTTTATTATATCATTTTATATTCTAATTTTTTTGCTTTTTTGAATGAATTTTTCATTATTATTATTGAGTTCTATAAAGTACTCTTTTAGCAGATGATTGACATAACATCAAATTAACTTTGATTATATTATATTATGAACATTGGGCATTACTTCCACTATTTAAGTTTTTGGGGTTTTTAAGGAACTTTTTATCATTTTATCTGTGCAAGTATTGATTGTGCTTTGGTAGATTGATTACCACCTTTTTATACATTTGTTGGAATCCCCTTACTATTATTGATTTATAGATTTTTTTTCTCTTATTATGTAGAAATATTTTCATTTTTGTGCACTTATTTTTTAGTCAGAAACTTTAAGCTAGCTATCATCTTAAATTGTTTCTTTGTCAAGTCAGTGACAAATAGTTATAATTTGTCTCTTCTTTGCCTATCTTTATTCTTCTAATTTATTTAATTTGTCTTTTAGATATTCCTAGCATTTCTGGAATTACATAGAATAATAATGGAGAAAAGGCACATTCTTACTTTTTGTTTGACAATTTATTAATTACTTATATTAAGACATGTGCACAAATAGAGCCTAAATAATATTTTCAGATGACACATAGTAAAGAGAGATGAATATTTAAACACCTTGGAAGACAGAATTGAGGTCTAAAAATATTTATTGGGCCAGAAATAATCAGATGAAATTTAAAAGTGATAAATGTAAAGTTTTATATTTAAGGTTCAAAAAATAAACTTCATAAATTGGATTAAAAGAGGAAACATACAAAAAATAAACTTCATAAATTGGATTAAAACAGGAAACACAGTAGTTCATCTGAAAAAAAAAAACCCTTCTAATTTATAGCTGTGTATCATTAGTGTGATATAGTAGTATAAGAAGATATCAGTGTGATATGGTCCTGAAAGGAATTGTGGATAGACAAAATCCTCCTATTCTATTGTAGAGGTTGGAGTTCCATGGTTGTATAATCTGACATCAAGCTTTTTCAATGATAGATTTTGGTGAACCACTTAAAATTTTTTCTTCTGTGTTTTATTCTTTGTTATAAGAAATAGTTGTCTGAGAAAGAGTTCCAGAGGGGGATGCAGAGGAAAATGAGAATAATTTTAAAATGTTAGTTTAAAAGTCTAGTTTAGAAAAGGTTAAAAATCATATAATCAAGTACACATTTATGGACCATTCCAGTAGAAACTTTCCAAATAGTTATCGTCATTAATGAAATATATTGGATTGGCCATCCAACAAATCCAAATCCATATTACTGTTCTATTACCCATTACCTAGGCAACAAATTTCCCTCAGTTTCAAAATAATTGGATGAGAAACTACTTATGTTTTACTAAAATCAAGATAATCCCCTGTTCTACTAGTTTTGTACTCCGAGAAAAGAGAAAATGAGATTAATGTGCTGTTATCCATTCTTGATGAAGCCATGTTGACTTTTTATTATCACCATTTTCTTTTCTAGTCACTCATTATATCCCTTACATTTCTTTTCACATATTTCTGTGGTATAAAAGGTGAAAGGAGAATGGTTAATGTGCAGTGTGCTATCCTCCTTGATAAGGTAGATGATGATGATGGTCAAATAGTACTAACCTTGGAGTAAGCAAGTCCAGAGTTCTAATTCTGCCTCCTGTCCTTAGTTGTATGAACTTGAGTACATCACTTAATCTCTGATTACCTTAATTTCCTGACCCTTAAAATGAAAATAATATCATCAATTTCTCAGGGCTGTTGTAAAGATAAGATAGTTGCAAAGTACTTCACAAAAATTAGCAAACCTTAAAGCACTCTATAAATACTCATTATTTATTATTAGTGTTACTACTGCTACTGCTGTTGCTGCTGCTACTGCAACAACTATAGTGACTTTTAAAACATGGGTTAATTAATGGTACCAAATTATTAGGACTATTTCAAGGATCAAAGAAAGAATACATAGAAAGTGTTTTGAAAAAGTTAAAAATCTGTTTAAATGCTAGCTGTCAGCAGCAGCAGCAGCCTTATTATCATTATTATTACACTTGTGAGAATAGCCTTCACTTTTGAAGAAAAGGAAACTGGGAGAGTCTCCTATATTCTGATATTGTATTATTGAAAATATAAATATAAAAAAGTATTTATATTTATCTTTTTAGAAGCAGGGTTCTTTTTTCAAATTAAAGCTTTTTATTTTCAAAACATATGCATGGATAATTTTTCAACATTGATCCTTGCAAAACCTTGTGTTCCAAATTCCACACCCCCTTTCCTCTACCTTCTGACCTAGATGTAAAGAAATTTAATATATGTTAAACATGTTAAAATATATGTTAAATCCAATATATGTATACCTATTTATAAAATTATCTTGTTGCACAAGAAAAATCAGATCACAAAGGAAGAAAAATGAATAAGAAAACAAAATGCAAGCAAACAACAACAAAAAGAGTGAGAATGTTATGTTGTGATCCACACTCAGTTCCCACACACAAGATGTAGTTGGCTTTTTTCATCACAAGATCATTGGAACTAGCCTCAATCATCTCAATGTAGAAGCAGGGTTCTTAACCCTTCATTGAGCCATTAACTTGGGGGGGAAAGTACACATTTATATTTTGAAAACTCTTAAATAGTTTAGCTTTTTTCTTCCTTTGCAAATACAAGCTTCAAGTATTATTATGAGAAGTTAGAGCAGACTTGCCAGATAGGTGCATGATATAAAGAAAGATTTTTTTTTTAAAATATCCTAATTTACAGCATCATTTTATAGGCACTCAAAAGTTTAATAAAGTATTGTTTTATAAGACTTACTGAAGAGAAGATAGATTTTTAAATTTATAATTATCAAGAAAGACTATTAATATCCAAATGGGAAATGTATATATGTGTATATATATATATATATATATATATATATATACACACACATATATATATCTTATGTGAACACAGGAAGTCACAAGAATGAACAAAATGCATATTTTAAGTTTTGTTGAAATTGCAGAAATATAAATGTAAATATAAATTTTTAAAATCACCCAAATATGTGTGTGTGTGTGTGTGTGTGTGTGTGTGTGTGGTGTGTTAATATTTTCTCCTTAATTTTTGTTTCACTTGCAGAAGAAATTAAAATCATAATTCTGGTCCAATACCATGCCTGCCAATCCTCATTGATTAAGACTCCATATAGATCTTATCATTTTGCTCCCTCATCTTTCATTTATGTTAAAAATAAAATTAACTTCCACTATCCAGTGAAATACTAGGTTGGCAGGACCCATGAGTTAAACATTGGATTTATTTTCTATCAGCAGGTAGTTAGTTCCTTGCTCCTGTTATTATCTGGACCCTTGTATCGCCTTTTGGCTGCCTTTCGAGCTAACGTTGCTGGTGGCAGTGGAACTGCCCCTAGGGCTGCTGTAGGGTCAGGCTGCTGATGGCTTGTCTTTTCCTCCCAGATGCCATTGATGAAGAACAATTCTCAGCTCAGAGAGGGGTATGATTAAAGAGCCAGAGCTTGAGATCTCAGAATTTTTCCACTTAGTCTATGGAACCCCCATAAACTATGTTAGAATAAATCCCCTAGCAATCATTAAATAATGGGAAAACTCTTTTGAATACATTTGTCTTCTTCTTCTTGTCCTAATTCTTGTTGTTTTTTTTTTTTTTTAATTTTTACTTTCCCCCTAACAAAAGAATATAAATGTCATGAGAAGAGTCTTTAGAAATGCTGGAGGTTGTATAATATCGTACATTCTTCCCACATCCTTTTTCCATATAACTTTTTTCCCCGTGTGTACATGTTATGTTATTGACAGCAGTTCTAAAGCCTTTTTTAAAAAAAAGAATTAAATAGTGAATCAATAAAGATTAGCTATTTACTGTAGATTACTACCTTATCATCTCTGTAATTACAATAATGGTTGCTGATGGAAATTCTATTTATGTGAATCATTTTATACTTGTTATTTATTATTATTAATGTTACCATTATTATCTTCTTACCCTTCAGTTCACAAGATGTATCTTCTCAGTGAATTTTAATTTCAGTATCTTGCTATTATACTGTACATAATCCTATCAAAGACTGTCCTTCATGCAACATTTTCAGTGATATATTATCATAGAGACCGTTAATGAATGGGCTTCATATCTTACTAATACTGTTTTAGATACTATTTTTATTAATTTTCTAAGCTGTAATTCTTCATACAGTACCTGCATCTGTCCTCTATTAAAGCTGTGTTTTTGATTTTTACATGGAAATTTCAGAAGGCAGCATTAACTTTGTGTCTTTAAGAAATACATTTAACTTCCCAGATTCTCAATGATTGCATTAACATAATGTCCATGCTTTGTTCTCTTGTACTTGGGACAAGTTAATTTTCACAATTTTCCTTTGCTTTGGATCCCAGTTTTGGGTTAACAATCAAAATTAAAATGGTAATAAAAAGGACTGTGTTCTTTCCTGGATCCAACTGAGAAAATAAAGAATATGAAAAACAAACCAACTGCACTTTGTCCTTTGACTAAGATACAGATATTATACTTGGAAAAAGAAAAATGATTATGCAGATTAATATAAGCTGTTTCTAAGCTCATGATAAAATAAATATAATCACTGTAGTGAAGATACTGTATTCTCTTGTAATCATGTATTTCACTTAAAGGACATATTTATTTTAAAAGGATTAGGTGCACAATAAAGAAACCATTTATTTGTTTTTTGCATATTCTTTTAAAAACATCTTGCTGCATTGCATGCTGTACCTTAAGGATGCACATAAAAGAATTTCTTTCTCCCATTTAGGGATTTTGATCTTTGCCACATACTCTGAATGTCTAGCAATGGTATTCTTTTCCAATTGGGTCTATAGGATGGATAAAACATTAGCTGAAAGTAATCCTCAGCTATAGCTACATTTCTTTGAAATAGTTATAATATTCAGACAGTATAAATTAGTGGCCAATATTAAAATATCCTTGAAACCACACTACATATAGAAAATGTAAATAAGCCTTCGAGTCTTTTGAAGTAATATTAAATATACATGTGATATTCCTATTTCAGATTAATAGCTAAAATACCATATATTGTTATGATAATATAAACTATGATATATTCAGCATGTAGCTTTGGCATCCTACATAAACAAAAATACATCTTCACTACTGGTTTGTACAATATGCTTTATTAATCATTTCATAGACTATTTTCTAAGTACATTTATGATTACAATGCACACATATATCTATATGTTCTATACACATATACCAGCAGTCCAGATGTGTGACTTCATTGCTGTAGAGAAACCCCAGTGTGAAAAATCTCTCCATCAATCAAACTCATTGCTAACCCATCTGTAATTTAAATTCTTAAGAGATTTGCTTAGGGAAACTGAGAGCTTAAATGATGTGGTCAGAACAGTTTATATGTGTCGGAGGAAGGAATAACACCCAAATGATTCTGAGTCTAAAATTATTCCTCTAATCTATGGAATTTCTCATTATAATGTTTAATATTACTTCATTCAAATATGTATATGTTTTTACACATACACACACACACACACATATTTGTTTGTTTATTTTTATATATGACAGCTAATTGTGTTTGTTTATTTTTATATATGACAGCTAATTGTCTCAGTGGATAAAGCACTGAGCCTGGAATCAGGAAGACTTAAGTTCAACCTAACCTTGGACATTTACTAGCTGTGTGAGCCTGGGCAAGGCACTTAATCCTATTTGCCTTAATCTATTAGAAAAGCAAATGGAAATTAATCCAGTATCTTTGCAGAGATAACCACCTGAATGATCCATGGTCCATGGGATCACAAAGAGCTGGACAAGAGTGAATGATTAAATAACAATAATAACAACATATATATACATGGGTATGAATATATACATATATATATATGCACATATATTCTATGTATCATTATGACTCAAAACAAAGTGAATTAATGTAATGGGCTGAGGCTTGAGTTGATGCACTGAGGTCCCAAGCACATGAGGCTAAATAGTAATCGGACCATACTCTATTAATATATATGCTTGGAGAAAGAATGGCCCCCGCCCACTCAGTGCAAGTCCTGATGTGTTGTATAGGAAATGATGATTTTGGTGGGTGGAGGCAGGAGAGTGGAAAAGGAAGGGGAAGGAGAGACTGCTTGCATTGCCATTGCAACGGCTTGTCAGCTCAGATCCTCCTCTGTTAGCTGGCTTCCTGTCACAGCTGCCCATATTGCTATTGCAATCTTTCTTGCCCATATTGCTATTGCAATTCTTTTTCACCTTTTCACTTCAATAAAGATTGAAGATTTTTCCCTTAACCTGAATTCCTGACTCTGGCTGATTTTAAATACGCGGTCATTACAAATTAAGAATCTAATTTTTTCATGGGTTTGAATATCAACCCATTGATTTAAATAACAGAATAGGCTCAGAATTGAAACTAGGGTAGACTTTATTTGAGAAATTGTGTGGAGCATTTGTTGATACCAAGCTATTTGCTGTTAGGAAAAGCAATCCTTTTTGAGCATCATTATTCTTTTGACATTCCTATGTGTGGGTGTAACTCATTGATGACCATGTTCTCAGAAGAATCACAATGAAAGATCAGAAGCATCATGGGAAAATGAATTATCTGTTCAAGTAGCACATTACTAAAAATGGCTTTCATTCAAGAATTGGCATAATAATAGCTAGTATTTATATAACAAGATCTGGCCATTTTTTTCTCTGATTTTCACAACCTTGTTAGATGAGTACTATGATTATCATTTTTTTTTTTTTTGCTGATGAGGAAACTGAGGCTGAGAGAAGTTAAGGAATTTGACCATGGTTACTTAATATTTAAATGTCAGAGACAGGATTTAAACTCAGATTTTGCTGAGTCCAACAATCTGTGTTACCTAATTTCTTCCAAATAAATTACATCATCAGAAAAAAAAAAAAAAGAAGAAGAATAAACACATCCTGGGTTACACACTAAGGGATGATGACTGTATAGTTTGAGTGTTGTAATTGTTTTAGTGAAATATCAAAAGAAGCAGAGGAAGGCTTCCAGTGCATTTGTTAGATTTTCTGTGAAAGATTTAAGGAAAGATGTGATAAAGTTATATTTATTGAGAGTGTTTGAATATTATACATAAACTTTATTATGGGATTGCTGGAGAAAATCAAGAATCTGAAATATTAAAGGATGTGCATAAAAATGAAAGTATTATAGCGGGCTGGAATTCAGGTTGTACTTGAATCTAGGACAGAGGGTGCTTGTAGTTAAGTACCTACTGGGTGTGAAATAGTGGTTCTCTAAGCACATTCTTGATATAATGTAATGATGTAGTTAATCTAGTTGGTGTATACTTAGGGTAATGCGATTATGTGACGTTCTACAGCTGCACATGCCCAGTGCGGTTGGTGATATAGTTGTCCTGGGGTATTTAAGAGAGTGCCAGAGACAGAGGGCTCTCTCAGCCACAGCTCTTAGCAGCATCTGTCAGCCACAGAAGACTTCAGGCTCCAGATACTAGACTCCAGACTCTATCTTGGACCAGCCAACTGGTGACTCTCCTGTCTCTTTCACTTCTCCACCTAAAGACCAAGGATTTGGGCTGGTCCCAACACCTTCAAGAGAGCTAGCCCAAACATTACAAAGTATGAACAAAACACTGAGGGATTCAAGTAAAAACAGTACATTATAATTCAAGATAGACCAGAAAGAAGAGAAATAAGGACAAAGTAAATTAATATCTTTTTTGGAAAAGGTAGCACAAAAAATGTTATTAAAGCTAAGAAGTGAGAAAGAAGCATTTTAAACCAAATAGTTATCTGGAGGGAAAATAAGAGAGTCAAAGGAGGGTGATAGAAATTAATAATACTTATTTATTAATAAGTAAAGAAAAAAGAAAATTTAAAACTAAATAAATTCAAGGAGTCTGAAATAATGCAGAAGGATTTAATTAGTAAAGCAAAATTTAGCCAAAACATTGCTTTAAGAAAAATTGGTTAAAAACTGACATACACAAAAAACCATGGGGGAAAAAAAACTTTCCAGATTAATCATTATAACCCCAAATGTGAATATATTAAACAATCTAATAAAACTGAAGGGAAATGGTAAAAAGAATAAAAAATAAAAACCAACAATATTCTGCATTAAAAATAACACATAAATAACAAAGACATACAGAATGAAAAAGAAAGATAAGGAAAAAATTAATAGTAGTCAGAAGATTTTGTTAAAAAAATAGGACTTAAAGTTATGCAATCAGCATAAAGGTATGCAATTCAAAAACTGAAGGAATTAATGTTAAAACATATAAACTACATTACACTTAAAAGACCATATGTGTTAAAAAGAGATAATTATTAAAGTCATATCCCCAAATGTTGCAGAACCAAAATTTACAAAGAAAAGAATAATAGAATTGCTAAGATATAGAAGGGGATATAAGAGAAGTGAAACAAGCATTTATTAAGTACTTATTGTGTACCGGTATTGTGCCATGAGCTTTACAGAAAATTTCTACTTTGATGGTCATTTTACAGATAAGGAAATTGAGGAAGGCAGAGGTTAAGTAACTTGTAAAGTGTCATATAAATTGCAAGTTTCTAAGACTGTCTCGGGCCTAGCATTATTTATACTATCTGACATTTTACTATCTGATATTTTCTCATGTCAGATTATACCAATTTTTTTTGCTGGATAATTACTTTTGATTGAAAGCCTATATATTTTGCTTTTGTAATATCATATTCCAAGTTCTCCACGATCTTATATTGGTAGCTGTTAAATCTTGTGGGATCTGGATTGTAGATCCTTGGTACTGAACTCTATTACTGGCAGTTTTTTTTTTTTTTCCTCTACTATCGAAGATCTAGATTTCATCTGTGATATTGCTGGAAATTTACATTTGGGGATTTATTTCAAGAGGTTATAAGTTTTTCAATTTTTATTTTAGTTTCTACTTTTCATAGGTATGGGGTTTTCATTCGTGATTTTTATGAAAGATGAATGCAGGCCATTTTGGGGTAGGTGTAGGGTATGGATTTCATGTATCTAATTATTCTTACATGTTTTTTTTTTCTCTTGACCTATTTTCCAGGTAAACTGTTTTATTTGGGAGGGGGTTGGAGAGATGCCTGGTATTTTCTTTTTGTTGTTATTTGTTTGTTTTATTTTTTTATTTATTTTAATACACATTGCTTTATGAATTATGTTGGGAGAAAAAACTCAGAGCAAAAGGGAAAAAACCATGGGAGAGAGAAAAAAAAAATAGAAGAAAGAAGTGAACATAGAATGTATTGATTTACATTCAGTCTCCTTAGATTTTTTTTTTTTTTTTTTTTGGATGCAGATGGCATTTTTTGTCTAAAGTCTATTGGAATTGCTTTGGATCACTGAACTGCTAAGAAGAACCAAGCCTTTCATAGTTCATCATTGCAAATCCTTATTGTTATTGTGTACATCATATTGCTGGTTCTGCTTGTTTCGCTCAGCATCAATTCAGGTAAATCTTTCCAGGCCTTTAGATAATCAGCTTGTTCATCATTTCTCATAGAACATAATATTCTATTACCTTAATGTACCAAACCCTATTCAGCCATTCCCCTACTGATGGGCATCTACTCCTTTTCCAATTATTTGTTATCATAAAAAGAGCTGCTACAAACATTTTTGCATATGTGGATTCTTTTCCCTCCCTTATGATTTCCTTGGGATAAAGACCCAGTAATGGCTCTGCTGGGTCAAAGGATATACACATCCCCTTGGGCTAGTTTCAGATAACTCTCCAGAATGATTGGATCATTTCACCACTCCACCAATAATGTATTGGTGTCTCAGTTTTCCCACATCCCCTCCAACATTTATCATTATTTTATCCTATCATCTTAGCCAATTTGGGTACCTGATATTTTCTTCTATCTTCTCAGTCTTTTGATTTTGTTTATTGTTTTTATTACCTTATGGAATGAGTAACTTCTATTTGGTTCATTATAATTTTCAGGGAATATGCTACTCAAGTAAAATTTTATTACTTTTTATACTAAGTTATTATTTCTTCTTCCATTTTATATCATTTTAAAACTCTACATTCTAGATATTCTAGTTGTGTTCAAGCTGTTTTTCTTTAAGGATTTGCTTATACCATTAAATTCTGATTACTCTCATGAAGTGGTTTCATATATTCAAATTCGTAATGTTTGAAAGTCCAGCATGAAAATAAGGTTCACATCCAATGTAAATATGCAGAATAAATTGAAATAATATGACTATGTCAAGGAATTTACTATCATATTAATTGGGACCCGGCTGTAGATGTTATAAGTGTTATTCTCTTTTGAGTTTATATCGTGAGCATTTACTTTTATCATCAGTGTGTCTTAAAATTTTTACTCACTCTTCTAGTATTACTTTGCATTAGAGCAAGACTTTTTGAAGCTCTGTAGGGAATCCTAAGTCTTGTTTTAACCTGATTTGAATTAGCTGAGGTTTTGCTAATGTTTTTTCTGCAAATCAAGTGCAGTGTTCTTCAAGAAGTTTAGGAACAGCTCAGGCCAAACCTGGGAATTATTTGTACATGATAAGGAATATGATCTAGAGTGTGGTCTGATTATTGCTCTCCCAGTTTTAGCTTTTCAAATCCGAGTTTGGGTCAGGGCAATACAACTAAAGCTTTAACATTGATTGAAACTCCAAGAGGCAGTTGCTAGCCACAGACCTAGTCAGTTAGCTAGACGGCTTTGCATATTCAAAATGGCAGAATTATAGATATACCCATGGTCTGTACTTCTAGAGCTTGTTACTCAACTTCAGATTTTGGCCTTATTCTTTGCCCTTACTCAAGGACATTATTTTGGAGTTGGTGTGAAAGAACTATAAGACTTACCTATGATATACACTCTCTGCCATACAGAGAGTATATGAAGCCTGTACATAGCTTCAGCCTATCAATTACAGCCTTGGGCTTGGCTCCTAAATCCTGTTCAGAGCTTTGGCTTGGACCCTACTCCTGCTCCCTGTGCCCATACACAGCTGTATCCTTCCTACAACATCAGAGCTGGATCCCAGACTTCACTCTTAGGTCAGACTTCCTGTTTTTGTTCCCTGCTTCAATATACTGCTTCAGGTTTATTGGAAGACTCTGAGCTGAGCATTCCTGTATGGAACCCCTCCACAATTCTCACAAGACTTTGGGCTACTTTTGGTTTGCTCATGGCTGGAAAAATGATCCACTATGATTTTTCCTTGTATTTCCCATTCACCACTCAATCTAGATGATCTTCCTTGAGCTTTGTGGATTAGTTGTGTGAGAGAGCTGGACTGGTCTGTTTTCTCTTACTTTTCCTTTTTTGTTAATCTTTGTGGGGCTCATTAAGAAGAATTAGAATTATCAATGTAGGAAAATCAGCCTAGTGAGGGTTTTAGGGAAAAGAAATTAGTAGAGAATTACAATTCAAAAAACAAGAAGCTGAGCTTTGAGCAATATCTGTAGAAGGCCATCTGAGAAGGAGGGTATAATGTACATGACTATTAGACTAGTCCATGACTATCCTGACTAATCTCTGGGCTACTCTTGCTCTAGTGACCATTTCTGAATCTTCTCCCTTTTTTTCCTTGTACTTGGTTATCAATATATCCCTGCCTAAATACCAGAACTGTGTTTTCTTATTAGTCACATTCATTTATTTTTCCCAAATTTCTCAACTCAACTAGTACATTAACTTTGAAAATATTAATAATAATAAGCATTATTATTATTACAATAAATAATGATGATAGCTAGAATTTACACAGAACTCTAAGGTTTGGGAAAGATTTTACAAATATTATGTCATTTTAAATCTCATAATACCTCTAAAGTAGTTATTATTCTCATTTCCATAAGGAAAATGAGGTAGGCAGGGGTTATGGAACTTACTTAGAGTTCTACAACAAGTAAATATCTGTGGCCAAATCTGAATTTCCTGATTTCAGGTCCAGATATCTACTATGCCACATAGTTGTTTCTTGATGTTGTTCTTTTTGTTATTATTGTTGTTCAAAGCTGACTAGAGATTTTAAAATATATGCATGGTAAAGCCACATCCTGGAGTGCGGGGTCCTTCTTTGCTCAGACAAAGCAAATATTTTGGAGATATTTAATATAGTGTTGTATTCTCCCATCCTCTTCTCCCAGTTGGTGATGGTGTTGCTCTTGAAAGGAAAGAAAATAATTGATAGAAAGTTGGCCTTGGATCTAGAAAACTTGTATTTAAGTCTTGCCCCTGACATATACCCTCAACAAATTCATTAATCTCTCAGTGTTTTAGGTGACTCACTGAAAATATAAATTGCATTCAAGGTGAATATCCACCTTAGAGAAGGTGCTTCCTCATTACTTTCACTGATAACACTGAAATCATAAATCTAAGACCTATCTCTTTTCTATAGAAATATCTGTATCAACAAAGCTTTCCTAACAGTTTGTACTGCAGTGGTATGTATAAGATTCAGTTTGGGGCATTTGATCTTCAAGAGGCACTTTAGTTTCATAGATTTAAATGTTTCTATTGATTTTCATGTCTAAATTTATTGTAAACATATGAGTTACCCATTAGTTTACAACAATCCTTCAGGTTTCTTAGGTAAAGGAACACTCATTTACAAAGGACATTAAATGAATAAAGCATTTCCAATGTACATTAGTAAGACTGTGAAAGATGTTTTTATTTATAGGACTTGTCTTACTGAAGACATCAATATTAAGTGCACAGTTTTCTGAACATTCTTCTTAGAACTTGCTTTTGTGAAATTAATGGGAGCCAGTGCTGTCTTGTATTTCATTAAAATCATCTGCCAATAAGATTTATTTCAAATCAGTCATTTTAGAAAGTCAATTAGCTCCTATACTGCTGCTTTTATTTCAGAATTATACAAGTCAGCATGTATTTATGATATCAAATAAAAGTCAAGAGCACATATTTGTTATTTTTGTTCATCTTGTTAAGCTAATTACGGAAGTTACATGAATGCTAATTTTTCTTATTTTCACCACAATTTGAAGTTTCCTTCTTGAAGTCACCATTTATGACTATAAAGGTGATATTATTTTTTTAAGTGACATAAAATGATTTGTTCAGTTATTTGGAGATTATTGGGTGGTGTTTTCAGATAGAGTTTTGGATGGGAAATCACAACTCCTAAGTTGAAATGCAGCCTTATACATTCACTAATTATGTAATTCTAGGCAAGTTACTCAATTGCTGTCTGTTACCTCAGTTGTAAAATATGTATAATAATACCACTTCTGTTCCAGAATTACTGTGAGGATAAAAGGAGATATTATTTATAAAATAGTTTGCAAGCCCTAAAGTGCCATATGGATGCTTATTTTTCTATTTAGCTATTTTTCAATCTTGTTTGACTCTTCATAATTCCATTTGGGGTCTTCTTGGAAAAGATACTGGAGTAATTTGCTATTTCCTTCTCTGGCTCATTTTACAGTTGAGGAATTTGAAACAAACAAGTTAAATGATTTGCCCAAAGTTACAACTAGTGTCTGAAGCCAGATTTGAACTCAGTAAGAGTAATATCCATTGTGTCATTTGTCTTATATGTATGCTAGACGTAATTATTATCATTTTCTTTGCTTTCTATGATTGTATTAATATCAATATTAGATAAAGCATTTCACAATTATAAGAACTTGTTACCATATTTAAAATTCTAATTCAGTGCTACCTATAGGAAGAAAAGAAGGCTTAGATTGAAGGTTTAATAGCTTCTGATCTTCAATCAAATTTAGGAATGTTTACATTTAATTTTTTTAAAGCTTTTTATTTTTCAAAATATATACACAGATAATTTTTCAACATTGACCCTTGCATAGCCTTTTGTTTCAGAATTTTCCTCTCCTTTTCCCCCATTTCCTCCCTTACATGGCAAGCAATCCGATATGTGTTCTACATGTTAAAATATATATATTTAAATCCAATATATGTAAACATATTTATATAATTCTTTTGTTGCACAAGAAAAATCAGATCAAAAAGGAAAGAAAATGATTAAGAAAACAAAATGCAAATGAACAACAACAAAAAAGAGTTAGAATATTATGTTGTGATTCACATTCAGTTCCCACAGTCCTCTCTCAGGGGTATAGATGGCTTTCTTCATCACAAGATCATTGGAATTGGCATTCATCTTGTGGTTGGAAAGAATCACATTCATCAGAATTGATCATCGTATGGTGTTGATATTGCTGACATACATTTAATGTTAAGACAAAAACATTTCAAAAATTAAATATTGAAATTTTCTGGGATTTTGGAAGTTTTTTAATCACTTGTTTGATCATTCATTAGGTTCTTTAGGGCAAAGTTCAAAATCAAACAAATTAGAAGGAATCAAAAGGATGATCATGATCTACAACTAAGTTATCTCCAACTCGGCCTATTTAAACAAGTTGTTGATATGGGAACAAATGTTTATTTTTTGTTTTTCAACTTCTGATGGCACATGGCCATGTGTTATAAAACACTACAATCTCAACAATTGAAATTGAAAGAGAAAAAAAGAGATTAAAGGAATTAAAGTAATGAGGAAGCCAAATTATTACTCTTTAAAGATGATATAATGGTATACTTAGAGAATCCCAGAGAATCAACTAAAAAACTTCTAGAAAAAATTCACAAGTTCAGCAAAGTTGCAGGATACAAAATAAATCCACATAAATCATCAGCATGTTTATATATACATACATACATACATATATATATATATTTCATATGACTAGAAATAGTTTCAATTTCTTCATCTGAAAATTGTCTGTCCATATTAACTGGAGAATGGCTTAAATTCTTATAAATTTTAGTTAATTCTCCATATATTTTAGAAATAAGGCCTTTATCAGAACCTTTGAATGTAAAAATGTTTTCCCAGTTTATTGCTTCCCTTCTAAGTTTGTCTGCATTATTTTGTTTATACAAACCTTTTTAACTAATATAATAAAAGTTATCTATTTTGTGATGAATAGTGATCTCTAGTTCTTCTTTGGTCACAAATTCCTTCTTCCTCCACAGATCTAAGAGGTAAGCTATCCTATGCTTTTCTAATTTGTTTATAATATCATTCTTTATGTCTAGATCATGAACACATTTTGACCTTATCTTGGTATACAGTATTAGATGTGGGTCAATGCCCAGTTTCTTCCATACTAGTTTACATTTTTTTAGCAGTTTTTGTCAAATAGTGAATTCTTATTCCAAAAGCTGGGGTCTTTGGGTTTGTCAAACACTAGATTACTACAGTCACTGATTATTTTGTCCTGTGAACCTAACCTATTCCACTGATCAACTACTCTATTTCTTAGCCAGTACCAAATGATTGTGATGACTGCTGCTTTATAATATAGTTTTAGATCTGGTACACCTAGGCCATCTTCATTTGCTTTTTTTTTTTTTTTCATTAATTCCCTTGAAATTCTTGACCTTTTGTCCTTCCAGATAAATTTTGTTATTTTTTCTACTTCTATTTTTCAGTAAAACAGTTTCTTGGGAGTTTGATTGGCATAGCACTAAATAAATAGATTAGGTTAGGTAATATTGTCATCTTTGTTATTTTTGCCTGATTTAACCAAGAACACTTGATATTTTTCCAATTGATTAGATCTAACTTTGTGTGGAAACTGTTTTGGAGTTTTGCTTATATAGTTCCTGACTTTCCCTTGGCAGATAGATTCCCAAATATTTTATATTATTGACAATTATAAATGGAATTTCTATTTGTATCTCTTGTTGTTGGATTTTGTAGTGATATATAAAAATGCTGATGATTTATGTGAATTTATTTTGTATCCTACAACTTTGCTAACGTTGTGGATTATTTCTAGTAGTTTTTTAGCTGATTCTCTAGGGTTCTCTAAGTATACCATCATATCATTTGCAAAGAGTAATAATTTGGCTTCCTTGTGACCTATTCTAATTCCTTTCATCTCTTTTTCTTCTCTTATTGCCAAAACTAATATTTGTAATATAATGTTGAATAGCAGTAAGCAGCCTTGTTTCACTCCTGATCTTATTGGGAATGGTTCTAGTTTGTCTCCATTATATATGATGCTTGCTGATGGTTTTAAATAGATGCTACCAATCATTTTAAGGAAAAGTCAATTTATTCCTATACTCTCTAGTGTTGTTTTTTTGAAATAGGAATGGGTATTGGATTTGATCAAATGCTTTTTCTGCATCTATTGAGATAATATGATTTTTGTTAGTTTGATTATTGATGTAGTTGATTATGCTGATAGTTTTCCTAACATTGAACCGGCCCTGCATTCCTGGTATAAATCCTACTTGGTCATAGTGCAGTATCCTGCCCTGGAATGAATTGTTCTTCAAATATTTGATAGAATTCACATGTAAATCCACCTGGCTCTGAAGATTTTTTTCCTTAGGGAGTTCATTAATAGCTTGTTCTATTTCTTTTTCTAAAATGGGACTATTTAAATAATTTATTTTCTCTTCTACTAACCTGGCAATCTATATTTTTTAGCTATTCTTTCATTGCATTTAGATTGTCAAAATTATTGTCATAGAGATAGGCAAAATAAGTCCTAATTATTGCTCTAATTTCCTCTTCATTGGTGGAGAGTTCTCCCTTTTCATTTTTGAGACTAATAATTTGATTTTCTTCTTTCCTTTTTCTAATCAAATTATCTAAAGGTTTATCTATTGTGTTGTTTTTTTTTTCATAAAACCAACTCTTAGTTTTATTTATTAATCTAATTATTTTCTTATTTTCAATTTTATTAATCTCCCCTTTTATTTTTAGAATTTCAAATTTGGTATTTAATTGAGGGTTTTAAATTTGTTCCTTTTCTAGCTTTTTTAGTTGTGAGTCCAATTCATTAATCTTTTCTTTCTCTATTTTATGCAAAGAAACATCTAGAGATTTGAAATTTCCCCTTATAACAGCTTTGGTTGTATCTCATAAATTTTGGTATGTTGTCTCATTATTGTCATTCTCTTGGATGAAATTATTGATTGCATCTATGATCTGTTGTTTCATCCATTCATTCTTTAGGATTAGATTATTTAATTTCCAACTAACTTTTGGTCTATTTTCTTCTGGCCTTATATTGCATGTGATTTTTATTACATTATGATCTGAAATAAATTCATTTACTATATCTGTCTTTCTGCATTTGATTTTGAGGGTTTTATGCCCTAACATATGGTCAATTTTTGTATAAGTTCTGTGAATTACTGAGAAAAAAAATAAACTCCTTTCTGTCTCCATTTAATTTTCTCCAGAGATATATCATACCTATCTTATCTAACATTTTGTTTACCTCCTTAACTTCTTTCTTATTTCCTTTGTGGTTCAATTTATCTAGTTTTAAGAGAGCAAGATTGAGAGCCCCACTAATATAGTTTTGCTGTCTTTCTTTTTGCATCTCTTTTAACTTCTCCTCTAGGAATTTGAATGCTATGTCACTTGGTGCATGTATGTTTAATATTGATATTGCTTCATTACCTATGGTACCCTTTAGTAAAATATAGTTTCCTTCCTTATCTCTTTTAATTAGATCTATCTATATTTTTAATTGATTTGAGATCAGGATGGCTACCCCTGCTTTTTTTTTTTTTTTACTTCACCTGAAGCATAATAGATTGTATTCCAGACCTTTACCTTCACTCTGTATGTATCATTATGCTTTAAATGTATTCCTTGTAAACAACATATTGCAGGATTCTGGTTTTTAATCCAGTCTGCTATCCATTTCTGTTTTATGGGAGAGTTCATTCCATTCACATTCACAGTTAAAATAATTCTGTATTTCCTGCCATCTTATTTACCCTGTTATGCTTTTCTCTTTCCTTTCTCCCTTCCCTCCTCCCCAGCATTTTGTTTTTGATGACCACCTCCTCAAACAGTCCTCCCCCTCCAGACCTCCTCCCACTTTTTTTTACACCCTGCCCCTAATACTTCTGTTTTCCCTGTTATTAGTCTTCCCCTTTCTTTCCCCCCCTTTCCCTCTGTCCCTATAAGATGAGACAAGTTTCTCTGTGAAAACAAATATATCTGATATTCTTAGAGCCAAATCTGATGAGAGTAAGGTTCACACAATGCTCATCCCATCTCTTCTTTTCCTCAATTATAATAAGTTTTCTTTGCCTCTTTGTGAGATATAATTTCTCTTATTTACCTCTTTTTCCCTCTTTTTCCAGTACAATCCCCTTTCCACCTCTAGTTTCTTTTTCATATTATAATAAAATTAAATTATACCCACATCCTCTAAGTGTATCCATAATAGAAATATATTTCTTTTTTTTTTTTTTTTTTTGCTTCTCTTGAGTTCTATATTTGGAGATCAATTTTTTTGTTCAGTTCTGGTCTTTTCATAAGAAATCAGTGAAGGTCATCTATGTCATTGAATATCCATCTTCTTCCCTAAAAGATAATGCTCAATTTATCTGGATAGCATATTCTTGGCTATAATCCAAGTTCCTTTGCCTTTTGTAATATCAGATCCCATATCCTTTGATCCTTTAAAGTGGAAACTGCTAGGTCCTGGGTAATCCTAATTGTGGTTTCTCAGTATTTAAATTGTTTCTTTCTGGTTGCTTGCAATATTTTTTCCATGGTGCAATAGTTCTGAAATTTAGCCAGGATATTCCTTGGGCATTTAATTTTGGGGTCTCTTTCAGGAGGTGATTGGTGTATTCTTGGCAATTTTACCTTCTGATTCTAAAATATTAGAAAAGTTTTCTTTTATGATTTCCTGTAAGATAATGTCTAGGTTCTTTTATTCATCATGGCTTTCAGTAAGTCCAAAAGTCCTTAGATTTTCTCTCCTAAATCTATTTTCAAGGTCAGTTGTTTTTCCTAAGAGATATTTCATATTTTCTTCTATTTTTTTGTTTTTTGACTGATTCTTGAAATCTTATTGAGTCATTCACTTCCATTTGTTCAATTCTAATTTTTATTCTGTTATATTCTTCAGTTACCTTTTTTAGCTCCTTTTGTAATTGGCCAATTAAAATTTTTGTGTTCATTGCATTCTTTTCTTTTTCCATTTCACAAATTTTGTTTTTCAATGAATTGGTTTCTTTTTCGTATCTCTTTTGTAGGGTATTGTATGCTTTTTCCATTTCTTCTTGCAATGATCTCATTTCATTTCCCCATTTTCCTTCTAACTCTCTTTTAAGATCCCTTATGAAATCTTCCAAGAAAGCCTTGTGAAATGGGGACCAGCTCATGTATCCTTTTGGGGTTTCATCTCGAGTTGCTTTGCCTTTAAGGAACCTCAGGATTTGAGGTCTGTTCTCCTCTCTCTATATAAAAACTGTCTATGGGGTTCTTATATTTAAGGCTTGAGATCTGGTCAATGCAAAAGAGGGACAGCTACTTTAATTTGCCCTGGGGCAATTCTGCTGATTGATTTCCAGTACTGAGTAATGACAGTTAGGTCCTGCATTCTTCCAGGCTCAGTGGTTTATAATTTTTAATAGCAAATCTGCTAGATCACCCACTTGCAACCAGGACAGAGTAGCCTAAGAATCTTACAGAAGATTCCCAGGTGTGTGGAAGCAGCAGTCTCTGAATACCACCACAGCTCCTTCTCTGAGTTCCCTATGCTACAGTCTGGGCTCTGCAGACTGTCCCCCTTCCTTTTTCAAATACACCTATTCTGAAGTTCTTCCAAGGTATCATTTTTGGGAGATGTATTGTACTCCAAATATTTGTTGATTCTTTGACTCCAAAACCAGTTTAGAGGCTTAATCTGCTATTGGTTTGAGAGAAGGTCAGAGGAGGTCACAGAAAGTCATGTCTGCTCTCTGCCATCTTGGCTCCACCCCCTGATATATGAATGTTATAGAATATTATTGTTCTATATGAAATGATCAGCAGGACGATTTTAGAGAGGCCTGGGGAGACTTATATGAACTGATGCAAAGTGAAATGAGCAGAAGCAGGAGATCATTGTACACAGCAACATCAGTATTATAGGATTATCAATTCTGATGAACATGACTCTTTCCAACAATGAGATGATTTCCATTTCCAATGATCTTGTGATGAAGAGAACCATCTACACCCAGATAGAGGACTGTGGGAACTGATCATGGGCTATAATATAATATTCTCACTCTTTTTTGATGTTTTTCGCTTGCATTTTGTTTTCTTATTCACTTTCTTTTTTTTAATCTGATTTTTCTTGTGCAGCAAGAGAATTCAATAAATATATTTACACATAAAAAAAATTGAAATTGAGAATCGCCCAATGAGAAGTAGAAAGACTATTCTGATAGTCAGGAAGGATATGATGAGGTTATAATAAGGAACACCTGGACAAATAGTATAAAGAATATCATTAAAAATTGTGCTCAAAAAAGGAGAGATGCCCTGGTTATGTATTTACAGTAAGAAATAACTAATGGACAAACAGTTTGTATGCTCCTTCAATAGTATATATGTAACTTCAAGAGGATGCATGAAGGTCCCCATAGCCCATTACGTTGAATGGGCATGTCCTTGTTAGAGATCAAGGGAAAGATTTTCATAGGTCAGGTATCCATGGAAAAGCTACCAAATGTTTCACTACCCTGAAGGTAGTGGAGGAAATCAGAAGTCATTTGGAATATAAACTGTGGATAGTCTTTGCTTTACATAAATGAGTCATTCCGCAGTTCAATCCTTGAAACAATTACTTTAATGAAATGCAAATTTGCCTGGGGATTGGGGAAAGAGAGGAAGAAAGGAAGAGGGGCTAGGTAAATCTTGGAGAAAGGGGATTATGACTGTCTGACAGTGTTCCTTTTATATAAATTTGCATTATGCAAATTTGACTTTCCTTAAGAATTTGGAAATAATCTATTTTTATTAACATCTTATTTTTTGCAATTGTTAAGACAATTTTTAGCATCTATTTTTACAAAATTTTGAGTTCTAGATTTTTCTCCCTCCTTTCCTGCCCTCCTTTCTTCCTAAATAGTAGATAATTTTATATAAGCTATATATGTATAATTTTACAAAATATATTCCTGCATAAAAGGAGAAACAAATCAAAAGGGGAAAATTGAAATAAAGTGAACAAAAAATATGCTTCAATCTGTATCCAGAATTTATCAGTTCTTTCTCTGGATATGAATAGCATTTTCCATCCTGGGTCTTTTGTATTTGTCTTAGATCATTGTGTTGCTGAGAAGAGGTAAGGCTATCATAGGTGATCATCACATAATGTTGCTGTCACTATATACAGTGTTTTCTAGGAAACTTAGTTCATTCTACATCAGTTCATAAAAGTCTTTCCTTGAATCCATATTTAAAATTAAAAATAACAATTATTTAAATTTTATTGTATAGTACTATGATTTCTCACTCTCTCTCTCTCTCTCTCTTTCTCTCTCTCTCTCTCTTTCTCTCTCTCTCCCCTTTTCTGCAGGCAGATGAGTGACTTGGCTTGGTTCCAAGAGAGGATACTTTTATTTTTTTGTTGTTTTGGTTTGTTTTTTTTTTATTTTAGTAATTTTGTTTATTGTTAATACACATTGCTTTGTGAATCATGTTGGGAGAGGAAAATCAGAGCAAAAGGGAAAAATCATGGAAGAAAAGAAAAAACAGAAAAAAAGAGTGAACATAGTATATGTTGATTTACATTCAGTCACCTTAGTTATTTTTTCTAGATGCAGATAATATTTTCTGTCCAAAGTCTATTGGGATTATTTCAGATCACTGAACTACTGAGAAAAACCAAGACTTTCATAGTTCATCATAGTACATTCTTGCTATTATTGTATACAATGTATTCCTGATTCTGCTTGTTTTGCTTAGCATTAGTTCAATAGTTGGTGTAAATTTTTCCAGGTCTTTCTAAAAATCAGCTTGTTTGCCATTTTTTAAAGAACAATAATAATCCATTACTTTCACATACCACAACTTGTTCAGATATTCTCCAACTGATGGGCATCCAATTCTTTTCCAATTCTTTGCCACCACAAAAAGAGCTGCTACAAACATTTTTGCACATGTGGATCTTTTTACCTCCTTTATGATTTCTTTGGGATACAAACTCAGTAATGGCACTGCAGGGTCAAGGGATATGAACAGTTTTATAGCCATTTGGCATAGTTCCAGATAGCTTTCCAGAATGTTTGGATCATTTCACAACTCCACCAACAATGCCTTAGTGTCTCAGTTTTCCCACATCCCCTCCAGCATTTATCCTTATCTTTTCCCTATCATTTTAGCCAATCTGAGAGGTGTGAGGTGTTACCTCAAAGTAATTTTAATTTGCATTTCTCTAATCAATAGTGATTTAGAGCATTTTTTTCATATAACTATAAATGGCTTTAATTTTATCATCTGAGTCATCTGTTAATATACTTTGACCACTTATCAATTGGGAAATGACTTGTATTCTTATAAATTTGACACAATTCTTTATATATTTTAGAAATGAGACATTTATCAGAAATATTAGCCATAAAGATTTTCCCCCAACTTTGTACTTCCTTTTTAATTTTGTTTCTGTTGGTTTTGTGTGTGCAAAAACTTTTTAAATTTAATGTATTCAAAGTTGTCCGTTTTGCCTTTCATAATGTTCTCCAATTCTTTTTTGGTCATAAATTTCTCCCTTCTCCAAAGAGCTGATAGGTAAATTATCCCTTATTCTCCTGATTTGTTTATGGTATTCTACTTTATGGCCAAATCATATATTCATTTTGACCTTATTTTGGTATGGAGTGTGAGATATAGATCTATGTCAAATTTCTGACATATTATTTTCCAGTTTTCCCACAAATTTTTGTCAAATAGTGAATTCTTATTCCAGAAGCTGGAGTTTATCAAATATTAGATTGCTGTAGGCCTTGATTATTGTGTTATGTGTATCTAATCTATTCCACTGATCCACCACTCTATTTCAAAATAATTTTAAATTATTGCTGCTTTAAAATACAATTTTAAGTTTGGTGCTGCTAAACCATCATCCTTTGTTTTTTTTTTTTTTTTAATTAATTTCCTTGATGTTCTTGATATTTTGCTTTTCCAGATTAATTTTGTTATTATTTTTTTCTAGTTCTACAAAATAATGTTTTGGCAGTTTGGTTGGTCTGGCACTGAACAAGTAAACCAATTCAGGCAGAATTGTCATTTTTATTAAATTAGCTTGGGCTAACCATGAACACTTGATATTTTATTTGAATTTTGTTATTATTTTTTCTGGTTGAACAGAGACTTTTGTCCAGCTCTGCCCACCTGTTCTTGTGTCTAATCCCCATATATCTATTTTTTTTTTGTCAATCCATGTACTATTTCTGCATGTCACTGATCCTCTCCTGCATGTATCTGACCCTTAAATGTCTGCCTTCCTTTTCTCCATCCTTCCTTTCTTGGTTCTAGCACAACCATTCTTCCTTTTGCTCTTGTTTCTCTATCCCCAACTCCCATGAATCCTTGGGCATGGTCTCCTTCTATGCACCTACCTCTTTCCTTTTTCCCCAGAGACAAATTTTCCTTACAAATTTATGGTGGGTCCACTTATCTAAAGGGAAAACTGCCTGTATTGGAGCTAAGCTTTACTATACTTCTACTTGAATTAACATTTCCCTTAGATAGTTTACTATTAAGGGCTTATATCAAGAAGTGGAATATCTTAGAGATATTGCAAGTTCAATTCCAGATCACCACAATAAACCAAATATTGTAATAAAGTGAGTCACATAGACTGTTTGGTATATAAAGTTATCGCAGGGTCCTCAGACTTTTTAAATAGGGCGCCGGTTCACTGCCCCTCAGACTGTTGGAGAGCCGGACTATAGTAAAAACAAAAACTTTGTTTTGTGGACCTTTAAATAACTTGTATTTAAAACTAAATGGATACTAAACTAAAAATGTGAAAATACATGTGGAAGAATTGCTCATATTTAACATATTTAACTAAAAAAAACCTAAAAATGGATAAAATAATGGTCATTGATAAAAATTATTAGCATTTTCCTTAAAATGCTTATATCAATGAGTTAATATTAATACTTGTGAGTCAAGAATTCATAATTTTACCTGCATTGGGAAATTTAAATCTTAGATAAATTTACAAGAAACATACTTAAAACAGAGTTAAAATAAGTTACTAGAGCAAATCTATTATGTTTCAGATGAATTCAAAAAAATAACAATCATGATTTCAAATAAAGCTACAGTCAATACCAATACAAACACAACTAGTTTATTGTGCTTTATTTTATTGTAGGTTTTTTTTTTTTTTTAATCAACTGAAAGTTGTAGCAACTCTTTGTCAAGCAATCTACCAGTGCCTACCAGTGCCTATCTGTCACATTTTGGTAATTCTCACAATATTTCAAACTTTTTCATTATTATTATATCAGGTATGGTAATCTGTGATCAATGATCTGTGATGTTGCTGAAATTTTGGAGGAGTAGCACAAATAGTGGCCATACAGCAAATGCAATCCATAAATGTTGCATGAGTTCTCACTGCTCCACCTACTTCTTGGTCCAGTCTCTGTCCCTCTCCTGATGCCTCCCTATTCCTTGAGACACAATAATATTGAAATTAGGCCAATTAATACCCCTACCATGGCCTCTAAGTATTCTAGAGAAGGAAGTGTCAATCAATGGGCAAATTTCATTGCTGTCATTGTAAGAAACTGGCAGTCACTATAACCTTCAGCAACTACCACCTGTTCAGTCAGAAGCTATCAACACTGAGGAAAGACACTTCACCAGCAGAAAGATTACAACTCACTGAAGAGTAGATGATAGTTACCATTTTTTAGCAATAAAGTGTGTTTTTATGCACATTGTTTTTTTTTTTTAACATAATACTATTGCACAAGTGGTCCTCAAACTATGGCCGGTGGACCAGATGTGGCAGTTGAGGACATTTATCCCCCTCACCCAGGGCAATGAAGTTTCTTTATTTAAAGGCCCACAAAACAAAGTTTTTGTTTTTACTATAGTCCGGCCCTCCAACAGTCTGAGGGACAGTAAACTGGCCCCCTATTTAAAAAGTTTGAGGACCCCTGCGATAACTTTTATATACATTGAGAAACCAAACAGTCCATGTGACTCACTTTATTACAATATTTGGTTTATTGTGGTGATCAAATTGAACTTGAAATATCTCTAAGATATTCCACTTCTTGATATATGTCCTTAATAGTAAAGTATCTATTACTTTACTATTCAATTCAAGTAGAAGTATAGTAAAGCTTAATAAAATTATAATAGGAGAGGACCATATTGATACTCCTTCCATATCTAGATAAATCAATCCAAAAGATAAACAATAAAGTGAAGGACCTAAGTAGAATTTTTGAGAAATTAGGGATGATAGATTCATGGTGATTAGTGATTAGGGAGAGAAAGGAGTTTCCATATATACGTTCTGACTATATATGACACTATTACAAAAATTACATAAATTTATATAAGTATAAATTATTCACTGATCACAGTGATATATATATACATATATATATATATATATATATGTGTGTGTGTTTAATAAAGGGTTTTTAAAAAAAGAATTACAAAGCAAAACTAAATCATATAATTCCAAAGAAATAGTGGATGCAATAATAATTTAAAGCAACAACAGAAAATTTTATTCAAACAAGCTTATGGGCAACAGCTAAAACAATTCTTAAAGTAAATTTCTTGTATCAAAATGTTTTCATCAGTTAAAAAAAAGAGCAAATCAATGAATTAGACAGATAACTTTAAAAAAACCTGGAAAGACAACAAATAAAAAATCTCTAAGCAACAAAGTCAAAATTCTGAAAATTAAAGAGCTTTAAAAAGTTGAAAGTCAAAAGATCATTTAATTTATAAAACTCGGATATGGTGTTTTTAAAGAAAAAACTAACAAAGTATATTCATAGTTAAGTTCATTTTTAAAAGAGAGAAAAACAAATTATCCTTATCAAAAATGAAAAATGAGCACTTACAACAATTGAAGAGAAAATAAAAGAAATTATTGGAAACAATTTTACCCAATTATACACTTCCAGAATTGATAATTTAGAGAATTTAGATGACTACTTACAAAAATATAAAATATCCCTCTTAACAAAAGAAGAAACAGACTATTAAATAATCCAGTATTAGAAAATTGAATGAGTCATGAATGGTTCTAACAGATATCAAAGAATAACTAATTTAAAGATTACAAACCTGTTTTCACTTATCAGAAAGGAAGGAATCTTCCCAGTCTCTTTCTGTGATACAAATATGGTCTTAATACCTAAACAAATGAGATAAAAAGGAAAGAAAGAAAACGAGGAACAATATTCCCAATGAACATTGATAGTATTTACGAGTTGGCTATAATAAAATATTAGAAAGATAATACATTATGTCAACCCCTTGATAACATAATTGATCAGTATCACATACTGGTATATTGGATACCAAAAAAGGTTCCTTTACTATCAATAAGCACGTATGTGCCAAGAACTGTTTTAAGTACTGAGAACAGAAAATGAGTCAAATAGTAATCCGATCATCAAGGAGATCACAATATAATAGCTAGCACTTCCTTGTTTTTCCTTAAATATATGTAAATATAATATAAAGCTATTTTTATTTTCAAAATATGTGCATAGTTTTCAACATTAATTCGTGCAAAACCTTACATTCTAAATTTTCTCTCCTCCTCTTCCTCTTCCTCTTCTTCCTTCTCCTCCCTGGCTCCCCTCCCTCCCCTAGACAGCAAATAATCCAATATATGTTAAATATGAGCAATTCTTCTACACGTATTTTCACAATGATCATGCTTGCACAAGGAAAATCAAATCAAAAAGAAAAAAATGAGAAAGAAAACAAAATGCAAGTAATCAACAAGAAAAAAGTGAAAATACTCAACCTGTTTTACTTCAGTTTCCTCATCTAAAATAAGTTGGAGAAGAAAATACAAAACCATTCTAGTATCCTTGCCAAGATAATCCCAAAGAGGGTCACAAAGAGTTCTATATAACTGATAATGACTAAACAATAGCCTAAGGAGTTTGACAGTTCTCTGGCTTCAAATGAACCTTAAACAATTTGGATATATTAATTTTAATGCCTTTTAAAAAATGATTATGTAGTCGAAAAGCCTTTTTTATTGTTCATCAGTTTCAGAAAAGGATTTGCCCAACTTGAGGGCAGTGAAGACTAAAAGACCAACAACCAATTCTCAGATAGGCAACTGGACTTGCTAACAGGCTTATGATGATTTAAATTTCACCTCTAACATTATCTCTATGGTTCTTGGCAAGTCACTAAATCTCTCAAGTTCTCATTTTATTCATGCATAAAGTATACATATCAGTCATCTCACCCAGAGTGAATAAAATCAAGTGAAATCATAGTGAAAAGACAAAAGATTGATAAAATTCATTTAAAAAATAAAACCATTATATGCATGAATTTTTACTTATATATGTACATGTATAACACATGTGTGTTATATATAATATAATAAAACATGCATGTATATTTTATATAATAATAAGCACTATGGTCAGTTGTTAATGATAGTATATATTCTATATGTAAAACATAATTATAAAGAAAAATAATTGATTTCTTAATTTGTTTCTAAGAGACTATCATAAAGTAAAACATAGCATGAGTCTAAATATCTTAGTAAATCAGATCCAAAATTACTTAAATTCCAGAAAAGTGCAAATGAATCTTTTACAATAAAAAGAGGAAATGATGTAGTTATTAGAGTACAGGACCCAGAATCAGAAAGGCTTAGGTTTAAAGTCTGTTTTTGACACCAAGATATTTTAACTTTCCTGGCCCTCAGTTAGTTGAAAAAACTAATTATATATAATATATCCATATATATTTCATAGGGGAGAGGGAGGGAAGAAGGAAGAAAGAGTAAGAGAGAGGGAGGTGTCTTGTATATATTTATGTGTACATGTTTAAACAGGCAGTATTATCCTGTAACCTTAATAATCTAGCTTTATTTTGTTATTTTTTTTTACTGAAGCAATTGGGATTAAGTGACTTGCCCAGGATCACACAGACAGGAAGTGTTAAGTGTCTGAGGTCAGATTTGAAGTCAGGTCCTCCTGACTTCGGGACTCTATCCACTACACCAACTAGCTGCCCCTGTAACTATTTTTTTTAACTAAAATCAATGCATGTGGCAAATATTTGCAAAATAAAATAAATTTTTAAATGAATGCAAAATCCCAACCCAGAAAAGTCTGTGTAATAGCTAGGTCCAGACTCAAAGAGTCTTGGATTTATGTCTCATTGCAGATACGTACTAATTGTGTGACTTTACTTTTATGAGACTTTGTTTCCTCATCTGTAATATTAGGCATTGGATTCAATAATTTCTAAGGCCCCTTCCAGTTCTCAATCTTATGCCTCATTAAGTTTTTCACTGTCATTCTAATTCATATTTTCCATAAATTTCAATTAAATTTGCTCAAATATACAGTTGTAAAATAAACAGATAAATAAAAGAACACTCTTCCCATTGAGAAAATCCCCAAACACAAAGTTCTGAAAAGATGAATTCATAAGAATTTAAAATTAATAGATAGCTATTCATTTATTCTTCCCTAAGGGTGCTTCTTTTCAGCTGGACTGAGGAAAATAAGTTCAGTTTTCTTTTACATAGTATAAATAATATTGGAGCTAGATTGCATCTGTCATAGTTGAAAATACTGTATTTATGTCTCCTTATAATCCATTCATTGCTTTATGGACCCAAAGTCCTCGAGGGAGTGTCACAAATCCACATAATGTTCCTGAGTGTTACATTTTGCATTTGGATCTATGATTTAGCTGACAGATGTGAATAAACACTTGTAATCGGGGAACTCTCTGATGACTCCACATATGTGGAAACTGAAGAGTACAAGTTTGCACTAAGGTCAACATTAGCTTATTCACAAAATGCTCTTCCATGTTCTTCCCTTTTCTGGAATTTAAATCATTCTGTATCTACATCCAAGACATTTGTATTTTGCATGATAAAATTCAGTTGGAAATGAACTGAGAAAACATTTAATTTTTTGTAATTATGTTTTACATATAGTATACATGCTATTAATAGCAATTGATCATAATGTTTAAAGATTACAAAGCATCTATTATCTCAGAATAAGTAAATAGGGTGGATATTATCATTCCCATTATAAATAAAAAACAGCAACTAGAGAAGTTAAGGGATTTGAGTGTAGTTATATAGCAATTCAGTATCAAAAGCAAATTTTAAACCCAATTCTTCCTGACTCTGGGTAATGCACTCTAGCCATTATAGGTGACTATAAGGTCTTTTGACCTTAAAAGAATCATTTGTATATTTTATATAAGAAGCAAATCTTCTGTATATCATATTTCAATGACGTAACATCTAATATGGTAGCAAGAGATTTGAAATACTGTCTGATTCATTCACTCTAATATTCCCCCCAAAAAAAATTTCAGATCAATCCCTCAAGATCTAGTTTTAAAGTTAAGAACCAAGATTCTGATATGCCTAATTGGAAGACTGAAAACGCTTTTAAAAATGATAAGATACTTTTCATTTATTGGCTTTTAAGAAACATTAATAGCCAATAAGTATCTCAGTATCTCAAATTTATGGTATACATTATATATGTATATGCATATACATATATAATGCATATGTATTAATTTTTTGAGAAAAAAAGAGTGTTGAAAGACTTTTAAAATCCATGATTCATGGGATTTTTCTATAGCATCTACCCATTCTATACATTTTTATAAAAAATCCAATTTAGCTATAAAGTAGAAATATGACTGAATCAAATGGCAACTACAAGTTAGTGGCCAAGGGTTCTTCCCAAAATTGTCTCTAAAAAGAGTCTAATTATAATTGTGCTGTTTTTCCCTCTACTGTGATCTCCAGTACCTAGAATCTCTACTCAGTCCTCATCTCCTAACAAATCTGGAGAAACTCCATCAACATCAGTTCTGTTATTTTCTATTCATCTATTGTTGCATCCCACCCTAGTCCTCACCTTTGATATAACCTCTCATAATTCCATCAAGACTTTGCAAGTATTTAATGATACTGTCACATCTAGGCATTTGCCAGAATCTATTTCTATCCTTTGATCAGTAGATTAACTCTTTCAAATCGATGTTTACATAGCTTACAAGGTATCCATCATAAATTTTGCCATTTTTGAGCTCAACCAATATGAGGTGATTCTGGGCTGCCTTCAGTAAGAATGACATGAGTAGCATGACATGAGCCAGGACAGAATAGGACTGGACACAGGACCTGTATTGAAAATTGAAAGCATAAGTTGAATTCCTGAATTTCTTTGTGTATATTGTTATTTATTTTGTTGTTCACCATTTCACAAATAAAATTTTTTGCCATTTTTTGCATTTTGTAATTTTATAAATAAAATAAATATTTTTATATGGACCATGATATTTGCTAATTTAAATAGTTAACATTTATAAAGAGAATTCATTTATTATGTAGCATGCTGCAGTTGAAGTAATGCTATATTCATTAAAATGTTGATGAAATTCCATTTAAAATTTTTTCTTATTCAATCAAACAGAATTCATTAATTGTGTTCTTAATTCTGTATGTTTTTATCTAAACAACTGCCTCAAAATTGGGTTGAGGGAATGGTCTTTAACTGGATAATTTTTGATGTTTCTAGATTCTCACTGTAACTACATATTTATGGTCTTCATCACATAGACATTATATTCATGTCTTTCTTGCCTTCTGTTTATCCCATGTTTAAAATAGTCTTTATAATGATGTAATCTTCCTAACACACTGCTCAGATCACATTATAACTCATTTCAAAAATATTCAGTGGTTCTTTATTGCCTATGAAATAAAGTATAAAAAACAGACGACTCAAGTGTTGTGGAAAGCAGGATAAAAGTCACACATCACCCTCAGAATTTTTTAGTCAAGGCAGTAGTTACTTTGCAAAGAATAGAACTGATTATATCATCTATCATTGTGAAAATAAGTAAAGCACATCAATGATAAATGTAAATTATGGTTTGAATGTTTTTTAGAAATAAACAAAATAATTTTAAAAAATCATTTGGAGGAATAGAACTAGAAACCTGAAAAAAAAAAAACCTCAAATGTAAGATAATTATACACTTAATTATGTGGTAAAGTTCTAGTATCCTTAATACATAGGGAATTAACATAAATATATAAAATCAAGAGCTATTTCTTAATACAAATAGCATAAAGGATATGAGTGTTTTACTCTATGGAAGAAGTGCTTTTTAAAAATACTCAATAAGCACAAAACTTGATTCAAAGCTGAACTTGAGGAAGAGAGAGGGTTAGATTGCCTATGTGAAATTGTGCATCACTTTGAAGGACTCCAAGATTCTCCTTGCAACAACAACAAAAACAAAACATTCTTTAAACACCAATAAGAGAATACAAAACAGTCAATTGAAAAGGGAATGATTTGCTCTTAGTCTACTGGAGATTCAGTGTCACTGGGATTGTCTTCCAGTCATGCTATAATTAATTCAGTTCGACAAAAGTTTATTAACTAGCATAATTTGTAAAAAAAAAAAAAAGTTTTCTTTATTTTTCTGGTTACATGTATACATTAATTTTTTAAAAAAAAAACATACATTTCTTTATGAATCATATTGGAATAGAAAAATCAGAAGAAAAGGGAGAAACCACGAGAGAGAAAAAAAACAGAAGAAAAAAGAGGAAAAAACGAACACAATACATGCTGATTTACATTTATTCTCCATAGTTCTCTTTCTGGATGCAGATGGTGTTTTCTATTCAAAGTTTATTGGGGTTGTCTGGTATCATTGAACCGCTGAGAAGAACCAAATCTCTCATACAATCTTGCTGTTACAGGAATACGTTGTATTCCTGGTTCTACTTGTTTTGCTCAGCATCAGTTCATGTAAATCTTTCCAAGTCTTTCTAAAATCAGTTAGTTAATAATTCTTATAGAACAATTTTATTCCATTCTTTTCATATATCATAACTTATTTAGCCATTCTCCAGTTGATGGGCATCTATTCCCTTTCCAATTCTTTCTGACATGATTTCCTAAAGAAGAATTAAAATTACAAATGACTACATGAAAATAAGCACAAGTTCAAAATGAACTTGCTATTTTAATTTACATCTGCCTTACTATGAGTGATTTGGTTTCACCAAGAGAATTTTACATTCAGTAATTAGGTCCAAATATCATTATATCAACTCATTATTGTGTAAGAAAAGTGATAAAATTGTCCCTTTGAATCACTAATGATAAATGGAAGTCAAAGGCAAATTTAGATTTACCCAAGTATTCCAGCAAATCCCTTTTTGGTTGCAGAGAACTAAAAACATAGGTGATAAATTACATAATAATGCATTAGAATGTGTTTATACAATAAAACATGATGACATGAGTGAAAATATTTCCCTTACAGGAAGTTTCCTATGATAGTGAATCACCTGTCTGGTCCTACTCACCTTTTTATCTTCTCCTCCAGGGAATGTAAGAAATTCCTCAAAGTTCTATTTAAAAATTTTCTCTGTGGCATGGTTCTGGGTTCTTAAAAAATGTTCCATCCCAGAAAAGTACAAATTCTGATAAGATTCTACCATTCTGGAAAGGTATGAAGTATATCCCTGGGAAAGAAACACATCTGTTTTTTTGAGGACCTGAATAGCTAAGGAAGAAAAGACAAATCACTAAGCATCTGGCCACCTGGATAAAGAATTCAATTTGGCCATAGAAACCCATGAAATAAAGACAAATCAAAAAATGGCCTTCTGTCCTGTATAATTCATCTGCTTTACAGTAACAGTAGTAGAATTGTAAGAATGAGTTCTAAGAATCACACAATTTTTAGACTATGAATAGCTTTAATTTGATCATTAGTTCTTTCGATGTAAGATTTTTGAGTAGACATAATAGTAGATGAGCTGAATCATAACAGTCTTGAGAGTTTTGTTATCAAGGAAGTAAGAAGAAAGAATAATAATAATACAAATAATATTAGCTTTTGTATAGTACTTTGAAGATTTGTAAAGTATTTTATGTACTTTATTAGGTTCTCAAACCACCTGATGAGATAAGTACTATCATTACTGCAAGGTAGGAAAGTAACTTATGTAATGACAAATAGTAAGTGTCTAAAGCAGGATTAGAATTTGGGACTTAATCTTTAATATATGCATGTTGAGTGAAAATTAATTTTGAGACAGTAAAAATAACATTTTAAGGGTGTGTTTGTGTAGATAGATTCTACACAATGTTTAATAAGCTTCAGATTGTATCCATACTACCTCACAATAGCTGGTTGGAATGTGGGGAGGGAGGGGTAAATTATCCCATCTTGTGAAATCCTCAGATATTTGGTATTCCTTGGATGACACCCAGTTTAATTTTTAAAAACTTTTCATCTCTATTTTTTGTATTTGATGAAATGTATGTAGGTAAATGCTATCTACTAGATGGTCCTTTCCTAATCAAACTATTCCCCAAATTCATCCTGACTTTCCTATATCTATACTTTCTACTTTTGCCATTATAGAATGGCCATTTTTCATCTTTGAATTTTGAAACTTTCCATTGTTTCAAGATCAAATGGTCCTTCTTCTATGAAGTCAGCCTTGCAAGTTCCCCACAAAAAGTTTTCTCTTTCTCATCTAAAGTCTTGTAGTACTTCGTTTCTATCTCTCTTAAGCCTTGTCATTATGTTTTATATTATAAATTACTTGCATACACATATGTTTTATCTTTCTCTCTAAAAAGTAAGCTATACAAGGGCAGATCTGTTTTCCTTATTTTTCTATTTCTCTCAACATCTAACTACTCACAGACAGGAGGTTCACAATAAAGTTTACTCAATTGTATTCAAAAGTAGACAAATATATATAATTATATATAAAACATATATATAAATTAGAGTAAATCAAAAAGATACTTAAGAACAGGCTTTAATATCATTAATATGTAGAGAAACCTAGGAAAAGAAATTTCCATTTGGGTAAATTTTTTTTTCCTGCTTAGCTGAAATAATTTTACTCTTGCATTGCTATTATTCCTCTTTCAAAGTGCTTTAAACTTGACAGGGGTCTATTTGGTCTGGCAGAAAAGTATATTTCATTGTAAAATAAAATTAATACCAATGATGATATTGCAAATAAAACAGAACAAAAAATATTACAACCACAGTTTTTACAAAAGAAGGGTGTGACACATCCATTTCTAAGATAGTAATTAAAACTGTAAAATTAATGGATACTATTTTCACCCCAAAGCAGGCATATATTCAGATTCCTTCCACCAGCACTGACAGAATACAAATGGGTTGAGTATTACTTTTCCCCTCCCTGAATTTAGTCTTCATATACATTAGTGTAATGAAAATTATCATAGAATCTTAGGGTTGGGAGGGACCTTTGAGGGGTCATTTGATTCATCATCCTACTTACAAGCAGCTTCACAGTCACTGATCCCCAACAGAGGAAACTGATCTTATATTTAAGATTTCCATATTGAAAATGCCTACAGAAGTAATACTTAGTAACACTTACTACAATAAAAGAATCATGTATAGTGTGACTGAAAGATTACAAATAGAATTGTAATTGGCTTTTCTCTTTAATTACATCATATATATATATATATATATACTGACTTGGACTCAATGTAACAAGTTTCACTGGACTATGAAATGAAAAATTCCTGCCTGAAGCATAGAGAGATTACAGTATCTTGATATCATTGCTGTGCTGAGCCATTTGTTTTAAAATATGCAACAGAGGAGTCATAGCATTTGGATCAGTTAAAATACATTGAATAGTAAGATTAAAGACTAGATTTTTCTACCTATGATATAAGTTGACATATACAAATATATTATACAGTATATAAAACATGCTTTTATCTGTAATATAATAATATATAATGCACATAAGTATAATATATATACCAACATATATATCATATGATGTACAATTAGTCCAAAGCTAAGACATTTCATGCATATCACTACAGAAAAATTTCCTACTATTAGTTCCCCCCTAAAATTGAGGCATATTCTTCCAGAAATGCACACAGTATCAGTGGGGGAAGAATCAACATTTATAGGGAATACATGTGAAAAGGCCCAACCATAGGTAATATATTTTGTTAGAACACACACATCTAGTCCAAAACATGACTCTTAATTCTTCAGAACCACTAAAATCTTATAGTGATGCTATTATACTGCTCCCATCATGCTTGTTTCCTGCTGGCATTATACCATCTACTAGGCAGGTTTCATAATTTCTTCAGACTCTACTCTGGTACAATGTATTCTAGATATAACTTCATCAGACATTAATCTGATGAACATTGTTTTACTGGAGTTTTCTCCTCAGTATTTTGGATAGTGAATTCAAGCTCCCCAGAAGCAATTTATCAACTTCAGGTCTTAGCTCTTTAGAATAAAGAATATAGTCCTTCTAGCTAGTTAATGTTCTTATCCTTATTCTTTTATTTAGATTTCTCTTCCAGAGATTCACATTCCTAGTTCAAGGATCAAATCTTAGAATATTGTGAGCATCCCAAGCATTTCCAATATTCAATCTCTCAAGCTAGGCAAGTAGGTTACTTGTCTAATAAGAACAAAGTGGCTCTGGGATTTGGATTTCCTAAGTTTTCAAACACAAAATATCTTCCATTCTCCCAAGGTAGAAGAGTAAAAAGAGAAAAGGCAAAGGAACAAACTAGGCCCAGAGCAAAGTCATAGTCTGTGTCACTTGCCTAATAACATTGAAAACTATTTGTATACAAACAAAACCAATTCAAAACTCAAGAGTAGCTTTGGGACACTGTTTTACATCAGCAAACAATAAAACTAAATTAATTACAATTCCACTAGCTTGAATTGTTCAAAGACAGACCAAAATTTAATTTGCCAAACTAATTAATAGAATAAGGCAAACATTTATACATTAAGAACAATGCCCCCCAAAAATTCTTTTCATTTACTACTTTAGCAGTAAAATGTGCAATCAAGGCATGTATGTGCATTTAATTAGAAATGATTCTTTTCTGTTTCTTAAAGTACTTAGGAATTTCTCTGGCACTCTTAATTTTTTTTTTTTTGGAGGGGGGAGCTTGGTCTTGCTCCTATGAGTAATATTATTTGAAAATAATAACTGCATTCCATTTCAAAGATTCTAAAATCTATATTTTCATTAAAGTAAAATGATTCAATCCACTCATTTCTCCTGTTTTTCATATATATGACTTCCTGATCAAAGTTGGCAAGATTTTATTGCATTTCTTATTTATTAAATGACTTACACACACTGTGTTTTTCTAACAACTACAGGGAAATACAGAGAAGACTCTGTCCCTGATCTTTAAAAAGCAACATTAAAACATGCAGATGTGATAACTATCTGACATCATATGAAAATAATACAAGACTTGTTATAAGGCAACCTTTATTGAATTTGTTAAATTCAACAAGCAACTATTAAATGTTTGTCTCATGCAAAACATTTTTCTACATTTGGATAACATAAGGGGAGAAAATGACAGAGTTTTTAATCTTAAGTAACATGTGTTCTAATTAGGAATGAGGCAAAGTGAAGAAAGAATAAGACATGTATCTATTCAGAATTTAAACAAATGTAGTTTCATTAATGTGGACCTATTCCCTAATAGATAGTCTTTGTGAACTTGTAATGCTCCCAGATTTGTTACAACATGGTCAATTCAATCATAAGCCTTTTTTACACTTGACTTTGCAGGTCCTTAAAAAATGGCAACAAGGGCTGGCTCTAGGCTCATAGTTAAAGATTTGCCAGTTGAGTAAGACCAATGTGATGTGGCTTCTAACTATCTAGAATCACCTGTATGACATGATGACTCATTAGAAGAGGATATGGCATCAGGAATAGTAGAAATAGCATTTACCTTAGAATCAGGAGACCAAAATAAAAGAACTTCCACAAATATTCCACTAGATTTGGAGTTTAGGAAGAGTTTAGATCCAAGATCTTACCTCGGATGCTTGCTATGTGACTTTAAACAAATCCCTTCACTTCCCTAAGATTCAGTTTCTTCATCTATAAAAAAGAGTTAATATAGCACTTAACTTCACAGGGTTGCTGTGAAATTTAAATTGGGTAATATGTATAAAATGCCTCTGAAATTTTGAAGTGCTTTATAAATGTCTATGATTATTTTTCTAAGAGAAAAGGACCAATTTTATCCAGGGAATATGTATAATACTTCTCAAACTTTGAAGTGTTATATAAATTTCTATTATCATTATTTTTATTCAATGAAGAAGGGACCAATTTTAGCTAGAGAAATTAGGGAAGGTTATTTGTATGTATGGTAGTTATGGAGAGAAAAAAAATCAAAGATGATTAAGATTTCAAGCTTGGATGTCTGAATGATGGCACCATAAGCAGAAATAAGGAAGTTGATATCAATTACAAATAAGTATTTGAGTTCCAAATAAGTAACCTGTTAAAAATAAAGAGAAATGAATCTAGAAGGGGGGAATATCACTTTGAGTTGTAGTAGTGAGAGAAAAATTTATCCTCAGGTGGGTTCTCCTGATGTATCATATGATCATTGCAAAGTACTTGGTTTGGATTAAAGACAAAATGAAGTGACAGAGAAAATCTAGTTTCAGGATCAAGTATATGGTTAGGTTTTTGTTTGATACCTTCATTTTAGTTGAACAAATATGCCCTACAAGTCAGAAAGAAGTAGTAGTAGTAGAACTAAGTAGAATCTTCTAATCTATTCTTAGAATGAAAGGTAAATAATTCAAGCTCAATTTAAATTGTTGTATGTTAAAGAAAAGATCTGTAATATTTAAACTAAGAAGTTTTTTTTAAAAGAAACATTTTTTCAAATAATAATTTTAGCATGGATTCTGTCAATATAAAGTTATTATAAAATGAAATAAAATATAAAATAAAAAATGATAATTTTATTTAAAAAATAGAAAACAACATTTAGCACTGGTATTTTGAAGATTAATAATTATGTAAAGAGTTAGCACTTATACAATATAAGGTATATACCAATAATTCAACCAAATAAACATTTATTTATCATTCTAGGCACTATACCAAGTTTTGAGGAAACAAAGGCAAAACAAAACAAATCCTGTCCCCAAGGAACTTACTTTTTCTGGAGGAAAATTACATATTATTATCTGTCTCTGTCTCTCTGTCTCTATCTGTCTCTGTCTCTGTTTCTGTCTCTCTGTCTTTCTCCATATGTGTGCGTGTTTGTGTGTGTATTTGTGTCTGTGAGTGTGTGTGTATGTGTGAAGGGGAACAGAATATATATATATATATATATACACACACACACACACACACATACACACACACGTCTGTGTGTACTTGTCTCTCGGCCTCTTATCTAGCTATCAATTTCTGTATCATTTATTTTTAACATCTGGACCTGTGATCCTGTAATTTCATTGGTATAGGGAATTTCCAATGAGGAAATTAAAAGAAATATATAAAGTAAATATGAAATAATTTCAAATAAGTAAATACTAAGAAAATAATCATTTACCAAATACAGTATCCAAAGTGCAAGAAAAAAATCAACTGAGAGTGATTTTAGAGACAAAGACTTAATTCTGATTAACGAGGTGACAAGAAAGGGACAATAGCGTTTCCTTTAAAATAGATATAATTGCATCTAGAGTCAGAGAGAGTGCTCCATAAATACCTCCCAAATTCACTCAGAGGTCCAAATTCCATTTTCATTGAGGATTGAGTGACACCTTGATTGTCGCCATCCATCAAACTAAAGAGTAAAAACAATGTATTCTTATGCATTAACAGAAGTACAACAGACTAAACAATAGAGACAATAAGAGGAGGAACAGAGCCAGAAAGAAGGCAGTATCTGGACTCATGTAAATAATAGAGCACAGTAGCTGAATGACCAGAAACTAGCTTGAGTACATTACAGAGAGAACATCAGAGAAACAGAATATTATTGTTCTAATTAGAGATGTCAGAAAAGTGAAGAATAACAGACCTCTCCATTTCTTGTCTGCAGTATATAAAATTTTCATTTAAATTCTACAGTCAAGTCAATGCAAGAAAAGAGGAGGGTTTTAATGCAGATCCTTTAAGATGGTCAGCCTCCTCTCACTAATGAACTACTACAGAAGGCAAATGTACAGTGTACTCATGTGTCTGGTTTTTATCAGATACAAGAAACCTTTTTACTCTAAGGAAAAAGACATTTCACTATACAATTTTGCAGAACTAAATTATGAGTCAAAGGTTATATTTAACTCCTGAGATATACTATAAACAGAGTGATGGAGATAGTAAGAGCTTCCTCAAACTTCTATATGGAGGTTGAATAATAGAAAACAGAAAAACATAAAGAGACATCATCTGGCCCAGACAAAGATCTAAATTGTTATATGATTTGAGGATATTGAAATGAGGCATATTTTTCACCTAGCTTCCAATGTGCAGTCTTAATACATAGTTCCACTCTACCTAACTTGAGATTTGACTGCTGCTATTTGTGAGTGGAAAGCTTTATTTATCAACCCCTCTGTGAATAGACTAATTGAAAATCTTGTTCTCATCGATGGGTTTGCCTATTTGTAAGTGGTCATATATAGCTCTGAGACATTGAAATCTCTTTCTAGTAACTAGGTTGTCACTATGTCTTCTTGTAATTCAAATAATTTTTTCTTTTAAATTTAGGTGTTAAGGTATTTGAAGCACCTAAATGAACCATTGGCATTAGTTTGTGGTTTCTGACTCCTCTCAGTATAATGTAGTCTTTAGTTTATTCCTTTGTACTAGCACCAATCTAAAAAGCATTTTAAATTATCCAAATAGTTAATGTTAATCTCAAACATTTGAGGCTGCCATATTGCTTTAGCCATCTTTTTTGTGATTTACCTTTTTGCTAAAATAATGATTCTTCTTTTTGAATAAATTTGGTTGTATCAAATCAAGAAAAAAAATCTATTAAATATTTGCAAGATACTACATATTGTGTTTAGTTCTAGGCATACAAATAATGGCAAAAACATTATGTGTTTTCAAGGATTTACAATTTAATGGAGGAAACAATCTGCAAACATCTATATAACAGCAAGATGTATTATGTATGTATGTATATATATACATGTACACATATTTATATACATATACATACATTTCACAACATATACAGAGAGAGACAGAGAGATTCATGTAATTACCTTGTTTATTGTGTGCATATATATATCTTATGTATACTCATGTGCATACACACATACAGATATGCATAGGATGAATCAAAGATAATTACTAATATACATATCTCTATATACATTCATATCTATATACACTCATAAACCAAAGATAATCACAAAAAGAAAAAATTAAATAAAAGCAAGTGATCATAGTCAAAGGACATATTACTAAAAAAATTTTTAATATGTAAAATGTTGCAAGTTTATGTCAATAAATGTAATTAATTATCAATCTATACAAACAGTTAAGTAAAAGATTGACAAAAAATAGAACTCTGTAATTCAGTTAAAGGTGGACTTAAGGTTTTTACCACTTTTTAAAAGATATATGAAAAAAGAAATAAAATAAAAGCAAGGAGAAAAATATTTAATGAAGCTATTTTGAAATCATCTTTCATTTTTAGTTGTTTGTTATCCCTTGAGGTTAAGATGAAGCATTTCTCATTGACACTCACCTAGTTTTTGACATTTTGGAAATTAAACCATACTTTCAATGATTCTGCTCTGCTCATCATTAGAAAAGACCATTTCTTTAACAGTAATATTGTTCTAGGAACAAGCAATATATTTGCAAATTATGGAACATTATAACTCAGATAAGTTAAAATATAAGTAACTCAGTGAAAACTAAAATGATGCATGAAGGGAATAAGCAAGCTATGGAGTATTACTAGTTATGATAGGCACACTAAATGTGGCAAAAAACCAAAGCTAACCAAAACAAAAATCATAGAGGATAGATATTAGAAAGGAGGTGAGGAAATAAGGTATTCCCTGGGCTAATGCCAGACTACCTAAATGATCTGTTTCCATTTTCTTTCCAATCCAGTCAGTCATTCAAAATATTGCTCAAACTCTTTTTGCTTCCTACTGCCTACTGAATACAATTCAATCTTTTTGGCTTGACTTTCATGTCACTGCAACCTTCCTTTCCAGCTATATTTCACATTATTCCTATTCCCATAGCTACATGTCCACACAACATTCCTTAAATACATTCCATAGTTTCTTCTTTGTGTTTGCTTATATAGTTACTTCCTTGAACCTCTACTTAAAACTGCTGAAATTCTATATTCTTCAACCTACATCAGATATTGCTGCCTCTAGAATGGAAGATCCAGTTTCCTGAACTGGAATAAATCTTTTCTTTCTTGAGACTCATAGGCAATACATATATATTTTTTACTTTTCTACATAATTAATGCTTCTTTTATTTTGCGTCCTTTTTTCCTCCACTAATTTTTAAGAATATAAAAGAATATCAATATATGCTATATCTCTTGTGAGTTTTTTAATTATATAGTTGGGATTGATTATAAATATTTGTTGAATTTGGACAAAATGACAAAGCCACAAGTGTCCCAGTCATATAGAGATGAATTTAGAAGATACAGCTCTGACCCACATTCTCAAGTATTTGGTTAAGAAGTCCACCCCTATTGGGATCTATGGCTTTTACTATATGAGCAGAAAATGACTTCTTTGCTGGCCTAGACTCTTATTTGGTATGGTTAACTTACCCATGTATCCGTTAGGATAATTGAAGTCAGGGAAGTTGCATGCAGTGAATCTGGAGGTTGGTAAGTAGGAAATTCTTAGATTTAGGGGCACAAGTAGCCTTTCATGTACAAAGTTCTCATTTTAACCCACCTCAGGCTACCCAGCTTTACTGATTTATAGTTAATTAGGAATGAGATTTTCATTGAAAATTCCAATACTTATATGCTTTTTTGTATGCATTTCAGAACATGTTGGCTGGAGCAAATAATTGTAATGGCACTCAAGAAATGAATGAATACCACAGGGAATAGCTTTAACCGTCCCCCCATCCCCTGCCCCTGACAACCTGTAAGTAAATCCTGCTGTGCTCCCTGTTCACAGAAATATCATTCTGACATCACTCGTGATCACTGAAAGATTTCTTTTCCTATCATTTAACAACTGAATCTCAAAAGCTCATATTATTTTCTGATTCACTGTTTTTTTACTTGCTATCTTACTGTAAAATTCTTTCAACTACAGAAAGAGACCTAGTCACAGGTGTGTATGTCACTTCCCTTATAATAAGCATTTTTAGAGATAGTAAATCTATATATAAATGATAAAAAAAAAATCTAAAATTTGAAAGAGTAAATGTTGTATTCGATTGTACTTTCAAAGTACATTGTTATCAAAGTGCTTACTAAATACAAAATTCTTTTGAAATAGATCTCTTTTCATGTTTATTTTATAGATTGGGACAAATCCTAAAGGCCTGCTTATAACCACTAAACCGAACAGTTGGTAGTGGTCAACAAGGTAAAGTTTATTCTAGTACTCTATTTATACCACTAAAGATGGCGAGACAAAAATAATAGCAAATTTTTACAACTGATTAGAAAACTATTATGATTATAAAAATCCATAAATTACAGAATAATGAAAATATTCAGCTAGTCAGGATGAGACTTGTTATTAAAAACAAGGGAAAGAAATACGGGGCATATTTAGTCTTTGCAAAACCAACTCCCCAAAATCAATATATATTTATTTTAAAAAATTATTGCCAGTGTTGTTTGGATATTAATATAAATTAATATAAATATATATTACACATATATATAATAATAATATAAATACACACATAATTTCACTAACTTTTACCAAATCAGAATTTCACTACTGGATAATACTAATAATAATTATGCTAATTTAATTTATGCACCATATCATAAAGTTTGTAAACTCATGTATAAATTATCTCTTTTAATCCTTATGATTCCCCTGTGAGATAGGTATGGCATTTGGGGCAACTGAGTATGTAAATGTGAATATAGATATAGGTATATATATATATATATATCTGTGGATAATGTGGAAAATAAGTCAGGTAGAAAATATAATATATTCAATTAATGATCTATATATGTGTATCTATTAATTTTTGGCTTCTATTTTCATAAATCCCACATTCATACATAATTTAGCATTTTCCCTAGCATTTAACACAGTTTTCTACAGAAGGAGGCACTTAATAAGAGGATGTCATTTTATTGTTTGTGTATATATATTATGTATGTGTGTGTATGGTGTATGGCCAGCTAGTTGGCACAGTGGATAGAGTGCTGAGCTTGGAGGCAAGAAGGCCTAAGTTCAAATGATCCCAGATACTTACTAACTATGTGTGATACTAGAAAAATCACTTAATGCTGACTCTCAGTTTCCTCATCTGTAAATGAGCTGGAGTAGGAAAAAAAATGAGCTGGAGAAGGAAATGATAAATCTCTGACAAACTATCTTTGCTGAGAAAACCTCAAATGAGGTAACAAAGAATTGAATATGACTGAAACAATGGAACAACCACTAAACATAAACACATATGTAGATAGGTAGATGTAAATATATACATATGTATTAATAATTGTATATGCACATAGCTATAAAAATAGAGATAAAGATGTGTATGCTAGAGAATAATTAAGACAAAGCAATAGAGATTTCAGTTCAAAATCCCAAAATTTATAGGACAATAAAATTTAAGAGAGTGATTCTAAGGGAATGTACAATTTAAAATCTTATTTTTTATTTTTACAATTTTTTTTACAAATTTTACAAATTAAAATCTTATTATCCATCCCTGATCTGTGTGTCTTCTGCAAGTTGCCTCTTAAAAAGCAGCCTTAAAAAGCAGTGTTTCAGGGTCCCTTGGACCCATTGTTGCTAAATTAAGTGAGTTTTTTAGTGATGCTTACTTTTAGCGACTGTTGATTTTTTTCTTGCTTCATTCATCCAAAATGTTCTGGTATACACATTAATTTTTATAATATTTCTTGTTTCTTTAATGTGAATACTCTCTCCATTGACACAGATTACAGTAGGTCTTAGTACTAGGAGATAATATGTACAATTTGCTATTGCCAAAACAAATAAATACATAATCATTACCTTGTAGCCAGCCTTTATAGAGTGAATCTTTTCAAATTTTTTTAGGTTAGTCCTCAGATGACAGAAACAGTCTAATACAAAAAATCATTTCATATTCTTGTTCAGCTAAATAGATGTAATATTTTACAGACAAAGTCTTAGATTTACCTCCACACCACAATGAGGCATCAGTATGTATGTATAAAACCAATACATGATATGAAATAATATTACATGTATAAATGTTTAATTTACAAGGAATATTAGTGGCTCACATATGCTACATCAACTCACATATTTGTATAACGATTCATTAAAGATGACATCCCTATATTGTGGGGAAGAACTACTGTAGGGAAGAACAGGCTTCACTTTTTGACTGACTTGGAATAAATAGCACTAGTTACAGAATTTAGTTTCCTAATAGTGTAATAATCCAGCTTTCTACCTTTCTTTTTTTATATTAAAAAAGACATAAAGGAAACATATAAAATAACTTAATTTTCTGCAATGAATTGTAAAATATTAAAATTTGACTTTGAAAAGAAAATTATTCTTATAAAAATCAATTTTGTTTTTTGTATCTAAGTATGAAAAACATATCCAAGGAACTATGGATTAACATAATATACAACTACAAGAAACTAACTGGGTAAGTATTGATGAAAAACATAAGCAAAGATCACTTTATTAATTACAGTTTGTAAAATAAGGCCCCTTATTAAAAAGAAATTATGTGGAAACATGAAAACCATCTCCAAGCCAAGTTAACATACACACTTACATTCAGTTTTTTGAGTAGAAAGGAGCAAATATCAAAAATACATAGAAAAAATGTTTTAGTAAAGAGATAAAAGATTTCAAAGACTATTCAAAAATCCTTTTACCTGAATATCAGGAATATTTTTTCTCAGATAAAAAAATCTCCCATAAATTTCTTAACCTTCCCCTAGCCCTGATATCCATTCTCCAGTCTTGCCAAATAACCTAGAATTCAAACTTCTACTTCCTGGGCCCCCAGACTTCTGAAAGGCGAGAAGCATTTTCCTGAACCTAGCCCCTCCACAGTTCTACTATCCTATCCAAAAGTAACTTTGTTTGCTTTTGTTTGTATCTTCAGCACTTAGAAAATGCTTTTTAAAAATAATTACTTGATTAAAAACATGATACATGATCATTTGATAACTATAATCAAGATTAACTATCAACATCATTTGAGACATAAAAGAGGGAGAAATATGGTCAATTCATCACTGCCAGAGACAATATTTTCTTGAGATTACAAATGGAAAAAAAAGATTCTCTTTATATAATGAGGTACTCCAGATATTTTTGTTTATAAGTGGTATTAAACAGATTCCACTATTATTTTATATTATAAGAAATTGACAATGAGATACACAACTATTTAGAAGTCTGGTCTACCAATCCAATCCAAACAAGCGGAAAGATAGATAATTCTCATTTACTAGATTTATTAGTTTTCTATATTCATACCATTTCTCACATAAACCTTCTTTTTCTCCTAATTCAGAACCTAATCATTCTTTTCCTAGACTTCCACAATAGTCTCCAATTTGGTCCAATTTGCCTTGAATCTTTCTTCAATTCAATAGCATCTTCATGCAATCACTAGATTGAATTGCTAAAGGACTGATTTGATCATCCTGCCCCACTCCTACTCAAAAATTTTATTTTTTCCATATTACCTCTAGGATCACATATGAATTTCTCTGGTATTTAAATCTCTTCAAAATAATCCCCTTCTAACCTTCCCAATTTTGTTAAACATCACTACTGTCCATGTACTCTACAACATAGTTCACACTCCTCACGGTGCCTTTGCAGCAGCTGACCTCTATGCTTGCAAGGTTGCCCTTCCTCACTTTTGTCTCTTAAAAGCCTTACCTTCCTTCAAGATTCAGCTTGAATGTAATCTACTGAAATAGGCCCTTTTTGGTTTATTTCTTTGTTTCTTACTTTCTTCTTTCTTTCTTTCTTTTTCTTTTTTCTTTTTTTTTTCTTTTTTCTTTTTTCTTTTTTTTGGTTCTTCACTCCAGATGGAATACTTTCTTCTTCAAGGTTGTCTTGTATTTAATTTTTAAATATTGGTACATACCTATCTATGAACATGTCTTCTCCATTAAAACATATGTTCTTTGGGAGCAGGAACTATTTTTGTCTTTTTATGTTCAGCACTTAACACTATGCCTGGCATGTATTAAGCACTTTAAAAAAAATGTGTATTGATTAATTCAATTGGATGTGAAGCCCATTGATGTGATCCATCAACATGTTGAATTGACATTGCATAAGGACATTGAACAGGATCTAGAATTAAATGAGAAGAAGAAAACAGATTACATGACATTTGAGAAAATGTTTGAGAAAAAAACTTTAAAGGAAAAAAAAGGTAAGAAAGAGAAAGGAAAAAACAAAGGATAAAAAGGAAGAGAAAAGAGAACAGGGCAAAAAGTTAAGGAGAAGGAAAGGGAAAGAATGTTTCTTTTTTATCAACAAATTCTCCTGATGCAAATATGTCTACAAATTATGAAAAACAATGTCTCCAAAAAATCCAAATTCAGAATCACCCAAAAGGTAACATAAAATGTATTGTGAATATGAATAGACTACAGACATATTTTCCCCTTCTATTTATAGCTTACCCCTTCCCTTTTCCCCTTTCTGCTCCCACTTTTCTATAAGGTGAGAGAGTTTCTCTGTGAAACCAAACATGTCTAATATTTTCTCTTTGAGCAAAAACTGATGAGAGCAAGATTCACACAATATTCATCCCCCTCCTTTCTTTCTCTCAATTATAATAGGTTTCCTTTGCCTCTTCCTGATTTGTAATTTCCCCCATTTTACCTCCATTTCCCCTTTTTTCTGGTACAATCCTCTTTCCACCTCTAGTTTCTCTTTCATATTATAACAATAAAATCAAATTATACATGCACTCTATAACAGAAATACAATTCTCAAGAGTTCTTTTCTTTTTACCTTTTTATGCTTCTTTTGAGTTCTGTATTTGGAGGTCAAAAATTTTGTTTAGCTCTGGTCTTTTCATTAGAAATAAATGGAATTTACCAGTTTCATTGAATGCCCGTTTTCTTCCCTGGAAGAAAATGCTCAGTTATATGGGGTAGTTTATTCTTGGCTGCCTTCCAAGTTCCTTTGCCTTTCAGAATATCAGATTCCAGGCCCTTCAATACTTTAAGGTGAAAGCTGTTAGGTGCTAGGTAATCCTAATTGTGACTGCTCGATGTTGTTTTGGTTTTGGTTTTGTTTGTTTGTTTGTTTTTTCTGGCTATTTGTAATATTTTTTCTTTAATCCAATAGTTCTGAAATTTAGCCACAATATTCCTTGGAATTTTAATTTTAGGGTCTCTTTCAGGAGGTGTTTGGTAAATTCTTTTAATGGCTATTTTAACCTTCTGATTCTATGACATCTGGGCAGTTCTTTTTGATGATTTCCTAAAAAATAGTGTCTAGGCTCTTTTTTTCATCATGGTTTTTAGAAAGTCCAAAAAATCCTTAAATGGTCTCTCCTAGATCTATTTTCCAGATCAGTTGTTTTCCCAAGTAGGTATTTTACATTTTTTCTATTTTGTTTTCTTTTTTCTTTTCTTTTCTTTTCTTTTTTTTTTTTTTTTTTTTTGGTTTTGCTTGATTTATTCTTGCTGTCTCATTGAGTCATTCATTTCCATTTGTTAACTTTTGATTTTTAGTGAATTATTTTCTTCATTTACTTTTTTTTAACTGCTTTTTATTTGTCAAATTGAATTTTTAAATGAGTTATTTTGTTCTATGGATTTTTTTTTCCATTTCATGAATTCTATTTTTTAAGGAGTTATTTTCCTTTTTCATTTCACAAATTCTGTTTTTCTGGGAGTTGTTTTCCTTTTCCATTTTGTCAAATCTATTTTTAATGAGTTATATGCTTTTTTTCCATTTCACTAAGTCTGTTTTGTAGTGAATTTTCTTCAGATAATTTCTGTTACCTTTTCCAAACCCTCTTGCAAAGTTTTCATTTCCTTTCCCCATTTTTTTCTTGTTTTCTTTAAGATGCTTTTAAATTTCTTCTAAGAGAGCCTTGTTTGATGGGAGTCAATTTCTATCATCCTTTGGGGCTTCATTTGGACACAATCTGCTTTTAATTTCCTCAGGGTCTGAAATCTGTTCTTCTCTTTCACCATAAAAACTATCTATGGTCAGAGTTCTTTTTGCTTTTTTACTCATTTAAAAAAAATAAAAGTTGAGATCTACTTTTAGGGTAAGGGAGGTTGTCCACGCTTTCTCTACAAACAACAATAGCTACCTTGAGTTGGTGTCAACTCACTCCCAGTGCTGGATAGGAATGGCCAGGTCTCATGTAATTCTGGCATTTTGGGGTTCAATATTTGCCTTTTGTGTTTGTGTTGGATGTTTTCTAACTTCTCTGCTGATCTACTGGCTTGAAACCACGGCAAAGTAGCCAACACTGCTATATATTCCTCCCTGTAGATTCTCCAGTGTGCAGAGCTCTCACACCCCAGGTCTGCATTGTCTGCACTAATGTCTGCTCAGCCTGCTTACATTTGGCCCACCTCCCTCCATGTCCAATTGAAAGAGACCTTTTCTGGTGATCTTTGAAATTAGCTTCTACTGATAATTTTTTGCACTTCCGATATTTCTGGTTTCTGCCAATCCAAAACTATTTCAGAGGCTGGATTTGCTAATTAGAGTGAGGGTCATAGGAGAAGGTCAGAAAGAAGCATGTGTCCTCTCTGCCATCCCGTCTCTGCCTGGGCATAATTTCATTAATGGAAGAAATGTCTAAAGAGAGATCATCCAGAAATTATTAGAAAGGGAGGTCTGCCAGTCTCAGAACAAGAACAAATAAAAACAAATGGACATTTTTTAATGTTGCAGTGGTATCCACAGAATGATAAAATTCCTAAAAGAAGGCCTCTAGCACACTGAATAGATCTTCCCCACATCTTAGCGTTTTCTTCCAGGTCTTTTAATATTCAGTGATATTAACAATAATCCATGTTACTTCTCATTTTGTATAACCTGTCCATCTTCAAATTCTAAATATCTTTTATACAACTTCTCTGTAATTTGTCATTTATAACATGATGTAATCTACTTAATATAATGTTCTGGTTAGCTTTCTGGAGGGCCTTTGGACCAGCCTTGGTCTCAGCAGAATAATAACCATGAGAATAGTCAGGGATAAAATCCAAAGTCTTTATTATCTCCTTCACAGTTTGTCTCCTTTACCTGGGGCCCAGCTAGCTTTCTAGAGGCCCTACAGAATGGATCATGATTTCAGTGGAGAAAATGCAGGAGGCAGGAGAGCCACCAGAGGCTGGTCCAAAATGGAATGTTTATGGCTGACTTTGTCCTCAGTTCATACACTCTATTACAATTACATCATTACAGTATACTTGAGTATAAACCAATCATTATATCACTAGGGAACCATTATTTGTTGTAAGATTAAATTAGTCATACTGAACTAGAGAACTATTAATCACCATGCTAAACTAGATAACCATTGTCTTGTCAATTCCATTGAGTTTACATCTTGTTGTAGGATTAAATCAATCATACTGAGGCTTAAGTATATTTCTCCAGAGTTCCTACCCTTTACAACTTAAGTCTACCCACCACTTCTTTCCCCACTGGGTTTTGGACCATTTGAAACTTGAATTCTTTGAGATTTGCAATATTCCATAAAATGTTGCCATATACCATCATTGGAAAAAAATATTTTTTCAAAAGATAGGATTTTTGTTATGTTTTGTTATTTTGGATTGTTATAGAGAGAGTATTGTTAAAAGGATAATGCAATTTAAAAAATGTTTTATCAATGCCTTCTATTTTTTATACCAGAATTATATTTCAATAAGTCTGTCTTCATATATTCCTGCCTTGTTAACAATGAAAAATAGTTAAGCAAAACTGATCTACATTGAACCTACTCTGACAGCAAAATCTACAATCTGCATCTACAATTCCCACCTTTCTAATTAGAGGAGTAAAATATGTTTCATTTTCAGTTCTCTAAGATGAAGGTTCATAATTCATTACCTTTCTGTAGTAATTATACATAGTGTTTTTTGGTTCTCCTTTGTTAATTATATATCAATTCATACAAGTCTTCCTATGTAACACTGAATCATTATATTCATCATTTCTAAGGAAACAATAATGTTCCACAACATTCATTTACTTTAATTTTTCAACTGTTCCACAATCCACGTTGTCTCCAGTTTATCTGTTGATATATTTGTTTATATTATCACAAAAATGTTGTTATGAATATTTTGGTATCCATGGGACCTGCCTGTCTTTGACCTCCTTGGTTTATATGCTCAGCAGTAGTATTTCTAAGGCAAAGGGATCAAAAAGTTTAGTAATTTTTTCTTGTATGATTCATTTTTTTTCTTTTTATCCAGAAATGCTGGACCAATTTACAACTTCATCAACAGGGGTTAGGTATGTCATTTCCCAAATACAATCTAATCCATTTCTTCACCTTCTACATTTTTTGTCTCAGTTCATTAAACATCTGAAGCACCAATTTAATATTATATGCTAATTGACTGAGTCAATGGGCTACCCATCTGAATGTATTTCATCATATGTACAATAAGCAATCTTTATCCTTTACATTTTTCCCATTTGAATTTAATTGTTTGTCCAAGATTGTAAACCTTCTTAAGAGACTTATGCATTATGGAATTTAATGCAATTACTACAATATAAACTCCATTCTGTAAATAAGAACATCTACCAGAAATATCTTGTCCATTTACACACAGGATATCTTAATAATAACAGCTGGAATTTATATAATGCTTCTTTTTACCAATCCTAATCACTTTATAAATATCTCTTTTATCTATACAACTCTGGGAAATAGATGTTATTATTCACATTTTAAAAATGAGAAATTATAGCCAGAGTATATTACCCAGAATCAAACCAAATCAAAGAATGAGACCAGATTTGAACCCAGGTCTAGTGCTCTATCCATTGCATTACCTACCTTCTAGTGCACACATCTCCCTAGTTTATATTTCACATGATAGTAATAAGCAGACTCTTACTGAACAACTATATTGTTCAAGACATATTGTTGCAGGATTAATAATTATTATAAATAAGTTATAGATATAATAAAGTAAGACTTGGACTGCTATTTAGACTTGGTGTGAGGAAAACCTCACTTAAGATCCTTTCTGAAGCACTTAATATTTCTATGACTTTGGGCAGATCACAAAACATCCCTGTCCTTTAATTTTCTCAACTATAATTTGTTATTATTAGACTTGATGACCTAAGATCACTTTTATCTATAAATATATGTTTATAATTTCTTAGTTATTGTTCTTTTTGGATCATAATAACATTTGTAATTTTTTCTAGTTATTCATGGATTGCCTCCATTCATATCTTTTTCTCTTTCAGATATCTCCAAAATTTTTCCCTCAATGCTTTCAAAATTATATTGTGCATAGGATATTTTCTATTTTCATATTTTAGTGTGATTCATTTGTTCTTCCCAACTTTATTATATGTCTGGTTATTATGAACATATCAATCAAAGATAGAATTTGAAGGTAGAAAACTTCATCATTAAATGAAGCCTTATAAAAAGTAAATCAACAGACAAGAAACAACCAATTGTTCTGATTCTGATTACTATCAGAAATTGATAGTAATTTCTGAATCATTTGGCTATGTGAAATTAGAGTTAGAATTTGTTACACCAAAGATAGTATCGACAGAAAATTAGAACCATGATGATAAGAAGGAATGGTACATTCAACTACAATAGCTACAATAGTTCAAACTATTAACATGAAAAAATAACATCAATGAGTAAAAAGACTTACCATAAATGATGATCATTTCTTACATGTATTTGATGTAAAAACAATAATAGCTATGAGGAAAACAAAGATTCTAAAAAACCATCTCAACCATCAAAGACTTAGTTTCCATTCCAAGATGAAAGAATATGGCTGAAAAGAACAAAATTTGTTTAGAATTTACCAAGGAGGAGACTGGGAAATTATAAATTATAAAATGTATAAAATATATTACCTCACAAAATAATGTAGTATGGGGGAAATTTTATAGGTATTTAGATATCCCCAAATTATTTGTTGAGGAAATTGAAAAGAGAACAATACATTAAAAATGAAATAGATTTGCTGGCTTATATATGATGAGCTGTTTTTCATGAATGAAGACAACATAACTACCACATTTGAGTTCTTATGTGTATGCTATATGAGGAAGTAGATGTGAAACTTCTGAGTAGTCAGAATAAAAGGGAAAAACATGGCAGAGGAGAAAAAAAAAGAAAAAACAAGTAAACATGGTATGTGTGGATTTACATTCAATCTCCAAAATGTCATCAATGTCCAGAAAAAGAACGACGTTGATGACATTTTCTATTTGAATTTATTGGCATTGCCTTGGATGACTGAACCATTGAGATGAACCAACACTTTTATAGTTGATCATTGCACATTCTTTGCTGTTACTGTATACAGTGATTCTTGGTTCTGCTTGTTTTGCTCAGCATCAGTTCATGTAAATCTTTCCAGACCTTTCTAAAATCAGCTCGTTCATCATTTTTATAGAACAGCAATATTCCATTACCTTCATATATCACATCTTCTTCAGCCTTTCCCCAGTTGATGAACATCTACTAATTTCCCAAATCTTTGTTATCATAAAAAGAGCTGATACAAACATTTTTGCACATGTGGATCCTTTTCCTTCCTTTATGATTTCCTTGAGATACAAACCCAGTAATGGCACTGGTGGGTCAAAGGGTATACATAGTTTTATAGCCCTTTGGACATAGTTCCATGGTTTTTCCATATCCCCTTCAACATTTATCATTATCGGTTCCTGTCATCTTAGCCAATCTGAGAGATGAGAATGGTTTCTCAGAGTTGTTGTAATTTGTATTTCTCTAACCAATTATGATTTATGATGGCCCTTTAAAAAAACTGTCAATGGAGTCATAATTTAATGGACAAGCTACTGGTGACAAGCCTAGTTAGCCCAGCTGACCCTTATATAATACACTCAATCTTGTCTTGAGAACCATAATTGGAACTTCTTCATCTTGATAAAGCCTACAAATGCTTTTGTTTTTGTAGTATAGGTCTTAAGAAACTGGGTCCATTCCCTGTCATGGTGAGAAATTAAATAAAATCATATAAGTGAATATAATTTTGTTAAAATGTTTCTTAAATCTATTTACTGATTCATATATTTTGTTTTTTCATGTATACAAGCACATTCAGGTTCTGGAAAGAAACTGTTGTTAATTCTGAGATATTCATTCAAAATTTGAGCAAGAAAATCAGCAGCAGTGATAACACATAAAAGTTTCCATTTATAAAACTTTAAATTTATAAAGAATCCTTTAATTTTCATCACAACTCTCTGAGGAATGTAGTATATGCATTGTGTTATTTATTTTGCAGTTGAAGAACCTGAGGGTCATGTGCTAAAAGTCATGCAGGGAATGTCAGAGCAAAAATTCAGAGCCAAATTTTGGCTTCAAGGTCAGCAATTTTTCTACTAAATCATACTGATAAGAACCAAAAGAAAACATATCAATTCTTTTTGACAGATAATAGAAAAATATACTTATTTGTTGCTTTTTGGACTGATGATTAATGTTAATAGTGATTTATATTTTAAATACAAGAACCCAAACACTTGAAATAGGTGGGCAACTCAGAAGCCCTTTAGTACATTTTCAACAAGTGGTCAGTCATATTCTATCTAAAGATATTTAGGAAGGGGAAATGGGTCATAAGCCACATCAATCCCCTCTCCTTTTATACAACTAAAAATTTCAACTAATTTTACCTTATACTGAGCCAAAATCTGCCAATCTGTTATTTCTACAAATATATTTCCTCTCTTACATGATCACATACTCCTTCCCTTCAGCAACTCTAGCCAAGAGTGCTCTTTTCTATGCCAAACATCACTTGATCACTCAAGTGATAATTCAAGGACTTATTAGCCAGCAAAGTCCTCTACCTACACTTTCAGTCTTTTATCAGTAGCAATACTTGCTTATATTTTATGACACTTTAAACTTTTAATGATTCTTCTGTTCTTTTTTGCTCCATGAGTTTTAATTTCATGATTTAGCCTTTCCTTCATAATTATAGTTATTTACTGGGGGGTGGGGGTGGGGTGCTGTTTGTATTTCTCTCTTTTTTTTTTTAAATAACTTTTTATTGATAGAACTCATGCCAGGGTAATTTTTTTTTTACAACATTATCCCTTGCATTCACTTCTGTTCCGATTTTTCCCCTCCCTCCTTCCACCCCCTCCCCCAGATGGCAAGCAATCCTTTACATGTTGAATAGGTTACAGTATATCCTGGATACAATATACGTGTGCAGAACCGAACAGTTTTCTTGTTGCATAGGGAGAATTGAATTCAGAAGGTATAAATAATCCGGGAAGAAAAACAAAAATGCAAGCAGTTTATATTCATCTCCCAGTGTTCTTTCTTTGGGTGTAGCTGCTTCTGCCCATCTTTGATCAATTGAAACTGAATTAGCTCTCTTTATCGAAGAGATCCACTTCCATCAGAATACATCTTCAAACAGTATCATTGTTGAGGTATATAATGATCTCCTGGTTCTGCTCATTTCACTTAGCATCAGTTCATGTAAGTCTCGCCAGTCCTCTCTGCATTCGTCCTGCTGGTCATTCCTTACAGAACAATAATATTCCATAACGTTCATATACCACAATTTACTCAACCATTCTCCAATTGATGGGCATCCATTCATTTTCCAGCTTCTAGCCACTACAAATAGGGCTGCCACAAACATTTTGGCAAATACAGATCCCTTTTCCTTCTTTAGTATCTCTTTTGGGTATAAGCCCAGTAGAAACACTGCTGGATCAAAGGGTATGCACAGTTTGATAACTTTTTGAGCATAGTTCCAAATTGCTCTCCAAAATGGCTGGGTGTGTTCACAATTCCACCAAAAATGTATCAGTGTCCCTGTTTTCCCACATCCTCTCCAACATTCCACATTATCTTTCCCTGTCACCCTAGCCAAGCTGACAGGTATGTAGTGATATCTCAGAGTTGCCTTAATTTGCATTTCTCTGATTAATAATGATTTGGAGCATATTTTCATATGTCTATAAATAGTTTCAATTTCTTCGTCTGAGAATTGTCTGTTCATATCCTTTGACCATTTATCAATTGGAGAATGGTTTGATTTCTTATAAATTAGTCAATTCTCTATATATTTTGGAAATGAGGCCTTTATCAGAACCTTTGATTGTAAAAATGTTTTTCCAGCTTATTGTTTCCCTTCTAATCTTGTCTGCATTTGTTTTGTTTGTACAAAAACTTTTCAATTTGATATAATCAAAATTTTCTATTTTGTGGTCAATAGTGATCTCTAGTTCTTCTTTGGTCATAAATTCCTCCCTCTTTGTTTGTATTTCTCTTGTTGTTTTCCATGTAAGTCAATGATTTGCTCACATATGATCTTTTTTTATATGTTTTTGCACAATTGCCCCAATGGAGAGTCTCATTTTGAATGGAATTTTGAGTGCTTTCTATAACATATTATTCCATTCCTATCTCTGATTTCTTATGGTTGTAGAGTTATCTGATTTGTTTGAATTTCCTTTCCTTCATATTTGAAGATCATTCTAGAGGCTGCTTATAAAATTGGTCATGTGCCATGTGGAATTGCTAAATTTTATTACTCTTTATTAGAGTTTCAAACATGTCTTTTAGTCTTTCCTAAGGGATTGTAGATGTTTTTGATTGGTTTTTCTGGGGAAAAAATTATTTTACCATTTTCTGCATTACTATCTTCATTTTTTTAATTGTCATGACTTTCTGGAAGACCTATAATATCTAGGTTATTTTAGTCTTTAGGGTTAGTTATTTTGACTTGCATACTTCCTTTAAAATTGTTGCCTTTTCTTTTACTTCCTGTATATTTTCCTTTACTTCAATATTTCTGTGTTCCAAACAAATTGCTCATTTGCTTCTTTAGAGAACATTGTGAACTATCATTTTTAGTCTGTTAATTAAAATTCTACTTTAAGTTATGACCAGTATTCATTTCTGATTTCTTCTTTTATGGATTCACTTTCCTTTTAAACCATTCTGGGATTTCTCCTTGATGTACCATGTTCTCTTAGGGGCTTAAAAAATCCTATATTTTATCAGACATCATTTTAGAGTACTTTGCTTTAAAGTATTGGTTAAGAAAGCATTAAATTCCTCTTTGATGATTTAGTACTCATTCTTCCTTTTTGTGTATTTAATACTGATAATTTAGTTTTCCTTTATTATTTTTTAAAAAGATAACTAGCTGATAGATTATCTTTTTATATTTAAAAATATCTCTTAAAATTTTCAATTCTGTTTTTGCTTCAAATTTTATGCATCTCTTCCTTGAATATCAAAGTTCTATTAAAATGTTTTCTCTAGTTTTTTAAAGTTATATGACCAGTTTATTTATCTGTTCTTTCTTTTATAGATGAAAATATCTAGCTATCTATACTTTTTTAAACTAAAAATTGCTTCAATGTATTTACTGACCTGTGATCAGTGAAAGATGTTTTAAATATTACTGCTATTCTGCATTAGTATGTGAGGTTTTTATGCTCTTATACATTGTCAATTTTTTAAAGGATAATATGCATAGCTGAGAAATATATATATGTACATATGTGTAGTTCCCCAGTATTGTAGTTTTACTTTCTATTTTTCTCTGTAATTACTTGGCTCTTCCTTTACATATTTAGAAGCTATGCCATTCAATGCATAAATGTTTAGTATAGTGTATAACCACTTTCAGTATAGAAGGTTTTTCCATTTATCTCTTTAATCAAGTTGAATTTTGCTAATATCTTGTTTGTGATCAGAATCCTACTTTTTTTGAGTTCAGTTGAAATTTAATAGATTTTCCCTTGGCCTTTTATTTTAACTCTGTATATACTTTTCATGTTTAATATATGTTTTTTTAAACCTACATTGTTCAACCAGTCATCCAATCTAGAAAGAAAATGGCATTGAGCTAGCATGGCTTTTTAACGGATAAAGCCATGCTGGTTCTTTTTAGATACTACTTTTGTGTTCACTAACTATCTACTTTGCAGATTCCATTCTTTTTCTCTACTTTTTTTCAATATTAGTATGATATTTGCCCTTTTTCAGTATTGTAGTGCTTCTCACATTCTCAACAATCTTTCAAGATCACTGGCAATGACTCAGCAGTCTTAGTTGCCAATTCTTTCAGTATCCTGGGATGTATTTCACCTGCTACAGAGTGAAATAATCAGAGCCAAAAGAACAATGCATACACTACAACAAAGTAAATGAAAAGATAACTAACAGCCAGCCAGCAATGACATTTGAGCAAAGAGAATGAAACATACCAACCTGTTCTTTGGAGAGAGCTTGGATATTGCAGAATGCCTGGTGATTTCAAGTCATCAAAGTCAGCTACATGCTCTCTTATCTCTCTGCTTACCTTGGACCACCTTAATTTTATTTTACTTAGCAGGAGCATCTAGAGAACCTCAGTGTCAAAAAGTCTCTTTGGTTTTTATCTAGGACAGTCTCTATTACCCTGAAGAATACTTTTCCTGAGTCTTCCTGATAGATGTATCTCTCGATATTGATGTTCATTGAATTTTTTTTGAACATTGGTCTACATGGTTGTATCTACTGTGAGATCTTCTATAACATCCACATAGGTGTGGGTGATTAAGAGTTAAACTTGACAGTGCCATTACCCCTTGATTTCTACTTTTTTTATTGTTTCCTTTAATATGTCAAATCTTTTGTTTTTCTAAGTATATATATATATGTACGTATGTATTTAAAGTTTACCTCTTTCTTATAAGGTATTGCTCATATATGTATAAATTTGTACATTTATTAATACAAATGTTCAAGTACATATATAATATAAATATTCACATGTATATAAATATATACAAATGTGTGTAATGTCATCAGAGTAATATAGTAAATTCAGTACTGAACTTGGAATTTGGAGATCTTATTTCAAATCCTGCCTCAGACATTTAATACATAATTAATAATCATCATTGACAAGTAATTTACCTTCTTTTAGTCTTCGTTATCTCATCTGGGAAATGGGAAAAATAATATCTCCTACCTTACAGAGAATTGTGGGTATCAAATGAGATTATATACATAAAACATTGTACAAAATTTAAGGTAATATCTAAATGTTAGCTGCTTTTATTGTATATTCATTAAAACCAAATTGAATTAAATTCTAAATAGTTCAACATTGGGGAAATTATTAGAATAGTTCATCTTTTGAGGGAAGGGGAACAACCTGTGATTCAGCTTGGCCAGTGGACTTTGATTTTTGAAGCTCAAATTATATGTCCTAGAAGTATCATTAATTTGTTATCACTATTGTTAATAGACTTTCATTTTGAAAAAAAAATGTTATACCTTACATTTTACACTCCCATTACATGATGGAATAAGCAATATTCAAGCAGCATAATATTTGACTTTTTAAAAAGTCTCAAAGTAGAATTAAAATAGATTAAATTACAATTGATTGGTTATAATTATCTAGAAAAGACACTTGCCATTGTTTTATATAATTATAAGCGGAAATTTACCAAATTTGAAATTGTTTTAATAGTTGAAAAGAGATTATAATGTACTTCTATTTCCAAAACTAATTGGAGGTTAACTACACAGCTAATCAAATTCTGATTTTTGACATACATTTAATAAGCATATTTTTAATGAAAGTATTTTAGAAAAGAGATTATGGACCTGGCAGATTTTGATGATAGCTAAGACATATTTGGAAGTAGTCAGAAGGTATTGAAAGTGTGAACAACCTCTTTTTTTTTTTTTGCTAGAATTAGGTCAAAATTAATTTACAGGAATGAATGACCAGGGGTGTAATTTCAGGTTTAATGGAGTCTATGTGAAATATAATGCTGCTTTAGAGTTAGTGAGAGCTCCTGCATTATCTTGTACTTGATTATGCCATCAAAGAAGCCTTTGATTGTGAAAACCGCATAGAAAAATTCTCAGGAGCACCAAATCTAGGTACCAAATTGATAACAAAAATTATTTAAATGACTTGTGATAATGCTATCAAATCAACACTATACTATTACTCTACTTAGTAGGAAATAAAATCCTGTCCTTTGGCATCTTTGCCAACTCCTTGGGTAAAGGACAGGAATACTTTAAATATGTTTTGGTATGTTTATATGTTTAAAAATCTTACATTCAAAAGAAAAGACAGTCTCTTTAATTATGAACTATTTATAAAGTACTTAGCACAGTGCCTGGCACATAATAGGCATTTAATAAATGTTTGTGGTCTTCTCCTTTTTCCATCTCCTTTATGTAAGCTTCCTTTAAAGGCCAGGCTGATTTACAAGCTAGGAAGCTTAGTGCTACTGTGCCTTGTTTTGTATATGAATTTTGAGAGTTTAATGGAGGAAAGTAAGAGGACAATCACATAGCAACCTAATAGACTTAAAGACAGTACCCAAAGAAAGGTAAACCCCTCTGATAAAACTGACAGTTGTTATTGCTTTTTTAGTTCAGCTTTTGACTTTTATTGATTCCTAAATAGGAACGTGGTGGATAGAGCATCAAGTTTAGATTCAGGAAGTCCACCTTGAGACACTTAACTACCTGGGTGACCTTGAACAAGTTACTTAGAAAGTAACTCATTTAAGGCAAGAACTATTGGGGGTAATAGGAGAGGGAAGATGTTGTATCTTTGTATAATGAGTGATTGGCACAAAGGCAAGCATTTAATAGTACTTGTTAAATGCTCAAGCACTCACTAACTGTTTGACCCGGGGCAAGTCATTAGCCCTGTATACCTCAGTTCCTCATCTGTAAAATGAGCTGGAGAAGGAAACAGCAAACCACTCCAGTGTCTTTGCCTAAAATAAGCTCAAATGAGGTCACAAAAGTTAGACATTATTGAACAACAAGCAGAAATAGACAAGAAGGCTTAAACTGTGCCAAAATCTAAGCAAGGAATGAAAAGTGTCATTTACAAAAATAATTATGAAAAGCAATTGTCTAAGCAGCATTTAACCAATCTCTTGAGAAGTGTCTAAAATAATACCAGCAGAGGATTTAAAAGGCTTTCTTTTCCTTTCCTTGACTTTTCCATGAGGTTACTTTGGGTCCTAAATCAAGTCACATAATCACACAATTTTCCTCGGAGAGACATTTTTCACATATGCAAGGTAAGAAAGTAAAATCTGCCCCACCTGGGGTTATTGTGAAAATGCTGTTTAATTTTGTAAGTTTCCTCATTAAATAAATTTTGTCTTTTCTGTACTATACATCTTCAAATAGGTAGCATTCAACACTAGCTCACCTTCGAACCTTTTGGTTCTATCATCCTTACTACCCACAATTACCACTCTATGTACAAGCCCCATTTTCCATTTGCACCTCATACTATACTAGTTAACTCTTGAGCAAAACAGTTCTCTGTCTCTGCAGGTTCCACTGTGTCCTTTAGCACCACCCTTTTATTTTTCCATAAACTCCTTTAGATGCCTGAATTTTCCTTTGAATGCTCCTCCAAACTTCTTGAATTAATGGATGTTCATTAATGAAGGTAATATTTTCATTTTTCCCCAATTGATGCAGTCTTCATAGAGCTCTTGCATCTTCCACTCTCTCCCCCTGAAAGTTCCCTCACACTGTTATAGTACTGGCTCTGATTGTGTTGCCCTACATCTTAAAAACCATACCCTCTTACTCTTGCTTATTAAATTAGCTCTAATTTCTTCAGAGCTCTCCAAAATCTGTTCTGAACTTGTATTTCCAGCCTCATATCTACTACTATATGCATTTCAAACCATGCTATATTCCAGTATCTGAATATGCCTGGCATTTTTCTAGTTTTCTCTATTATTGCCCATGATACTTCTTATATCAGAAATGCTTTTTTCTATCTTTCTAACTTTTGAAATCCTATTCATCCTTCAAGGCCAAACTCAAATGATTTCCTCTCTGTGAAGTTTTCCCTCATCTTACCTGCTGGAAAATATCTCATCTTTTCTTCCCAAGTACCTCTTTTATGGGATTGTCTCATTGCTTTTTAGCATCATTTATTATATATTCTATGTTTTACAGAGTTGGCCTAAAGCCCACCTATATGAAAGCCAATAATTAAATTTTCACAGGAGTATTTATATCTTGGAAATTGAGAAATGCTAAAAAGTGGGATTTGATTTATTGTTTCATTGATTATTTAGACTTAAGAAAGTGATGGTGAAAATGTTAATGATGCAAATTAGACTTACACTGTGTCGTTTGGAGAACCAGTTGTTAAATATTTATTAGTGTAACCTTGTATATCTCTTATTTCACTCTCCTAAATGATAAATTCCTTGGAGGCAGAGATCATATCTTATTTGATCTTTGTATCTCCCTTAATAACTTAAACAGTACTTTATGCTATACAATAAATACTTAATTGTTGAAGTGAATAATATTTGTGAAAGGAGTTTGGGTTTTTTTAAGGACATTTTTAGTGTGAGAGATACATACACACAATGAATATCAGAGAAAAGAAATGATCTCAGTATTGTAATTCATTTCTGGTCACCAACTCCAAACCATGTTTCTACCCCTTAATTATTCACTCTCATCTCTCCACTGAAATTTGGACTCTGCCCTGAGAAATAGCCTGGACTACAACAGTTAAAATTTCGCCTTATTTTGACCAAACCTCTACTTCATGATTCACCAGCTCCAACTATGCTACCTTTAACATCTCATCCTTACCTTCTTTCTACCTTTCCTTTTTATGTTGTTTTTCATTGTGACAGGGGTTATCTTTCTTGTGTCCATTTGTATCACAGCACTTAGATAATATAGTAGGTGCTTATCAATGCTCTATCTATCTACCTAGTTTTCTGCTGATTAACTTTGTACTTAATCTTTTTTTTTTCCTAATGACTTCTAAGTTCTTTGATTCACATGGAAAGGCTTTAGGAATCAAATGAGTTTCACAGGCTTCTTAAAATAAAACAATATTCTATGTCAATATTATTTTAAAGAAAAGATACTGCCTAGGTGGGTAGATGTCATTCAAAATAGATCATTTGAAACAAAAGAAAACAAAGTTCAGGAGCTGTTCTGCTTCATCCTAATTAACAGAATCAACAGAAGATTCAAAAAATAAGTGAAATTAAGCAAGTATTTAAAACAGATGTGGGGAATGATCCATCCTGCAAGCCATATAAGATCCTTGAAATTTCAACAACCAATGAGGTTTTACCAAGAATCTATATATGAATGAAGAAAAATAATGGAAGAAAAGATGCTTTAAGGATAAAACATTGATTCTACAGTTGTCTACTACCCTTTAGTACATGGATATCTCTTGCCTTGGAGAATTAGCCAGGGCTAAACAGATAGATGGAGAGCTATGAACACTGTAAGATCTCAGATCAAGTCTGCTCTTATATGTTCTAGCTATGTCAGAGGGCAAGTCACTTAAACATCAATGTTCTACACAACTCTCTTAGACTAAGTTCAGATTTGTATGAATTACTAGAAAAAAGTTTTATACCAGGATAAAGATTAAAGGTATGGACCCCCCCAAAAAATTCCTTTACATTACTTTTTATATATGTTCTTTTCTTTTTTTAGTCATGCTCTTTCAAAAAGATTTTTACCATTTGTGTGTGTGTGAGTTTTTCTTTCTTGAGGAATGTAATTGCTTTTCTCCCTTTTTGAAGGAGAAATGTCTTAAAATAAGAAAACCTTTCAATTTATGTTTCCTCTGTATCCTACAATATAACAAGGGGATAAAATTGTTTTCATTCTTTGGAAAGAATTAGAAAACAAATAATGTGGAAATAGCCTTATAAATATTGTAAAAAGAAAGAAATAGATATAATACTGTTTTGGGGTAGGGGGAGAATTAAATTTCTTGTTTTAACTACAAAATTCTCAGAAGACTCCAGCAGAACCAAGAGAAATAAATATATAGCATAAAAATGATGTCCAGAAGATTCTGGGAATCTGACAGAATAGGCTGGTAAATTTCAAGCTCTCCAGATTTCCCCCACAAATAGAACAAATTTGTGCCTCAGGACAAACATAGACTGATGAAAAAATCAAGAAGAATTGGGGTAGAACTGGGGTCCTCCTCCAGATATAGCCAGAGAAGATCTGAAGAAAAACCAGAAGCTGGGGATTAACCTACAGGAAGTGCAAACACCTCCAGGCTACTTCTGTATAAATACAAAATGGGGTGCCCTGGAGCTAGTTGGTTTGGCTGAAGCCTCAGCAGGAATCATTGAATCTTTTACCTCCTGATTGTCAAGTTGGGGTCTGAGTGAAGACTGAATGAAACCTCAGCTGACTATGAACACCTGGCCCAGCTGTACTGCTAAGACACTGATGAATGCAAAGGCAAAAGGATCAGGGATATTGCTGGCTGCTGGACACTTGCTGGAGGATGGAGTTTTTAGTTTGGAGTACTTGGTCAGAGGAGAGAACAGAAGTGAAGCCAGAGACACCATCTAACTACCTCAGGATTAGATTACATTAATACCCCTTATTTAAAAAAAATGAGCCAGCAAAGAAGAAAGAACCTCATTATCGAAACATTATGGGAAGACTGAGCTTCATCTTCAGAGGGAAACCCTGAAGTAAAAAAAAAAATTCTACCCCAAAAAGTAATGTGAAATGTCTCCTTACCCAGAGAGAATTTATCAAAGAATTCAAAAATTAATTTAGAAGTCAAATGAGAGACATTGAGAAAAAGCTAATAAAATACAAATAAAAACCATCCAAGAACAACAAGATGATTACGAAAAAATTAGTTAACTAACTAGCAAAGGAGATAAAGAGTCTCAAAAATGAAATAATTATTTTAAAATTAGAATTGGACAATTAGAAGCCAGTGAAACTATGAGAGACTAAGAACAAAATAGATTAAAAAGAATTAAAAAATAGAACAGAATGTGAAACATAAGAAAAATGACAGATCTGGAAAACAGATTAAGAAGAGAAAATATAAGAATAATTGTACTGCCTGAAGGTTGTGACAAAAAGGGTGGAGGGGGGATAAAGGAGGGGAGGGAGGTTGGCACAATAATCAAGAAATAAAACAAGAAAATTGTCCTGGAGTGATAGAACATGAAGCGAAAGTAAAAATAGAAAAAATCCAGATAACCACCTCAACAAGATCCTTTGTGGAAAACACATATAGACATTATTGCCAAATTTTGAAATCCTCAGATTGAAGAGAACATTCTGCAAGAAACAAGAAAGAAAAACAATTCAAATATGCTGGACCTACGATTAGAATTGTATGGGACTTATGGGTAGCCACAATAAAAGATCACAGGTCTTGGAATCATATCTACTGATGATCAAAACAACTAGCCCTGCTGCCAAAAATATCATATCCAGCAAAAGTATCTATAATATTGAATGAGAAAAATATGAACATTCAATATTCTTGCACATTTTCAGGACTTTCTTTCAACCAAACCCAAACTTAATTGAAAATTTACCATATAAGAGCCAATATTAAAGATCAAATGAGAGACATTGAGAAAAAGCTAAAAAAAAAAGAAATAAAAACCATCCAAGAAATACAAATGATTATGGAGAAAAAGTTAACCAACTAGAAAAGGGGATAACAGAGTATCTTCAACATGGATAAAATGTTCATTTCTTTTACATGGAAATTTTATAATGTATGTCTCCAATTGACATCAACAATACAAATAGCTCAAAAGAAAGATTAGATGTCTCTCTCTTGTCTCCTTCTGGGGAGCCCAGCCACCAACTTGCTGCGGAGAGAGGGCTTCTGGCGTAGCTCCACTGAAATCCGTCAAAGTGTTCTCTGCACCAGAGTCGCTCCTCTCGAGTCCAGCTGAACTCTCTTCTGCGACCAGCCAGCCAAGAGGAAAAAATGTATTCTGTCTTAGATCCCTCGTCGCTGGCCTTTTATCTGACTCTTCTGAGAGAATGGGATTATGGGTTTTCTCCCATAGTGCTCTCTGGCCCAAAGAGCTTTAAGGGAGGTGTGGACTCCCTTGAAGTTAGAAAGTTTACTTTGTGAAGCTGGCATACTTGTAACTCCAATGAGTAAAAGTGTGAACACAAGCCTTGTATTAATTAGTTCTACTTAGTACCTTGTTTCAGGTTCTGGCCAAAATCTTCTTGTAAGATTAGATCAACTCTAATTAGTTAGCAGTTAGTAAGGATTCCAACAAATAACAAGGCAAGTTAAAAGCAGAATTAAAATGAAAGGTCAGCAGGGATAGGAAAGATGTGTGTGTTTATGTGTGGGGGTATGTGTGTATGTATATTTATGTATATATCTACATATTTACATATAAATATATACTTTCTTAACTGTAACCTGCTTTTGGGTCAAGGTGGAGATGAAAGGGGGAAAAATAAAGTAAAAAAGATGCTCAGCAGAGAACAAAAGAACAATTTACATGGAAGTAAAGAAAAAATTGAACACTCATTAATATAATTGCTTCTACTAATATGTATACTTTCTTGATCTGGCAATTTGTTGTGATATATTTTGAATCTTCCCTGATGTTCTGTTGGGCACATGACAGTGTTCTCTTTTGTTTCATTTTGTTTTCTATTCCTTTTTTGTTTTTCTTTTTTTTTATTTTGTTTCTTTAAATAAAATAATTTGGAGAAGAAAAAAAAATTAATGATATCCAAATAAAATGGCAAAGAATAAAAGCAACTTATTTTTGGTGGGAAAAAAAGAATTAAGGATGCTCCCAAAATACATATAATGTTTCTCAGTTAATATATAGATCTAAAAGTAGAAGAGAAGTATTATAGGCCAATTTCCTCATTTTGTTGTTGATGTTCAGTTGTTTTAGTCCTGTCTGACTCTTCATGATATCATTTTGGGTTTTCTTGGCAAAGATACTGAAGTGGTGAGAGGATTCGGGAAAGATGGAAGAGTAGGTCAGAAAATTCCAAGCTCCAGATTCCTCCTCCCTCCAAAATAAAACAAAGTCTCAGAGTCAACACAGAGCACTAAAAATAAAAAATAAAAGTTGGGGCAAGACAGTGGTCCTCCTGATGCAACAGGAGAAGATGCAAAAATAAATAAATAAATAAGATCCCTGGACAGAGGTTTGGCCCCTGTGAAGTGTAACCACTTCCAGAGCTTGATTGAAAAAGCAAGCAAAGAGCCTAGGGTTAGTTTGGGAGATAGTCTCCATTTCAGCCACAGTAATTTTCACTCCCCAGATGTGTGCGGAGTCAACTATGTGAATGGGGGAAGATTGAAGGAACCTCTGCTGACAAGTAATACCAGAGCCAGCTATGCAGTAGGGCAGGTTTGCTGCTGTGGACATTTACAGAAGGGTGGAGTTCTTGGGTTTAGTTCTAAGCCAAAGGAGAGAAGCAAAGGAAGACTGGAGACCAGAGACACTATCCCTTATATCCCCAGGAGACTAGAAGTAATTACAAGAATGAGATCCCATTAATAAAAAAAAAAAAAAAAAGGAGGAAACAAAGGAAAAAGAACCCAACCATTTAAAATTACTATGGGAATAGAAAAAACCCACACTTCTTCAGAGGAAGCTATTGAAGCAAAACAAAACAAAACAAATAAACAAACAAACATCTCCTTCATCAAAGAGTAGTGTTAAATGGTCACCTTGCCAAAACGAATTCAAAGAATTTTTTAAACACTATAAAAATCAAAGAATAGATATTGGAAAATTAAAAAAAATAATAAGAACAATCCAAAAAAACCCAAAATATAAAAAGAAAGTCAACCACCTGGAAAAGAAAATCCAGAACCTTAAGGAAGAAAATGATTTCTTGAAAATTAGAACTGGGCAAGGGGGAAGTTAGTAAAGTTATAAGAGGTCAAGAAACAATGAAACAAAATATAAAGAATGAAAAAATAGAAAAGAATATTAAACATCTTACAAGAAAAATAATTGATCTGTAAAATCAATCAAGAAGAGAAAACAAGAATAATGGGACTACCTATGAGACTAGCTATGATCAAAAATATAATAATACAAGATATAATTACAGAAAATTGTTCTGAAGTGTTAGAACAAAAGAGCAAAGTAGAAATAGAAAAAAAAAAAAAACCCATGGATTACCACCTGAAAAAGATCCTATCAGAAAAACCTATAGGAATATCATAGTCAAATTTTGAAGTCTCCAGATCAAGGAGAAAATATTATGAGTCACAAAAAAAGAACAATTCAAATATGGTGGAGTCACAATTAGAATCACACAAGACCCAGCAGCAGCTATGTGAAAAGACTGCAGGTCTTGGGACGCTATACACTAAAGAGCAAAAGAACTGCAATTGTAACCAAAAATATCAAATCCAACAAAGTTAAGCATAATACTGACAGGAAAAAATGGATATTCAATGAATTGCCAGATTTTCAGAATGTTGCAAAAAAATAAAACAACTCTGAATTTGATAGGAAATTTGACATATAAGATTCAAGATAAATATAAACATCAAGGGATTAAATAAGAACAAAGTATTTATTTTTTACATGCACAAATGTAAACTATATGTCTAAGAGTATTATTTTGGAGTAAAGCTGAATATAACATGATTCTAAGAAATAAAACCATATAGAAAAAGGTAAAAAGAGTAATTATCTTACACAAATGGAGTGCAAGAGGAAGAACTGATATAGGAATCAGAGCAGGAGGGGCTGGTAGTTCTGGAACCTTACTCTCATCAGGAATGGATTAAGGAAGGAACGATACATACGTACATGTACATATATAAAGGTATAAAAGTCTTCTAAATTCAGAGAGAAATAGGATAAGAGAATAAGGAGAGGGGGAGAGAATAAGTGAAGAGTTTTTAGAGGCAACTTTATTCATATCAGATCCGGATGAAAGAGATAAAAACACACACATTGAAATTTTACATAAGTTCAAGTACCCAAGGCAAAAATTCTTCTATTCTTGAAACCTATTACTCTGCATCATTCTCAGACAGTACCTAACTTCCCGGCTGATGTGACAGAAAAAAAAGTCACCACAGCATAAATGCCACGAAAAATAAACATGGATAGTCAGTCAGCATGCAGCCCTCAGTGATATTTTGTCTCCAAGAAGCTTTCTCCATCCTCTGCCACTTATTCCAATCATAGACCATGTGCTCCTCTGCATAACATTCCATCCTTTGAACAAAACAAAATATTGGACCAATAGAGCAAAAAGTACACACGAGTACCTTGGTCTGACATAGTCAAGATTGGAAGCAGGGGAAATGGGTGGGACATGGTTCATATGAATTGCTTATTAAAAACCCCATTTGAATTAACAAAAGTAAGGATAGTTTTAGCTAGAAAAAGTGAAACTGAGTCCATGAATGGTACTTTCAAGCAGAGAACTAAATAAGCTGTGTAAACATTCACATGTGGCCAGAAGAGAAATGAAACTTATCAGGACTTTGAAAAATTCCCCTGTTTTTTCTGAAATGAAAAATATCACCATGAAGGCCACCAGCCACTAAAAGAAACATAAACATTTTAAATTAGTCATTTGGCCTTTGGAATTTCCAGAAAAGAGAACATGAATACAAAGAGAAATATCATGGAATTGTGTTAAAGGCTCATTCAAATCCCTACTTTTAATCTATACCCTAGGTAGCATTATTTTTCCCAAAGAACAAACTTTTTTTTCTTGATCCGAAAAAATATATTTCTTATTCTGCATCTTCAGTCCATTTCCTCCCTGTCAAGAGATAGCAGGTTTCACCATCTGTCTACTATCATGAGTGGACACTGCATTGATTAGCACTCTTAAAGCACGCTTTAAAAGTTTTGTGTTTTTGCAATGTTGTTGCATAAATCATTTTACTTATGCTTATTTTACCTTGAATCACTTTCTACAAGTCTCCTAAGTTACTTAATTTGGCAAATGCTTATACATCATCTACACTTTCAGGATTTTTCAGTAAATGTTTAGCAATTCATTATCGATGCGGGGGCGGGGCGGGAGGTTGGGAGGGAGGAGGAATGATGACAAGACATGCATTTTAAGTATAATCTATATTATTATCATTTTCTTTGTTATTTCTTAAGCCTAGACAAATCACTAAAACAACAAATTAAGTTCTGATTTGCAGTTCACTGATTTCCGCTCTGAAATTTTAACAATCAGCTTTAAGAAATCTGTTCAAACCAGTGGATTCCCTTAACTATACTAGATTTGGGTATTTAAAGATTTCTTACTCTCAAAACCAAGCCTGTGGTTCTTAGTTTCCATACTTGCAAAATGATGGAGCTATACTAGATCATAGATTTAGAATATGGAATATTAGAGGCCATCTATTCCAACACACTTTTTTACAGATAAGGAAACTGAGGCCCAGGAAGTAACTTGTCCAAGCTGGCCCAAGTAATAAGGAAAAGGTGAGATTTGAACCCAGGTACTCCAATTAGCCCTCACTCATACCATTATGTGAAAGGTTCATTCCAACTCTAAGTCTGTAATCCTATGAAAGGATTTTTTTTGTCTTTGAGTAGTTAAAGTGACCCTAAGAAATGTATCAGTATGACATTTCCAAGATTCCTTTTCTTTTCATTCCAAGTTTGAGCCAAATATTTTGAAAGGCTTTACTGATTTAGAAATAGAAATGAATTATCCCTCACCTGCTTTACTGGCTATTCTTAACTCCAGAGCCCTACCTTCCTTTAGAGTCGACTGCTCCCTTGGCATGTGCACACACTTGAGCAAATAGGAAATATAATGAGAAACATGCTTTCTCATGGTGTTTCTAATTGGAAATAACACAAGAAAAAAAGACTTTATCACATTATTCCCAAATGGAAATTCTCTCATAAAGCATGTTTCTCATAATGTTTCCTATTTGCTTTAATAGGTGGGCACTCAGCAAGGAGCCCTTTGGCTGTGTATTGTTAGAGTGAAGGGCAACTCAGTAATCTAACTTGGTAACCACAGCTACAGAGAAAACACTAAATACATACTGATCAGAAGGATAAAATAATGAAGTGCTTAGGTGGCATAGTGAGTTAATGCATTAGCTGCCCTTCTCTAGAGAAGCAGGTTCACACTTGGGTTATGCTGCACAGCAATGGCTTTGGTAGTGGTAGGTCCCAATGGACATTAGTTCGTGTCAAAAAAGCAACTCTGTGTTGTCAGAGCTATATAGGAACTCTGCTCATTGTTAGCCTAGTTATAGCCAGTTCTTAGGAGACAGGAAAGAATCAACTTCTCCAAGGGTCCTTGATACCTAATAGTGACTTATAATTTAAGGCAAATGTTCATTTTTTAGAATCCAAATTATTTTGATTAAATTACATATGTCTAAAATTGTGATCGTTCTTTTTAAGAGTGAAAAAAATCACAGTTTGAGAGGGTTTAGAGGCAGGTTTTATTGTTAGACTGAAAAGTGAGATTCTTAAATCCTTTTTCTTTGTTGCTAAACTAGCCATTGTTGTTGTTGTTTAGCTGTTTCAGTCATATCTGACTCTTTGTGGCTCTTGACAAAGATACTAGAGTGATTTTCCATTTCTGCCTCCATTATCCATTTTATACTTCTTGAAATCTTGGAAACTTTTAATTTTATGGGCAATTGCCTTCTTTTTCTGTGTACTCTTTCCTCTCCTCTTTTCCATGATGCTGCTCTCTTGGTTTTTCTCTTACCTTTATGTCCATTCCTCAGTCTTATTTTGTTAGACCATCATCCAATATCTTCCAGTTCAACATAATGCCACATCCATGCCATGGAGCCTCCTCTCATCTTTCCTCTCATTTTACAAATTCTGATCTCATTAATACCATGGATTTAATTATCTCTCTGCTAATTATTCTCATCTAGATATTCATTCCTAATATCTTCCCTGAAATCTACTTCAACATCAGCTGCTTACTCTTTATTCTATACTTTTCACTAACTCAATCTGTTAAAGTTGAGTTTTACCTAAACTTTTCTTTCTGAATAAATGATTTTGTGTGAGAGCAGTACTACTCAAATTCATAACACCTGAGCCATTATAAACTTTTTCCAATCCTTCATTTCCCACATCCAGTCAATTGTCATTATCGGTTCTATCTCTCCACTCACAGTTTTAATTCTTGTTCAGTCCCTCATCACTTATCACTCAGAGTATTGAAAGGCTCATTTGATTAGACTCCCTACTTTCAGTTTCTCCTCTCTGCCACCAAAATCATATTGAGAGAACATGGCTTTAGACATGTTAAAATCTTACTCAACAATCTTTAATTGTTCTTTATTGCCTCTAGGACAAAGTATAAAATTCCTTTCTTGACATTTGAATTTCATCATATTTTGGCTCCTATCTGCTTTTCCATATTCATTTCATACTACTTCTTGTTATGTATACTAAGTATAACCTAAACTCATCTATGGGCTCTTATCCAAATTTACTATCATCTCACATTTTCATGCTTTTGTGAAATCTGTGTCTCAAGATGTAGAATGCTCTTCATCTTTGAGAATCCTTAACTTCTTTAAAGACTGAGCATGTCATTAAAGCCTTTTTAAGATTATGCCAACTGATAGTGCTCTTTCTTTTCTTAATTTACATTATATTTGTCTGCATCCATATCATCCTCCTACTGGAAATATAAGCTCCATAAAGGGAGGGGACTTTTAAAAATATTATCTTTGAATTACTAATCCCTAGCATATAGTAATCATTTAATAAATGTTTGTTGAGAAGAACTGAATTTGTTCTCAAAGCACTCTATGTTTTTATTCATTAACCATATTCTTTGTATGTGTATCTCTCTCTGTCTCTTTCTTCACCTCTGTCTTTCTTTCTCTCCCTGTCTCTCTCCATCTCTCTGCATCTTTCTTTTCCTCTAATTTGCACACTGTCTCCTTCTTATTGTCTCTCTTTCTCTTTCTTTTCTACCCCATCTTCTTCTCTATTTGTATGGACTTTCTTATTCTTTCACTCCTAATAGACTAAAAGTTCCTTGTGAGCTGGAGTAGTATCATTTTATTTTTGGCTCTCCCCCCAGTACCTGGCATAATGCATTGCATACTAGAAGTAAGCATTTAATAAATTTCTCTTGCATGAATAAAAAGATCTATGAATAAAACAAAATATTGGGTTATTAAGATGACATTACAGAATTTTATTTGGAGTTTTACAGGAACATAGGTTTTTTAATTATGAAACTCAGTGGCTGTCTAGTCAAACTAAAGGATTTTGAATAATAAGCCCTGTGTAACATGAGTGACATGTGGCCTTATCCTAAAGACTTTTTTTTGAGGGAGCTCCAAATAGCCTAATGAGATTTTTCCTTAAAGTTTCAATTTGTCTCTTTGCAGCTTCCCATCCATTTCTCTTAATTCTACTCTTTATTGCAATTGCCAGACAAAAATAATAAATATGTACAATGAAGGATTTTGAAACTACTAAATTCATAAAAACAAACAAATAAGTCACTTATATTTTTAAAAACTTAACTGTAGAATTACTCTGATTTGATAGGGATAAATAAGAAAAGAAAGAGATCTGATATAACTATCTTCAATTGATAAAATTCTTTCCATCTTTTAATTGGCACCAATCAAAGTGAACTACTAGTTCCAAAATGTGAATTATTAATAATTTCCTTTGTAATACTAATAAATGTCTACAACACTGAAATTATCAAATCATATTCATCTGGACACAATGCTATCAAGAAGAGTCTTTCCCCTTAGAACTTCCATTTATTTCCAGGCAATTCACACTTAGCATCATGAGCAGTTCTCAACAGAGAGGTTTTCAAAGAATAGGAGGAAGCATTATCTAGCACCACTATGGTCAAAAGCAATCAGTGCAAACAGAAATAAAAACACAAGAAACCTATTTCCACAAATTAAGTGGACAAGAACTGCTCATCCTCTTTACAAAGCCAACCATTTTTATAGCTGTTGGAAAGAAGAAATTGATTGTTGATGTATCATAAACCAAATTAGTTTCTCTTTCCAGTAAAGTTACCTTGAACTCATCCATTATCTTTCAATCCCTTCTGTTTTCTTGGATGAAATATATTTACAGATGGTGAATATAAAGCAAGTTACATTTCAAAGAACAGTACCCACTTTTAGGTGTCTGACCTATATTTTATAGCTTTTCAACTGTAACTCTTATAGCCTGTTTTTCTAGATAGAAACTTTACATTCCTATAATAGAGTTTCTCTCCAACTTTTACACAGCAAGTAAAGAAATTAATGATTTAACTATGATTTATGCATATAATTTAGCACATGAAACAAATGTCTTCTTTTTGTGCCTTGTGTCCATGACTAATTTCATTCTGAAAAGGTTATAGTAGAATGAAAGGTGCTTTCAACCAATCAGCCATTGGCTTCTCAGTATTATCCTATTTATACTCACTCATTACTTTATATTGAATGTGAAATTATAATGATTCACTCATAAGTATAGTTTCCTTGGACCTAATTAGACACTGAAGAATTATTAAACACTTGACAGAGTATTGTATATTTGATCTCAATATTGAATTCTCATTAATATTAATGTACACATATTGTGAACATAATATATCTCTGATGGGGAATTTACATGACAGCATTTTTAAGGAACTTTTTGGATGCCTATTTACTTTTAAGTATTTGGGCATATAACATTAAATTAAGTAAAACCCTTATAATCAGACTCTAGTCTTCAAACTCATAGCCAATTGCTCCCCATCATTTGCTCTGTGTTCCAGTCAAATGGGTCTAATTGTTGTACATAAAATTCAATTTTTTATCTCTATTCCCTCCTCACCTTTGCTTTAAAAATCCCTGGTCTTCTTCACAGAACAACTGGGATGCCTTTTTCTCCAAGAGGTTCTTATGAATCCCCCCTTCCAAATTACACATTTTTCTCCCCCCTCCTGAATGTATTTGTATTTACTTGATATGTATTTTGTATAAAGTTAAATGTATACTTGTTCTTTTTTTCCCATTAAACTTAAGGCTATTTGAAATCAGACATTATTTTATTTTTATTTTCCTTTATTTCCCCTGTAACTAACTAGAATATAATTGAAATCAACATTAAATACTAATTACTGAAGTAGAGGGAGAATTTCAAATGAATACTGTAGTAAGATATACATAAATGAATCCTCACAGAAATTCTGACACTATATAGCTTAATTTCTCTGTTCCTTAATTTACTCCAATAAAATGAGAAGATAGTACTGGATAATCTTTTGCATGCTGTCCCTTACAACTACAAAATTCTGTGATGCAGATTTTTTCCTCCAAGTATTAGCTTAGAACTGTTATATTACCTGTATATTTACATCAGAAGAAATCTTTTATATTGAATTTATATACTAATCTTATTATTAGTTCTTATTTATTAAATCTTTGAAATTTTTTAAAAGATTAATTAGATAATATAAAATAATTTATAAACATGAAGAGTATTTATATATGATAATTTAGGGAGAGAGAGTATAGACAACTAAACGTATTATACACATGGTTATAACATATTTTTATATATTTGTGTCTGAGTATATACATGTATAGATTATATGTATACATATTTAAAATATACACACATATATACAATATAAAATATTTTGCAATAGTATATAATATATAATAGAATAAACTATAATCTGTATTATAGGTGTTATCATATACATGAACATATATATATATATATATATAGTTAAGTTTTTCAATTGTATCTGATTCTTTGTGACTCCATGGACTCCAGTACTCTCCATGGAGTATTGTTGGCAATGATCCTAGAGTAGTTTGCCATTTCCTTCTTCATATGAATCTATTTATGTGTGTGTGTACATATATATATGTACAGAAAAAATATTATATATACAACTATATGTGTGATGTATATATATCATATATACTTATATGATGTAAATTATGTACTTATATGATATAGATTATATGCTTATATGATATAGATTATATGCATAGAGATATACATAATCTATGTTTATATGCTATAATCTATACTTATAAATTATATTATTTATGTACATATATGCATTTTATCTAGGAATCATTATACTATATAAAGAGAGAGATAGGAATGTAGATTATTTATGTGTGTATATATCTGTGTGTACATAAAGTCCTTCCAGAGGTGAGGAGAGTGGGTATTCCAGGAAAACATACAAGCACAGAGATGGAAACTGAAAATTCTTATAGAATAAATAAACCAGTTTGACTGGAATGTATAGAAAATGATGGGAGGTGATATGTTATCAATTTGGAAATGTAGATTGTAATCTAATTATAAGCATATATAATATTTTATATGATATAAAATATATAATATTGTTTATATATCTTATAAGCAATGTATATATATGTGTGTGTATGTGTAACAATGACACACATATGTATGTGCATAAATATACACATATCAGCTACACTTGCCAAGAATTAAAAATAACTTATATAATCTAACATTTGGTGAATATCTACACAAAGTATGCTGAATCCATATAATAGAATATGACAGAACCATCAAATGACAAATATAAAATATATAAATAAATTTGGAATGTCAAATATAATGCTACATCTCAAACAAAGTAAAATCAGAAGAGCTGTGTACATACTGACTTGTGAAATGGGATGGGAATGGAAGTGACTGAATTGCTCTAGAGAACTCAAATGTGGAAATGTCTTCTAGAAGTACAGAATATCACCTTCTCTGTCACTCACTCTTCCAAGAATTGCCAGGAAAGCTGAAATGTTAAGTAATCTGTCCAAGGTCAAGTAGCTGGAATATATCAGAGACAGCATTTGAATTCAGTTCCCTCTGACACTCATGTCTAGCTCTCTCCGCATTTTGCCATGCTGCACTTAGCTAACTACCTGTATTCAAAGTCAGTAGATACAAAAATTGAAAATGATTAAACAGCAGAAGAGCTTACATAGGGAGTGACTAGTAAAGTAATGTTAGCATGTTATATATAGAAACTGATTTTTTTTTATTTGTAAATAACTCTAAAGGGTATTATTTATTTTTGCTATTTAAAAATTACAAATATTACAAAAACAAATTATTTTACAATAAAATATTCAGTGAATTTTCATCAAATTTAGACATTTGAGCATCTTTAAACTTTTTGTGTTTTAAGTGCTATTATATTAAAAAGTTCAACTGTATAATTTTAACTACTGAGTAAAATACACTTGAGTAAAATACAATGGAAAAACTGGCAAAGATGGTGTAACAAAAGATATAGAGAAGCTCTGAGGAAAAAAATAAAATAGAGATACCTTAATGCACTCTATCCAGGACTTCTCCAAAGCAGTGCTATATCACTGGAAAGCTTTCTCTACACTTCCTCATTTTGGCAGACAATGTTCTTTGGATTCAGGAAGAACTCCTCCCCACCTCAGAAACATATTAGCTATGTGATCCGGAGCAAGTCACCTAATATCTCGTTGCTCCAGGCAACTCTTTATGACTATTTTGTTCAGTCATTTCAGTCCTATGTAACTGTTCATGACTCCTTTTGAGGTTACTAGGGTGGTTTGCCATTTCCTTCTCCAACTCATCTTACAGATGAGAAAACTGAGGCAAACAGAATGAAGTGACTTACCCAGGATTACACAGCTAGTATTTGTCTAAGGCTGAATTTGAACTCATCTTCCTGACTCCAGGTCTGGTGAGCAATCTACTCTACCATCCAAATGTCCCTTTATAACTATAAGTTAAAGGTAGAAATTAGGCTGCATGCAGAGGAATGTCTACCCGTGGAATTCCCGAAATCACTGAAATCATATTTAGACCATGTCCTTCTCGGCCCCACTATCACAAACAAAGCTTTCCCCACACTAAAAACGAAAAAAAAAATTAAAGCACAGAAATTATATAGAGTCCCCATGTGTCTGGAGTAAGAAAATAGAAATATTTAACCAGCCTTCTAAAAAGCTTCAGCAGCTCCACCAGCAGGGCATAATGTCCAACTGAATGGATTTCCTAGTTTAAACATGTTTATAAGCTTCTTGGATTTATTAGATTTTGAAAAAGATTATTAGTAGAAGCAAAATAAATGTTAACTTTCTACAATCTAATATGTAATCATATACAAATGTAGCATAATAAACTGTTTTTTATTGCAATTTCATCATCTGAATGGAAATTATGGTGTTAGTACTTTGGAGAGATAGTTATATCTGCATGCAGAGAGGAAGAGTTCGCATAATGGTTTGTAAGGCATATCAAATTTATTCTGTGAGGTAGATAAAGGTCTTTTAAAGGTCTTACTCCACTTGTGGAATGAATTTCTTATCATCTATGAATTCTATGTGTAACATTTTTTTTCCCTGAGATGTGGTTTGTTTTCCAAGAGAAGATGTAGTGGCTAAAACATTCCACTTCTATACAATAGAAAATCCTTTAATTAAAGACAAAATCACACCTGGCATCAATAGGCGCATTAAAAACAACACCGTGTATATAATACAAAAAAGATCATCTAGGACAATTTATCCAAATAAGGCCTTGCTTCAAAAAAGAAAGATATTATTATAAATACTAAAAAGGGAACAGAATAAAAAAGTATATTTAGAAAAAAAAAGATATCACTTATTTTCTGGAAAATATTATATAAATTGTTAATCAAAATCTTCTTCCATACAAAGTTAGCATTTGAACTTTTAATGAGTCAACTTAAATTATTCTCTCTTCTTTTTTACATGAATACTCCAATGGATCTGTGATCTCATTGATTTGGCTACTGTCTCCAAAAATAGAGTTTGCAGTTTATCCAAATCATCCTTCCCCCTTTATATCCATTACCCTTCTATCTATTCATCATAGGAGATTCATACTTATACCTTCAAAAAAGCATACATAGTTGACTGAAATATGGAGTGGGTGAAGTAATTAATGACATATTTTACACATATCTTATTCATTTGTTTATTCATTTTTTCAGCCACACATGTTCCTCATGTGCATTTTTATGTATTCATTTATGGCACTCTAGCTCCCATCTTCATGGTTTTTTACTGAAAACCTTCATGTCTGGAATCATCAAGAAGAATGGGAAGACATGACTTAGAACCATAGTTGACATTTCAAAAAAAGTACCTTAGGTTTATAAGAGTAAGTGATAAGAAACTATTGGATTTGAGTGCTTTTTCAAAATTTATTCTGAATACCTTCTAGATGTTGACTTTTGACCTTAACCTCAATTTCACTTATGTAATGTTCCGACTAAGTTTCTGGAGGACCTCGGCACCAGCCTTGATCTCAGGAGTGCAGGAGGCAGGAGCACCAGGAGGATGGTCAAAAATGGAATGAATCATTTCCAATCCTTCTCAGCCCTTATATATCTTAGTACAATTACATCATTACAGCATACTGAATATGTGTTTACTATAGAACCGTCATTTCATCAATTCCATTGAGGTTAATACCTTGCTTCCAGTTTACTTCTCCGGAGTTCTGGCCCTCTACACACTTAAATCGGTAGAAAGAGGACTAGCTCTGAATTAGAGGATCTAGATTCAAATGCTGCCTCAGATTTTTAGCTATATAATCTTGGGCAAGTCACCTTAAATCAAGAAGCTTAAAATGCATTCTTTGTAAAAGAGGAAATTAGACTATATGGTCTCATGCCCCTGTTAACTCTAAATCTATGATCTAGTCTAATCTCATCATTTTACAACTAGAAAATTATGAAAGAAGACTTTTTCTCCCTTTCTCTTTCCTTTCTTTTCCTCTTTTTTTTTTCCTCTCCCTTTCCCTTTCCCTCTTTTTTTTGGCAAAAAAGTCCAGGTTAAGTGACTGAAGTCATAAAGCTAGTAAGTGCCTAGTATCTGAGACCTCATTTGAACTCAGGCCCTTTGGGCCAGTGCTCTACCTGTCACCTTGCTGTTGTCTTTCCCTCTTTTCTCTCCCTCTTCCATTTCCTTTCCTTTCTTTTTCCCTTCCCCCCAGTGTATCAACATAGATACTTGACATCGACACTGCACTATCTGAGGCCATTAGGACCATGTGATGTAGATTTTGGATACTGGTGTTTGCAGGGTCTTTGTGAAGACTGGGAAATAGCAAGAAACAAATTAATAAAAGGGAAAATTGTTCACAGCAAGAAAAGATATATATGGCTTTGTAGTGAACATTGGGTCTGGAATCAGAAATACCTGACTTCAAATCTGATCTCAGACATTTACTAGCTATATCCTCTTAGGCAAATCACCGAATCTAAGTTTGCTTCAGTTTTCTCATTTGTAAATGAAAAAAATGACAGTATTTAATCTCCCAGGTTGTTCTGAGAATAAAATGAGATAATATTTGTAAAAGTGCTTTGAAAATCTAAAGTGTTATATAAATGCTAGCTAATATATCTAATAATAATAGTAAAAAAAAAAAGATATATACAAATTATTTGCCCAATAAATGGGGAATTGCTGAAAAAACTGTGTTAGAATTGTAATGGAATATTATTGTAATGAAAAAGATTTAGTTTAGGGGAGAAAGAGCTGGCCTCAGAGCAAGAAAGACTTGGATTCTAATTTTCACCCAATGTATGCTGGTTAAATGACTAAACAAGTAATTTAACTTCTCAGTGTCTACCCCAACCAACTCATTAAGGCAATAATGTTTCTAAGTTTTTTGCTGCTTTCCTCACTACTTGCCACCTCCTGCCCTATTGATGCCTATTACTCATATTCCCATATAAGAACCCTATAGAAAACCATTAGGCTTTCCTAGTTTGAGAGGGAGTGGCCCATTCCCTTCAGGGACACAGCAGACTTCCAAGTCCCTCTTTGTTGATGTATCCTTTGTTTTCTGTGTTTCCCCCTCAATGAATTTAGTTTGCTTTACCAAACAAAAAACCCCATAATGTGTACAACAAGTGCCTTTTTGCAGTGGTAGAAAGAAAGTTTGTTTGAGAGTTCCACCTCTGAGAGTTTTCACACAATGAAATCAGAGGTATATATATATATATATTTAAAAAGCAAAATCAAAAAACTAGGCATTTATATGATGTTGTGGATAGAGTAATGGAAATGAAGTCAGTAAGACTCATCTTCCTAAAATCAAAGCTCAAAAAAGTGACACCCTGTTTGCCTCAGCTTGCCATAGATAAAATTGGCGACAAAACAATATAGTGCCAGTGAACTTCTGGAGAGAAGGAATTATAGCAATAGGAGGAGCAAGAAACAGTTATACTAGTAACAGTAAAAGGAGTAGCTGCAGCAGCATCAGCAGTAATGATAATAGTAGTAGAATACTAGTAGTGATAATAGGAGTAGCGGCACCACCAACAACAATAGTAATAATAGGAGCAGTAACAGTAATAGTGACACTATTAGTAACAATAACAGGAGTAGCAGCAGCAGTAATAGCAACAGTAGCAGTAGTAGTATTAGGGGTACCAATTGCAGTACTAATAGCAGTAATAGGAATAATAGGAGCAGCAACAATAATAGCAACAGTAGCAGTAATAGTGATAGTAGTACTAGTAATAGTAGCAGTAATAGGAGTAGCAGCAGCAGAAACAGTAATAGCAATAATAGGAGTAGTAGCAACAGAAGTAATTGTAGCAGTAATAGGAGTAGCAGCAGCAGTAGTAATAGCAGCAGTAGCAGTAACAGTAATAGGGGTACCAGTTGCAGTACTACTAGCAGTAATAGGAGTAATAGGAGCAGCAACAATAATAGCAACAGTAGCAGTAATAGTAATAGTAGTACTAGTATTAGTAGCAGTAATAGAAATAGCAGCAACAGAAGTAATTGTAACAGTAATAGGAATAGCAGCAGCAGTAGCAGTGATAGTAGTAATAGGAGCAGCAACAGTAACAGTGATAGTGATAATAGTACTAATAGTAGCAGTAATAGGAATAGCAGCAACAGTAGCAGTAATAGTAATAGGTACCAGTTGCAGTACTAGTAGCAGCAATAGTAGTATAGAAGCAGTAACAGTAATAGTGGTACTAGTAGCAGTATTAGTAGCAATAATAGGAGTAGCAACAGCAGAAGTAATAGTAGCAGTAATATAAGTACCAGCAGCAGTAGTAATAGCAACAGTAGCAGTAATACTAATAGGGCTACCAGTTGCAATACTAATAGCAGTAATAGTAGTAGAAACAGTAACAGTAACAGCAGCAAAAATAGTAATAATAGAAGCAGAAACAGTAATAGTGGTACTAGTAGCAGTATTAGTAGCAATAATAGGAGTAGCAGCAGCAGAAGTAATTGTAGCAGTAATAGGAATAGCAACAGCAGTAGTAATAGCAGCAGTAGCAGTAATAGTAGTACTAGTACTAGTACTAGCAGCAGTAATGGGAATAACAGCAATAGGAGTAATAGGAGGAGCAGCAGTAATAGTAATAGCAATAATAATACTGGGGCAGTTAGATGGCACAGGAGATAGAACATCACTCTTGGAGTCAGGAGGACCTGAATTCAAATATGGCCTCAGACACTTGATACTTGCTAGCTATGTGATCTGGTGTTAAGGGGCAGGTCAATTCTCCGAGAGCCTCCACAGCTGTGGATCATAGCATCCCAAGGCATTGCAGGACAGCTTTTGCTGATACAGGTGTTGCAGAGTGGGAATGAGATAAATTGGAGGCAGAGGGAAGAGGAGAGAGGTCAGGCAATGCAACGGACTCTCAATTAGAGAGGTCAGAGAATAGCAACAGCCTCTCAGTCTCCTTGTATTATCCTTTCACACAAGGAGATCCATTCTGCAGGTCTAGGATGGATCTCCAGCAGCTACTGAAAGGTGGCTCCCATGTTACAACAATCCTGGACAAGTTACTTAACCTTAGTTGCTTCACTAAAAACAGAGAAACTGAGAGAGGAGAGTAGTGGTACTAATAACAGGAGTAGGAGCAGCAGCAACAGTAATAATAATAGTAATTATTGTAGTTCTACTAGTAGCAATAATAGGTGTAGCAGCAGTAATAGTAATAACAGAAGCAGTAGCTGTAATAATAATAGCAGTGGTCATATAGCAGTAATAAGAAAGCAGCAGTAGCAATAATAGGAATAAGCAGAAATAACAGTAGTAGTAGTAGTAATAGCAGCAGGGGGAAGAGGAGCAGTAGCAGTAATACTAATAATAATTGCAGCTGTTCTTGTTGTGTCTTCCTTTCTGTCTCCAATGCTTAGAACTGGCATGTGATCATCACTTAATAAATGCTTTCTAACTGACCAGAATCTGCCTACATATTCTTTTCTACTAAAATAATAGTAAACAACATAAGCAGAAAAGTTACTTCCCTGTGGTGATCTTTTTCTTCTCAAAACACAGCCAAGTGATAAAAGTTCAGATCTTTTATTATCTCCAATATAGCCTGGTTAGCTTAGAGGCCTATCTCTCTGCTTGGTTCCAAGAGCTCTCTCCGAATGTCGCCAAATCCAAAGGTCTGGTCCTTCAGCCTCTGCCTCTGCTTTCTTCAGCCTCCAGCCAGCTCCACTCTTCATGTCATTCCGGTGAAATCTTGACTTGTAGCTTCTTCACTCTGAAGAACTTCTTCGACTGGCCCATTGAAGCTCTATTTATGCTCCTTCAAGAGAGGGATTGTGGGTTTTCTCCCATAGTGCTCTCTGGCCCAAAGAGCTTCAAGGGAGGTGTGAACTCATTGAACTCCAATGAGTAAAGGTGTGAACACAAGCCTTGTATTAATTAGTTCTACTTAGTACCTTGTTTCAAGTTCTGCCCAAAACATCTTCTTGTAAGATTAGATCAACTCTAATTAGTTAGCAGTTAGTAAGGATTCCAACACTTCCCCTCAGCTGCATTTACTATTTTATTCAGTTTTGTTGTTTTTAAGAGAAAATATTTTGTGAGGAATTTATTACTATATTTGTTAAGCAATGTTGGCTATGTCAAAATTATAACTTCACTAAAGCACTGTACATCAATACAATTATAAACAATTACCTCTTTAAAATATGTGTTGATCTCTTTTGTCTTCATATTATTTTTAATTCCAAATACATTCAGCCTCATAATTCAAAGAAATACTCTTTGTAATAATGAATAAATGAAAGGGGAAATTTTTTTTAAAACTGTAACACTATTATCACTAATGCATCATCTGAAAGCACATTCGATATTCCAGTCCATGAAGAGATAAAGATGTTTTTCTTTTTTGAGAGGGAGAATACATTTGATCATCAAATTATAAACTACTATAAATTATAAAGCATTTGTTTAAATAAGTTTTTTCTTTACATTTTTATTGTTACAGTCGCTTTCATCTTGCTTTCCTCTTTTTTCATACTCCACTCTGCATCAGTTCATAGAAGTCTTCCTGTGTCAAAAAGGACTATCTCTATGATGGCATCTATTATGTAATGTATGATTTTAGCATTCTTGGGAGACACATTGAGAAATGCCTTAATAAATATTTGAAGCTTATATTTTGATCTTCCAAACCTTTAAGGCTGCATATGGCTCTGTTAAACAAATGTTCTAATATCAAATTTTAATGAATTGATTTGTTTAAATATATCTAAATTTAATTTATCATTTTTTGTTCTCATTATTCAAGTCCTTTCAATGATGTCCCATCTTTAATGACCCCATTTGAGGTTTTCTTGCCATTTCCTTCTCTAACTCATTTTATAGATGGGGAAACTGAGGCAAGCCCAGGGTCACACAGCTAGTTCAATCCTGTCTTGAGCCTAAGTACTTAAGCCACTGTTCCACCTATCTTTCCCTGCTAGAGATAAAACCTCCGAGATGTTAATGTTTAAGTAGTGATTTTAATACCATAATAAAGTCGGGATTAGCCTTTCCATTTACTATATGCTAGCTATGAAAAACATGTCACCCTCACAATCTTTATGTTTGCTTTACCTACTTAGTTTTATCCTATAAAAATAAAAATTCTGACCTCCAAAATAAAGTCAGGAAGAATTACTTTGTGTAGCCTTTGCCTCTGATTTTGGGTTGTTTGATTTGATTGTCACTTGCCCTAGAACTTTTAGAACTTCTGTTGTGTCCTCATTATCAACAAGGTTTTTGAGCACTGGGGCTTTGCCTTATATTTTGTTCCTTAGAAATATTCTGGCCCATCAGAAATGACCATCAGGATCTTTATTTTTATGCTTTGATATGCCTCCTTGTGAAGAAAGTCTTTACTGTCTATTGCAATAAAAGACAACCTTAGATCCTTGGCATGTAAGTCAAACTTTTAACCTTAAAAATATCTTGCTCAAAATCACGGTTGACATACCCCGTCTCTAAAATTATTGGCTCTAGCTTTGTAACTTTGGTCCCAGCAGTCACCTCACTGGTGGGGTAGGGTGTTGCCACTGCCAACTCCTTTATTTGCCTCTCCAAAGAGAACCTCTGAGCCATCCCTTTTTTTCCTGCAAATTCTTTATGATTTGGATTTCATTTATGTTGTTGTTGTTGAGGCGTTTTTCATTCATGTCCAACTCTTCGTGACCCCATTTGCGGTTTTCTTGGCAAAGATACTGGAATGGTTTGCCTTTCCTTCTTCAGCTAATTATACAGATGAGGAAACAGGACCATACACCTAGTAAATAGTCGGATTTAAATTAAGGAAAATGAGTCTTCCTGACTCCAGGCTCAGTACTTTGTCTACTGTGCCACCTAGCTGCCCTAGTTTCTTTTATATTGAGCCTGTAAATATAGATGTTTCACTTCTTCCAGGAGAGAATCAATTCAGTGATTGGACAAAGAGTTCATCCTGAGTAATAGCAAACAAACAAGTCATGATTCAGTGGCTAAAGTCATGAATTAGAGAATGAGAACCTGTATTCAATTGCTTATTAGCTATGTGACCACAGGCAATCAATCAATAAACATTTATTACATGTTTTCTAAGTGCCATGCACTCTGCTAAGTTCTAGGGGTACAAAAAGAGGGAAGAGATGAGTCCCTATCCTCAAAAAACTTACAATCTAAAGGAAGGGAAGCAACATATAAATATTTTATTCTATAAATTTTTTTTTATAAACAAGCAGTATATAGGATAAATAGGAAATAATTAGCAAAGGGAAGGCATTGGAATTAATAGAGTTAGAAAGGAATAAAGAGTTAGAAAAGGTTTCCTTTAGAAGGTAGGATTTTAATTAGGACTTAAAGGAAGCCAGGGAGGACAGTACCTGAAGTGGAAGAGGAAGAGCTTTCCAGGGATGGGAGTGTACCCTGAGATACTTAGAGTCAAGAGATGTCATGAAATTTTCATAGAACAGCCAGGAGGCCAGTGTCACAGGCCCAAAACATACATGCAAAGGAGTGTATATGAAGACTGGAAAAATAGGCAGGAGTTCAGGTATGAAAGGCTTTGAATGTCAGGCAAAGAATTTTGTATCTGATCCTAGACGCATTAGGAAAATCCTGCAGTTTTTTGAGTGAGGTGAGGTAGGCAAGGGAAGGAAGGGCAGGGCCTAAGTGATGTGATCCAACTTTTGTTTTAGGAAAATCACATTGGAGAGTGGTTAGTGCAGGGGAGATGGCTTGGGAAACAATTGAAGGGTCAAGAGATTAGAGGTCACAGTGCAGCCTGAGAGTAGGGTTTTGTATGGGAAGGCAAAGATAGGGTTGAAAAGCCAATAGATTGTGATCAGCTGGGGGAGGATTTTGAATTCTTGAACATAAGAAGTGGAACATTTGTGGTGTGATCTTTGACAAGAACAAGGATATGACTGTATGTGTGTGGCTGAGGCTGAATAGAGAAACAGGAAAACGTATGAGTTGAGGAAATAAGCAGTTAGATATTAGCTGTGTAACCTCTCAATGTCATTTTCTTTATCTATAAAAGGAAAGATTTGGACTAAATGACCACTAAGATCCTTTCCAGCTCTACATCTCTTATCTTAATCACAGAAAGTGAAAGAGATAATGAATGAAAAGTATTTTATTAAATGTTACTTAATAAAGAAAAATTGCAGAGAATTGTGCTTAGGCTTGGTGATGCAAATAGAAAAGAAGTAGAAAGTCTCTACTCTCAAAGAGCTCATATTTTAATAGAGGAAAATAATACACTTAAGAACAATGATAAGAATAACTAACATAAATATAGATATATAGATATGTGTATATCTACATATATATAGCATGTCCTATGGTGCTAGTGTACTGTGCTAAGTTTTTTTACAAACACTATCTTATTTGATTTTTACAACCTGGGAGGCAGGTGCCATTATTATTCCTATTTTACAGTTTGAGGAAACTGAGGCAAAATTAGTTAAACAGTTTGCTGAAGATCATACAGCCATTAAGCCGCTTGTCCCAAGATCATACAACTAGTCAGAATTTGAGGACGAATTTGATCTCATTACTTCCTAACTTTACTACAACCCCAGCTGATTCATTTGTAGGAGTGTTTAGCTATCAGTTGCATAGAAAGTCCCTATGGTCCTAAGGGCACTCCAAGGAGGCAGATAGTATAGTTTGGTATTCCAGAGGGCATGGCTTCAGGGACAATAGCAAAGCCCAAGGTCAGCAGGGCGTATCCTGAAGGCCCAGGACTCCAAATGGGCAAGTGATCCAATTTGACTGGAGTGTGGAAGAGAGATAGCTAATGGACAAATACATTTTTCATGTTATTTCAAATGATAAAAACCGTATCTTTTCTGACAACTTTTTGACATTTTCAAGGACATGGCTGGTAAAAGATTTCTTTTCCAGCCCATCAGAAGCTATGACTGCTCAGAAGGTGGTGGGGACTGCCACACTTACAAGTCAGCTTCCAAAGCCACATTTCCTCTAGGCTTGAATGACAGTATTGAGTCTGGGATAAGAGGCAGCCTAGTGACCTATGTAGGAGAGGGCTGCAACTTCCAAAGTTCTTCCGCATGGGGTCTTGGGTGGCTGCCCGGCAGGGATGGAGGGCGGGCTCAGCTGGTTCCCTGGTGATTGGTGGTGCCTCTAGGATCTGAAACAGAATTGAGGACATTTGAAATTAGGACAATGCTTAGCTGGTCAATGAATCATTGTGCATATAGCTCTGAGCTAGTCATCAGGGTTACAAAGACAAAGAATCATCTAATCTCGATACACAATATGTTTAATGGGATGCCATAGTGCTTAAGAAATAAATATATTAATTACAAAGAAAAAAAATACAGGAGGGAGAATGATTTCCTAACTTTCTCCATGTGGAAGGCAATTATTTACCCTATCAGAAGGAAAGGAGTCATATGAACAGGGAGTATACAGCAGGAATGGGAGATGTCAGGGCAGGGTCATGGAGGTAGGAGATGGGGAGGAAGGGGCTCTGTAAAAGGAAATGTCAGTTGGTCAATTTATCTGAGTCATAACAGCATGTAATGTATAAGGAGGCTGAAAAGATAAGTTGGGGGTCAGGTTGTGAGGGCAGTCAAGTGAGCAAGCATTTACAAAGCACCTGATGTGTGCCTGATGTGAAGCTCTGGGGATACAAAGAACACACACAAACACACGTAAACACACACACACAAACACACACGGAGCTCACAGTCTAATGAAAAGGACAATATAAAAACAACTGTGTGCAATCAAAATATACATATAAGAGAAACTGTTGATAATTTGCTGGGGGAGCACACTAAGACTAAACAGATTGGAAAAAGGTTCTAGTATTTTTTTCCAAGTCTCAGACTTTTTCTGAGATCTGAAGGAAGATGAAGATAGAGGTAAAAAGAGATAGTCTCAGGCATGGAGGGACAACCAATAAAAATGCCCTGAGTCAGGAGATGGAGTTCCCTGTGAGAGGAACAGCAAGGAGGTCAGTCAGTGTTGCTGTTCTCAGAGTAAGTGGAGGAGAGCAAAGTATAGTATAATTGTAAAGGAAGGAAGCAGGAATATTATGAAAGGCTTTAAAAACCAAGCAGGGGATTTTAGATTTGATCCTAGAGGTAGTAGGGAGCCAGAGCAGTTTATTGAAAGAGGTCAGGGGGGTTGTCATATGGTCAGACCTGCTCTTTAGCAAGAATGATTTGACAGCCAAGTGGAAGATGTGAAGTGGGTAGAGATTTGATAGAGGGAGACCAACCAGCAAGCTGCTGTAATAGTATAAGTTTAAAACGTGGCCTTGCACCAGGATGGTAGCAGTGTGAGGAGAGAAAGGGGGAGTATGTAGAAGGGGAGTTAGAAACACTGACTGCTGTTCCTCTCACAAGGAACTCCATCTCCTGACTCAGGGCATTTTTATTCGTTGTCCCTCCATGCCTGAGACTCTCTCATTTTACCTCTATCTTCATCTTCCTTCAGATCTCAGAAATGACTTGTCAATTTATTGGCTATGAGTGGTGAGAGATAAAGGAGTGAAGAAGGATATCTAGACAGTGAGCCTGGCTGAGTGAGAAAATGGTGATATTCTTGACAATAATGGAGAAATTTTAAAGAGGAGAGGGTTGTTTAAGGGGAAAGTAATGAGTTTGATTTTGAGTATATTGGCTTCTAGTTCAAGATGGCTAAAAGACAGCTGGAGATGTGAAAGTAGAGGTCAAGAAAAAAGATATTACCTTGTGAAATTAACAGCAGAGAACGCTAACCCATAATTCCTAACAAAAACTCACTCAAAATCCTGTCCCCCACCAGCCACCATACCCTGGAAGCTCTGTCTATTCCCATCTCATGCTGGGAAAAAAGAAAAAAAGGCAAAAGCTTGCCTTGGGTGGGATGGCAGCACAGCAGTGCTGTGTTCTGTAACAGAGCTCTCACAGGGAAATGAGGAATAGGAGGGCAGGAGCCACTGTGTGGGCCACTTCACTAGGCCTTTAGGAAGGAAGACTGGCAACCAACTTGGATCAGTTCTGTTCCACAAGATGTCACTTAGACAGAAACAAGAACCAATAAAACAGGAATTCCCAGAAGTAAGAGGAGGCTAAGAGAGCTTTGAAGTGTAACCCTAGAGAAACTGCCCTCAGAGGGAAGGAATCAGGAGGCAATTAATAAGATCCTTATAATACCTTGAATATCCTTAATATTTTGAACATAAGCAGATAAACCAACATTGAATTATTAATAACAAAAATAAATGTGGCATCTAGATTGGTTAAATGAATTCAAACATTTATGAATAAATATTGTCAGACTAAGGAAAAATAGATCCCATGTACTTTCAATTTCCATGATAGTATGGACCCACATCAGAATATTCCTGAATATTGTAAAAGAGAGATAAGAATTGTAAAACAGATTTTATGGCTTATTCAATAGAAATAATCAACAAAATTTTTTTAAAAACTTGAATGCAAAGAAGGAAATCGAGAGAGAGAAGGAGAGAGAGACAGACAGACAGATAGACAGGAAAAGAGAGACAGAGAGACAAAGAAGCAGCGATTTAAAATTCAAATATACAGAAGTAAAACATAATTTGGAAAAGTGAAGCAAAGACCAATAACATTAAAACAAAACATGATCTCTATAGAAGCAAAGGGTATTGATTTTAAAGACAAGATGCATAAAGAATTTAAGGATTATAGATCTCCCAGAAGAATTAAGCCAAAAAACCCAGCAAGAAAGAAGAGTACCAAGTACTTCTCAACACAGAAAACAAATAGCTAATGGGGAAGATGTGATGAGTAGAATGTTAAACACGGAGGGATGAGTTTAGATTGGCCAGTTGGTTAATTAGTTGTTGTCCTTTGTTCTCAAAGAGGACCAAAATGTTAGACTCTGTTATGTTAGATTCAAATTACGTGTTTCAATGTGGCTAATCAGACCAATATGAACTTGGAATATTCCATCACAGATCAGGCACAAATAGTCCATGTGAACATTTGGGGTGATTTGCCTAAATTTGAATTTCTTTTGAGTTAAGTTTTTTTTTTTTTTGTCCTTATATGGTACTTCACTCCCAAGTTCTTCTGGGAGATCTATAATCCTTAAATTCTTTATGCATCTTGTCTTTAAAATCAATACCCTTTGCTTTTATAGAGATCATGTTTTGTTTTAATGTTATTGGTCTTTGCTTCACTTTTCCAAATTATGTTTTACTTCTGTGTATTTGAATTTTAAATCGCTGCCTCTTTGTCTCTCTGTCTCTCTTTTCCTGTCTGTCTGTCTGTCTGTCTGTCTCTCTCTCTCTCTCTTTCTCTCTCTCCCTCTCTCTCTCTCGATTTCCTTCTTTGCATTCAAGTTTTTTAAAAAAATTTTGTTGATTATTTCTATTGAGTTGTCCCAGGGTCAAGCAGCTGGAAACTGATGTATGGAGTGTGATAGAATGGCTGTCCAAGGGTGCTTCTTCCTTAGCAAGGTACAGGTGAAGCAACCACTAAAGAAAAATTGTAGGAGGCCAAAGATGAAAAAATTTATATTTTAGTCTGGAGTAATTAAGCTATTAGTCTAGTAAGTACCCCTTGAAATTTATTGAAAAGAGGAGTGATGTAGTCAAATAATATGTTTCAAAAATCATTTTTAACAGCTTTGTGGATAGCACTTTTGGGAGGATCCAGGCTCAAACTAATTGCTTTGTTTTAATTTATAAAACATTCATTCATCAAATATTATCTTAATAAAAAAAATTTGAATTGGGTTGTATGAGAACTCCTAGTGTGGGAATTTCCTCCACCAATACAATTACCAAAACATTTGATTATGGTTATTCAGCCATATATCATGTGCCCCACAATTTATAATTTTATAGAGTTGCTGAGGATATTGAGAAGTTATTTGACTTCTGATCAGAAGTTACTTCTGATACATATTGGCTGTGTGATTTTGAGCACGTCTTCCTGACCTATTCCAAGACTACTACTAAATCTTCCTGACTATTTCAAGATTACTACTTTGTCTCGCTTTCTCTCTCCTTCTCTCTCCTCATTCCCCCCCTCATATCTATTATATATCCATATACATCTATCTATTGATCATATCTATCAACTATCAGTATCTATCATTCTTTGACCTAGCTAGTCATTTATCATGTACAGTATGTATCTATTTGGCAGTTAATAATGGAAAAGAAGTTGGATTATTCATTTAGGGGAGATATAATGGATGAACAGTCCAACTGTTACACTGATATCCACAACATATTAAGATTTCTAGTACAAGCCTTCCAATGTATTAGATGCTTTCTTTATAGATTTATGGGAAAATATATGTAAGAATTACACGTAATGAGAAGTCATGCATAGTATGATTTAAATTGGTGGTAAGGATATCTATAATGACAAAGTGAGAGATTCTTTGAGTCAGTCATTCAGTCAGTCAGCTAACATTTGTCCAGTCTCTATCATATGCTTAACTACTGGTGATACAAAGAAGATTAAAAACCATCATGCTTTCAAGGAGCTCAAAACTTTCAGGTAGTAAAGTCTATATAAGGCACTGAGTTTCTGGATATATTAGGCTGTAATACATTATAATTTTATCTGAAATTATTCATCTGCTACTATCTTGTTTTTTTCTCTTTTGTGGAGACAATCGGGGTTAAGATTTGCCCAGGGTTACACAGCTGGTTACACAAGTATCTGAAGCTGGATTTGAACTCAGTTCCCAATGCTCCACCTAGCTGCCTCTTGTCTGCTACTATTGATTCTTGCCAATCCATATAACCTCCTTGAGAGCAAGAACTGTTTCTTTTTCCCTTCTGTTTATTTTCATTTAGAACAGAGTTTTACAATTAACAAATTTCTGTTACATGGAATTGCTAAATTAAACCTTGGAGGTTATATGGCATAATGGATAGAGTCTAGCTCTGTGTTCAAATCCTGACTGTAATATACATAGCTATCTGTGTGACCCCTAACAAGCCACTTAAACACCTAAAACCTCCACTCATTTACCCACCCTCAGGTATATTGGTAAGATTAAAACTTTCAGAACATTTGTTGATCTGAATCGGCAGAGGGAGTTCCCCACATCAGTTCTTTATTATGAAAAGAGCATTATCTCTCCTGTCAAAGGACCTAAGTTTAAATACTTTCTTTGATACTTATTGCCTATATGATCTTGAACAACACCTTATATCTCTAGGTCTTGCCTTCCCTCATCTATAAAAAGAAAGGCCTGAATCAAATATCCTCAGGGGTCTCTTCTACTTCCAGATCTATGATCCTATACAAGTCCAGAAGAAAAAAGAATGCTTATTGAATTGAACTGAACTCTTTGATATGCTACTCAGTATCTGTAAATAATTCTGAGGTTTGGAGCTTCTTAGATAATATCTGTGACATATGAGATCCAGGAATAGTGTCTAAGTTCAAAATGGGAAATGGCAAAACAGTGCTAACACATTACCCTAATAGTCAATACTATCACAGAGGGTAACAATCATTCTGCAATTTGGATTTCAGTGAGGAAACATGTCAACATGATGCTAAATTCTAATGGGAGCCCGGTGAGGCATTCTCAGTAGCACTAGAAACTGAGAGTCATGGGGAATTTCAGTCGGAGTTCCATGTGCTATGTTGTGACCTTCAGACATATGGAAAGTCATGTTTTATATTTATAAACCAAATTTATGACTCCAGTAATAAAATTCTCTCATCCTGAATCGCCTTGCTTTCTTCCTTACCTATAAAAGAAGACAGTGATTGTGTCTTTAAAAGTCCATTCATAATGGCAAAGATAGAGATTTATTTGGAAGATGAAATTAAAGTGTCCAACTACAGAAAGCTCTTCCTTCTCCTACAAGATGGTTTGCAGAATCCTGACATGGTGGCCCAGGAGATCAGGACTCTGGCCTAGGGAATTAGAAGCCTTTAAGTTTATCTGGACCTGGCTGAACTACTCAGCTTTACTTTAGCCATGGATATTCCAATGTTCGAAAATCCCCATGGTTTTTTGATAAGTAAAGCTAAGGTGATTTGCAAATAAAAACATTTGCCTCCTTGTTTTCAAGTCCTTTTAAGCTAATTTGGAATTCTAAAGGAATCTAATGGATTTTTACCATGTTCCTCTTCTATTTGTTCTGTGTTCCAGTCTTCTCCTCTACATGTCCTGTTTGTGGAGTCTCAAGCTTTGGATCTTTCCAGTTGGGTTCTCTGGGCCTAGAAACCAGCTTCAGCCCAACCTCATCTCTATTGAAATTCCACCTCTCTTTTGACATCCTATGCAGAGGATCCCATTTTATGATCCTTGTTTTCCTAAAACAAACTACTTGTCTTGATAACAAGTAAATCTTGCCTAGTTACTTGTGTATGGAATTCTCTTAATAGGAGAGAAAGTTTTACAGTTTATAATGAGCCGCTTATTATTCTGTCATGAAGTAGCAGCATGATTTAAAGAAAGAATATTAAACTTGGATTTAGGAAGGTCTGAGTTCAAATACTGTCCCATTCATTTATACAGCTATATGACTTGAATGTGACCAAAAACTAGCAATTTAACCTCATGATAGCTCATTTACTCACTTTTAAAAACAGAACAATGGGCAAAAGACGCAACCTTTATAGATATCATTTTTCTCAACTATAAAATGGGGTCAGGAATATCTTGTATAACTATTTCAGTAACAACCAACTAGTGGTTGGTGAGTGTACAAATCTTACTACCTGAATGACATAGGGAAAGTCACTCTTTATGGGAAAGGAAATGTAATAATCCTTCATATGGAGTCTTTTCAGTGCTAGAAACTATACTAATATTTATTATCTCATATGGTCCCCAACAATCTTGGAAATAGATGCTATTATTATCCCAATTTTACAGTTGAGGAAATTGAGGCAAGAAGCACTTAATTGAATTGCCCAAGGTCTTGTAACTAATATCTGTGATCACAATTGAAGTCAGATCTTCTTGACTCCAGCCCAGTGGTCTATCTACTGCACTACCAGATACCTCTGTACTTTATTTTCCTCATTTGTAAAATGAGGAAACTAAACTACATGAGTTCTAGCTCTTCACTTTGGATATATAGGACACTTTGATCTTATGAGGGAGTTTGATTTGATGGCTTCTAATGATTTGACAGCTAATTCTTACGCCTATGATCCTATAGTAATATATATAAAGTGCATTAGATAAATGTCAGCTCTTATTAGTAATTAGAAATAATTACCTGGGAGTGGTCATATATTCATTTAAAATGCACATTATGCTATAGACCAGCAATGGCTATTTCCTCAAATTGAAATGGGGGCCACTAACCCACATATTGACTTAGTTTAAATGTAGTATTATAGATGTATATATTTTTATTTATTTCATTAAATACTTCCATTACATTTTAATCTGTTTGGTGTTATGCTCAGTCATGTTGCTGGCAGCATGCAGCCTGACACATGTTTGACACTTCTGATAGATAAAACTGAGATCAGAGATTTTCTTGACAGCATGGGGGTTATGGGGGTGCTAGGCAACTGAAAGATGGGACCTAGGAGGAAAATAGAATGAGCAAATGTGGTAAAGATACAAAAGCTGAAGCTCTGATTTCACACTTCTGGCTCTAGTGAGCCAGATTTCTAGATATTAATATTAAATGCTGTTGCAAGAAAATACTCTCCTATGCCTGATACAGGATATTATAGGATACTCATTGGGTCAGTGTAGAAAGGTTCTCTTCCCAAGCGGTGCTAGAATTGCATGGCATATTCAACTGATCAATAATTTGGCACAAAAATAACTAATATTTATATAACATTTTAAAGTTTTGTTATTACTACTAATAATAATGGTATTGTTTTGTTATTACTACTAATAATAATGGTATTGTTTTGTTATTATTAACAAAAAATAATCATTTAAAATTATAGTTATTGATCCAACAATTTGGAGAGCAATATGAAACTATGCCCAAAGGGCTTTCAAATTGTGATAGCAGTATATCTTTGATCCAGCAGTGTCTTTATTGGGTGTTTGTCCCAAGTGATCATAAAAAAGGGAAAAGGACCCACATGTGCAAAAATGTTTGTGGCAGCCCTTTTTGTAGTGGCAAGAAACTGGAAACTGAGTTGGATGCCCATCAGTTGGAGAATGGCTGAAAAAGTTATGGTATATGAATGTTATGGATAATTATTGTTCTATAAGAAATGATGAGCAGGATGATTTCAGAAAGGCCCGGAGAGACTTACATGAACTGATATTAAGTGAAGTGAGTAGAACTAAGATAACAGTAACTCCATTAAATAATAATTTCACACAAAAAAAATAAATAAAGTTATATTATAAATGGCCATTGGTTCTCACCTTAGACTCCAAATAAACTCCCATGTTCTTCCCTTGCTCTTTGTCCTTACTCTATTTTCTTCTACTTATTTTTTCAGAACACATTCTTTCTGGAAATCAACATGTCATCTCCAAGAAAGCCCTTTATCATTTACATTTTTGTTTTTATTTATTTATTTTATTATTAAAGCTTTTATTTTCAAAGCATGTGCATAGATAATTTTTAACATTTAGCCTTTCAAAACTTTGTCTTCCAAATTTTTTTCCTTCCTCCTCCCCTAGATAACAAATAATCCGATATATGTTAAACATGCAGGGTTTTTTTTTTTACATATTTCCACAATTATCAAGCTGCACAAGAAAAATCAGATCAAAAATGAAAATAATGCAAAAGAAAACAAAAAGCAAGCAAACAATAGCAAAAAAAGAAAAAAATACTACATTGGGATCCACACACAGTTCCTAGAGTCCCCTCTCTAGATGCAGATGGCTCTCTTCCTCATAAGACCATTGGAATTGGCCTGAATCACCTCACTGTTGGACAGAGCCACATCCATAAGAACTGATCATTATATAATCTTGTTGTTGCCATGGGCAACGATCTCTTGATTCTACTTACTTCACTCAGCATCAATTCATGTAAGTCTCTCCCGGCCTCACTGAAATCAGCCCACTAATCATTTCTCATAGAGCAATAATATTCCATAACATTCATATACCATGACTTATTCAGCCATTCTCCAACTGATGGGCATCCACTCAGTTTCCAGTTTCTTGACAGCACAAAAAGGACTGCCACAAACATTTTTACACATATCACTTATTTGTGAATAGTAAATTGGGTATGGTACCATATGCCTATAATCTCAATTATCTAGGAGGCTGATGCTAATGAATTCCTTAAGTTTGGAAGTTCTGAGATTCTTTAGATATGTTGATCCATATAGAATTCACCATTAATATGCTGAAGCTCTGAGAGCAAGAATTTACCAGATTATCTAAGGAGGATTGAACTGGCCCAGATTGGAAACAGAGCTAGTCAAAGTTTTCATGACAACCACTGTTGGAACTGGGCCCAGGAACAGTCTTTGCATTTCCAGCCTGAACAAAATAGGGAGATCCAATCTTTAAAAAAATAGAGTCATGATGATGATGATGACATCATAAGAAAAACACATTTTCATTAACCACCACACAATTCCTGTTATCTTTTTTTCTATTTCCTCTTTCATCACAATCTGAAAGCATTTCATCCAAAAGAGTTTACCTTACTTTTAAATCTAAACATTTTCATCCTACTGTGATTTATTTCTCACTACAATACAAAGTAATGTTCACTATCATTTACAAGTGAACCCATGCTCCCTTTTAACCCAGAATGAAAATACTCTCTCTTGAAAGTAAAAGGATCGTAATCCTAGAGTCAGAATGAACCTCAGAGGTTCATGGCCTGTACCTCTATAACTGAATAAGAATTTTCTCTACAATATTTCTGCTAAGTGGGAATGGGTAAGAATCACAGCTGTAGAAAAGGCCCTTCAAGGTCATCTATCTATTTTACCTCCTTCATTTTACAAAAGAGTAAAATGAATTCCAGAGAGGTTAAATAACTCCTTTAATATCATGTAACTGGTTAGTTACAGACCAAGGTGTAGATCACCTGACTCCCATTTCAGTTCTTTTTCCTCTGAACCATGCAAAAATGTTAAGGATCTGTGAATTCATCAATGTTGGAAACTTCCAATGTGGGAACTCCTTCTACCAACATAGATGGCCACATTTTAATGACATAGTGGGCACCTTATCACCGATAAATTATAGGATGTTTCCTGAGGCACAAAAGGGAAGTGACTTGCCCTTGGTCACACAGTAATTATCAGCTGTGAGATTTGAAAAATCTTCCTGATTCCAGATCCAATAGTATCCACCATGTAATATGGCCACCACCCTTCATATCATGTTTTCTATATAACTTAGTTCCTGCATTATTCATTGTTATAGTAACAGTTTAATTTCTTTTCAATCACTAGTTTAATTTAGAGTAGGTGATTTGCTTGTTGTCATCTGCTGTCTTTCAATGTTCAAAATAATTTGCTTTTCTAAGTTTACAAGGCATTTTCCTCTAATCTCCAAGGTAGTACATGTAATATTAACTAAGTAAACTAAGACTTATTCACATGAAGGGGCTTGTTACAACTGAAACTGTGGGGGCAGGATTTAAACTCACATCCATCTGATTGCAGATCTTGTGTGCTGACCATTCACACTCACCAATACATATTATTCCCAGAACAAAACATAGAACTTCACTTAATGTCCATCCACATAAATATCTATCCACACACTCCATAATTATATTGTAAAAGATCCATTTAGCCCCCTGAAATGCTGTAACAAAATCAAAGAAAGGAGTTTCTGCATGTATGTAATTTGCACATGGTAGGCATTAAATATTTTTTCTGTTGTGAATTTTATAAATTGATTTGACCATAATATTCTCTTAGTCAACAACCACTTATTAGGCACCTATTGTATTTTGGATACCAGATTAGATGCTAGGAATCCAAAGACAAAAAAAAATAGTCCTTGACATCCTTGAGTTTACATTCTTTTGGGAATATTGACACATTTAAGTAAATACAAAAATAACATACACTGTAAATACAAAATAATAGAGACATTATCCAAAGAGACATGGTGGGGCAGGTAGATGGCACAGTGGATAGAGCACTAGTCTTGGAGTCAGGAAGACCTGGATTCAAATCCAATCTCAGACACTTAACACTTATTAACTGTGTGACCCTAAGCAAGTCATTTTACCTCAATTGCCTCAAAAAAAAAAAAAAGGAAGGGGATATGGTTAGAAAAGGCTTTATGTAGCAAGTACTAAAATAATAACATTAATAGCTTTCTAGCTATTATTCAGATAAGAGCTGTCATGATATTGCTTCTATAAGAATGTGGAGTAATAGAAACAATTAATAATATAGGCAACCTAAGATGTGGCAAGAATCCTAGATGTTTTATAAGATTTGGATTCAAGTTTTGGTTCTGCCACTTACTGGTTATGTAACCAACAGTTGTCATATTATTTAACCTTCACTCATTTCTTATCCCTTATTTGTATAGTGGTAATAGAGATACTTAAATCAGTAGGCTCCAATTTTATTATTATTTTTTATTTAGTTTATGTCCCCATAATATGCATATTTAAACATTTATAAATCAAATGCATTACTATTGTACCAATTATTCTGAACATTTGAAGATCACAGAAAAAAAAATTTAAAAAGAATGAAATAAGAATGAAATAATAGGGAGCCACTGAAGTTTATTGAAGGAGTGACATGGACAGACTTCAAAGAAATCATTTTGATAGTTGTATGAAGATGGATTGGAGAGGAAAGAGATGATAAAGGAGACAAATTAGGATATTATTATTAAATAAGTAAGGTGAGTGAGAAAAGCAGCTGAATATGATAGAATTGTAAGCAATGTAAATGCAAATTTGGGGGAAGGAATATTGGTGGAAGAGTGGAAATTAGAAGGTGGGATGACTTAGTAGGAAAATGGCTAGCATTTAGAATGTATTTAGGACTTGGATGTTTGCAGATAACTTTACAAGTCTTTTCTCATTCTTACAAAAACCCCAGAAGAGAGGTTCTATTATCCTATTTTACAGATGAGGAAATTAAAAATTAAATAATTTGCCTGGGGTGATACAGCTAGTAATAGTCGAGGTCTGGATTTGAACTCAAGCTTCCTGACTCCATGTCTGGTAGTCCATCCTCCAGGCCACTCACTTACCATAATATAATGAAATCTGTAATAAAGATTACAATATTATCCCTAAATCCAGTTGCCCTGGGCAGACTAAGGTCTATCCAAACAAAAAAGAGGGATGGGAAACATAAATGATACTTCTATGGCCTGCCACAAGGATGTCTACCACATACATTAAGTGATCTAGGAGAAAGGGTGGCTATATTGGAGGAGGGTATTTTCTCAGTGGTACCTGCTCTGTAGTCCTTAAACTATAACTGTCCTGAAGGCCCAATATCTAGTATTCCCTTCTCTTATCTCTGGTAACCAAAACCTTCTTAGTTTTTGTTATAGACAAAGCCTAGGGTAAGGATGAGGTGAGTAGAAATAATAACCTTTAGAATCTTTCTAATACCATTCAGGTCACTACTTGTCACTGTCTGGAGACCTTTTGATTTCTTATCATTTCCCCTGTGGAAGGAGCTTTGTTTAACTGATACTAATGCTGATGAATCCCTTCAAACTCTGGGAACAAAGGACTATTAGCAAAAGTGTGCTAAATTTTAACAAACATCAGAGCACGGAATTTGAGGAACATTACACAAAAACGTTTTCTGGGATACATTTTCTAGGAGTGGAAGGATTTAATTGCATTGCTTTCATTGTCAAAAAAAAGGAGAGAAAGAAAGAAAACAATACCTACAGACCTGCATGAGGTAGTGTCTACAGATAAGTTTACAATGTAGGAAAGAGGAAAGAAAAACTGGAAATATTTTCTAAAGACTTTTTTTCCTTTTAATTGTATAACCTATAGTAGCTCCAAAGAAGAAATTGTGAAGATAATATCCTTTTTTCAAACAGAAATATATATGAATTATCTGATACTTTTCCATTATTGTTTTATTTAAATCACATTCAATTTAGTGGTAGATTGCAACTAGAGCTTTGTATTTTAATTAAGTATTATTAAGTTCACATATAATGAAATTGGCAGATGCTCTCTGTTTGGGGGAGAGTGATTAGGAGTTCAAGCAACAGAGAAAAGGAATGAGGAATCAAACACAAAATGAGATATAAAAGCATCATATGACATCTATTATTAATCCATTGTTTTTCTAATACTGCACTTATAAACCAGAGTTCCAGCATTAAAGCAAAACTAATATAAATGAGTGGATTCAATTCCTTTTACAAGAAATGTGGTTTGGGGGTGATTTTTAATGAAAGAAGCTTTTTAAAAATTCTAAATATGAAATAATGCCACCTTTACAAAATTATTTCAATTTTCTGGTTTTTAAAAATCCTTTGGGTGCTGTTTTTAAAATACTGTGTCTGTTCTTTTTGTTCAGTTCCATTATAAAAAGGGACATATCCTCAAATGTCAGTAAAACAAAATAGAGCACTATCAATTTTTGTTTAATAATGTAGATTACATTTAATTTTACTAGTAGAAATGCTGTAAAAGTTGACTACATTGAGAAAGCACAGCTTCACTTTACACAATTTACATAAGCAGAATATTTAGCATAGAAAATTGTATTAAAATGTTTAGGGTATTTGCTTATAAGACTGTTTTATTATTCCTTTCAGCAATTAAAAGACTAGGTATAAGAATGACCTTTGATTTGGGGCTACACTTACATTAAGGTTTGATTTGGTTACCCATGTAGCATGTACCTTTACAAAAAAAGCAAAATTTTTCCTTTCCCAGATGAAGAGAAACAGGAGGTTTATTGGCAAGTTGAGAAGTGAGCATCTTTCACTAGAAAGAGTAAAAGCTTTGGAGTCAAAAAGATTGAGTTCAAATCCTGCTGATTTTTTTTTTTATTTACCCTTGTGTGATTTTAGGAAAATCATGTAAGTCAATAGTAACATTGACCTCCCTCGCTACCACTGCCTGAAGGTCAGTTTTGTTATAACTCCCTCTGAAGGGACTGGGAGGTGTCCAGGCTCTCTTCAAATGGCTCCAGCTCCACTGGAGGTGGTTTCCAAATGTAGGGGTCAGTCCCTGTACCCCAGTTCTATTTTAAACACTAATAACGTAGTACAGCAAATATAGTGCCATTCTTGAAATCAGGAAGTCTTTTGTTTTTTTCTTCCTGAGCTCAAATCTGCCTCAGACATTTACTAGCTGTGTGATCTTGAGCAAGTCACTTAACCCAGTTTACCTCAGTTTCCTCATATGTAAAATGAGCTAGAGAAGAAAATGGCAAATCACTTCATTATTTTTGCCAAGAAAACCCCAAATAAAGAGTCAGACATGACTGAAGTGACTGAACAATATTAGATGAGCTTTTACAAAGTAGTATTTATTTCAAAAGGCATAATCATAAATATAAAAATTTACTACCCAAGATGTAAGGGTTTCATTCCCCTCCCTACAACTTGTATCATTTCGGTCTCTGATGAGGAAAAAACATTTAAATTATAGCTTAGTTCCCAGACTCTACTTCGCTGAAGAAAGCAGAGGCAGAAGCAAAGGACAAAGCGGCAAGAGCTCTTGGAACCAAGCAGAGAGATAGGCCTCTAAGCTAACCGGGCTAGAAGAAAAAGATCACCGCTTTTTTCTTCTTCCTTCCTCTCAATCCCCCCCCCCAAAAGTTTTTTACACTTTATTTATACATATATGTATATGGTGTGTGTGTGTGTGTGTGTGTGTGTATAATTTACACTTTAATCAAAAGTTGCAACAAATGAGATGATTCAGGCCAATTTCAATGGTCTTATTATGAAGAAAGCCATCTGCACCCAAAGAGAGGACAGTGGGACCTCTGAATTGGACCACAAGATAGTATTTTCACTCTTTTTTTGTGGTTTTCTGGCTTGCATTTTATTTTTTCTCATTTGTTTTTTCCTTTTTGATCTCATTTTTCTTGTGCAGCATGATATTTGTGGAAAGATGTATAGAATTGCACAAGTTTAACATATATTGAATCACATGCATGTAGGGAAGGAGATGGGGGAAAGGAAAAGAAAAAATTAGAACACAAGGTTTTTTAAGGGTGAATGATGAAAATTATCCATGTATATATTTATATCCATGTATATATTTTGCTTTAATTTTAAAAAAAGAAAGTTGCAACAGAGAATTAACAAACAATTTGGAATTTTACCTTCCTATCTCTAATTGTGAAGAGAAAGATATTTTTGTGCCATTAGGAATCAAAACCATGCAAAATAATGTGGAAGTTTGGGGAGAATTGAGGGAAAGAAAGAAGATCATGGGTACCAGTAGTGTTTTTCCTTGTTCAAAAATCAACAAGTATATTCTACTCTTACATTAAAGAACAAATTTATATCGAAGAAATATCAAAGGGCATAAGCAAGAATAGTAGTTACAAAACTTTGCCTAAATCAAAGATTTAAAAGATACCATACTTAAACTCCCCCCAGATCTTTGTTGTTGTTGTCTTTGCAAGAAAACCCAAAATGAGGTTACAGAAAGGCATAAATAACTGAAATGATTCAACAACAATAATAACAGCAACAAATTTGCTCACTTCTGAAAGAGGAGCATTAAAGTCTCCTACAATTATTGTTCCTAATTCTGTTTTATTCTAATTCAGTTTACTTTGCTTTTATGATTTAAATTTTATGACTTTTTTATTTATGAATTTTTAAAATTGAGGTCCCCAAATATTAATCTATCAAATCTATGGATGTCTCCAAGAAAAAAATCCCTACAAAAAACTACAAAGTATGATGTAGTTGAATTTTAAAATGTCGGTAACAAGCAAGAAATTTTGCAAATAGTCAGGGAAAAGAATTTCAGCAATACAGGAATAGCAATTCAAACAAATCTGGATTACTCCAGAGTGGAGAAAAATCAAAGAAAAAAAGGGAACAGAAGTTCAGGCTGCAACCCACAATTATACATACTACAAAGGAGAACCTTTTAATCAAAAAAAAAGGTAGAATTTCAACAAGAGACAGACATTTCAACCATCCCTACCGAGCTAAAAATAATGAGAATTTTTCACTTGCAAACACCTCAAATTTATAATGAAAAGATTAAATACTGATAATAATTCTTTTTTAAAGAAAAAATAACTAAAGAAATTGATCTTGGAGGTAAAAAGAAGGACAAAGAGGATTACAAATCGATATAAAGGATCTAGAGGGAAATTTGAAGAATCAAGAGGAAAGGAAGAAAACCCAAACTAATACTCCATGGGCTAAGTCCTAGGAACCCCAAAAGTGAATATCTTTTGTGAAGAGAGTCTTACATGGGAATTGGTGTGAATAGAGCTAAGATGCCAAAACAGAGAATGAAGTGGAAAAGTTGAAATTTGGAAGACCTATGTTTAAGTCCTACTTTACCAGTTGGTAGCTCTATGACCATGAGCAAATCACTTAATTGCATATATATTCATGTGTGTGTATGTATATATGTGTGTTTATGTATGTAAGTATGCATATATACACATGTCTGTATGTCTATGTATGGTGTAGATACACATCTATATATGATATATAAAATATAATATGTTATATAAAATTTACATATAAATGTATAAAAATAACTACTCCAGGCAATGATTAATACAGATTAATATTCATTAATTGATTAATAAAATAATATCAGCATTTAAGAGGAGAGATTACTGGGGGCTAGAATGATCAGAGAATGAAGCATGAAGAACATTCAAAAATGTTGCATCATATGATCTGGTCTTAAAACCAACAAGATATGGGCTCAATTTCTGTTTCTGATAAATGTCACCTGAGAAAGTTAGTACCAGAGGTATCAAACACTTGTATGATGCTTACAACACTTCCAAGTTCTGAACACAGAACCAGATTAATATGTGCTTGGGAAATATTTATCAAAGTAAATAAAAATGCTGAAATATAGATTACAAATTTCTAAGTCAACAGGCCACATGTTCTAGACCAGGACTTCTTAATTTTTTTGCCCAAGAAATTTTGATGTGACTCCAGGTATATAGGAATATAAAATAGGTATACAAATCAAATATTTACTGATAACAAATCATAATTCAAGGACCCTCACATTTAGGTGAGACCCATCATGTGGTCATGACTCACAGTTTAAAAAGCTGGGCAATCTAGGCAACTAAAATTATTAGTTATATAACAATTATATTGATAGAGGGAATTTCCTGACAAAGAATTCCCAATAAAAACAAAATCACCAATTCTGTCCCTCTCCATATAGACATATCTAGGGAATATAAACCACACTAAGACTTTTGGGACAACCTATATTTAAAAAAACATCATTGATGTAGGGTTGGTCTTTTTAATTTAGTAGTTGATTATTGTCAATTACTGTATTTCTGAGTAAGTTTGAAAGCAAAGCAATTTGAAGATTTTTCACAAACACATACAGGGATCTGTTTAGGAATTATTTTTTAAAGTCTTCCTTCTATCTCTGTTCAGTCATGCTTTTTCTTTTGATGCCTTTCATTTCATTCCATCTTCATGTTTTACTCTTTGTGAAAATTAATAGAAAGAGACTTTATGTTTCATGTCTTGTAGAATGTTTATGAAGAGAGAGTCTTATCTAATTCCCTATTAATTTAGAATAATTCTTTTTTTTTAAGTAAGAAAAGTTTGCTAGAATTAAGTTGTATACAACAATAGCAGATATGTAACAATAAGAGGCACCATGGGAGAATGGGAAGAATGCTGGAGTTTGTAATTTAAAAAAAAAAATCTGATGTAAAGTCCTCCCCTCAGACATCAACTATGTGACTCTGAGTAAAGATCTTGTCTCTCTGAGCCTCAGTTTCTTAGTCTGTAAAATGGAAAAAGTAAGAAATGCATAGCCTAATTTAGAGTTCTTGTGAGGCAAATGCTTTGGAAATAGCAAATGAATTGTCATTTTCATCATATTCCCTGCAATGCAAAGCATAGTGTCATCCATGGGCAGCCCTTAATGAACACCGATCATTTAACTGATTGACATGTTGCTGATGGTTACAAGCCTATTGTCTGGCAGTTTAATTCTCCCCATTATTCCTGCCCCCCATTGCTGCTGGAGCATCCCAGAGCCCTTCCCATTTCTGCATGCTGCCATGATGTCCTCTGCTCCAGAACTAACCTCTTGTCACTTAAAAAAACCAAGTCTGGCAGCCATTTGAACCCCAGGCTGTGTGGATCTCCCCGTATTTTCCAGCCCCTTGGCAGCTGGATCCCTGACATGCCCTACTCTTCCTTCTCCCGTTTCGAGTTGCCGAGAAGTGGTGATATTTAACAGCACAAAGGCAGATCTTATTCAGATCAGATTCTCTCCCCCATCCTAAGAAGCAGGAATAATATTGGGCAGTTTATTTAGTTCAGCTTAACAGCTAGACAGTAAATGTCAATGTTGGCCTGATGTCAGCTCCTGAGCTCAGCCGTAGCTCCTCTGAAGCTTTTCCCTGAAGTGCGTATTTCATGGCCTTAGCCCACCTGCTGTCACTGTACCTTGCTGGATTCCCTCGATGCTGGGAAAATTGTCATTTCCACTCTCACTTTCCCATGTGGAATCAGAGCATGCAGATTAGAAGGAGGGGTACCAGGTGTGAACAAGAACTGGAAGGGCTGGTCACGGGCCAGCCACCGGGGAGGGCTGGGGTGCTGGCTGACAGAAAGCTTCAGGTCACCAGGTTTCCAGCAGCGGGCAGTCCCACCAACTCTGTTCCCACTGGGTGACTGGTGTCTAAACGGAAATTCTTGGCGCGTCGGTGATACTGCATAAGTAGGTCTGCTTCAGTCTATATGTGCACCAGGCTATTTCAAGTAAGGAGGGCCTAATGGTAAGAGAGGCCTATGAGAGGAGCATCCAGCATGTTACTGTGTGACTCTGGACAAACCATCACAATTTTCTGAGGGTTTTCTTGTCTGTAAGATGAAGATAATAGTATCCATATTCCATGCCTCATGGGTTTGTTCTGTGAAAAATGGCTTGTAAACGTGAAAGTTGGGTGATTTGTAAAACTAAATTAATATTTGCCAATTGCCTCTTATACATGCTAACTGTGTGGGTCTGGTAGGCAAGTCATTTTACCTCTCAGTTTTCTAAGCAACTTTCAAAGACTATAATCTAAAAAAAAAGTGCCAACCTGGATTGGTGGAGAGTTTCATCATCAGAGAGTCCCCATCTCAATAAAATGCATAGGTCTGATCCCTCCTCCAATCCCTATTAGGTCATTTCATTAGCCCTCTAAGTCATGTTATTTAATGAGGATATATATATATATATACATATATATATATATGTATATATGTATATATAGGCATATGTAAGTATATATGTATATACCAATATATGTATGTATATATGTATACACACAGAAAGCTGTACATATGTATACATACATACAAACATATATATGTGCATATACATATACATATATTATTAACTTTTTAAATTCTGCTAAATAACCTCTTTCAAAGTTTGACAAGGACATAAATTAATCCATTTCATCAAGTGTATACTTAGGTTGAATTTACACAATGTATAACATCCGTATAACATCTAGTTTAAGAAAAAAATGAAAATCTCTCATTTATTTAGCATTGAAGACTTGCAAAATGCTTCCTTGCAATATCCTGTGAAGTTGTTGGATAATACAAATATTATTAGCTCCATTTTAAAGATAAATAAGCCAAAGTGGCAAGAAGTCATAGACTTAGGCTGTAGTTTCATAGCTATGGTAATACAAAGCACATGAAGCAGAATCTAACCCAAAAATTTTGCTTGCATGCCATGTTTTATTCACTACCCTGTATTGTCTTACACATAAGCAAAGCTAATGGCTGACTCTTTTGTCAGGTATTTCCAGAGGCACAAAGAAAGAACTCATATCCCTATATATTTCCCAAAATACTTACTAAAGGTTGCATTTCTTAAGAAAAGGTTCATTGTCTTTCCTCCTACAATTATAAATAAGACATCAAATAGAAATATGAATGAAGTCACCAAGATATTGATTATAACAGGTTCCACCATGCTGGAAAGACTTTGAGAAAAGTCTTGTAAAAACATTTGATTTATCACCAAGGAGACATTTGGCGATTTTCAACCTATTTGCAAGGAATGTCAAAGAGGTAGGGAGAGAGGTCTGAACTTGTGTTGGGAACTTCTAGTAAGGAAATACACATCTATCAATGTAAATTAACAACTGTTCTGCAGCTTTCTACATTAGCCATCTGATGGCACTTAGAGGTTAAGTTATTTGCCTGTGGCTATACAACCTGTATATATCACTAAACCTATGGGACAAATGAAAATATAAAAGGACCCCTAGTCTTCATTAGATCCCTTCTACTTCTACATTAATGGTTAAGGAGGGATAGAAAGAAAGTTCAGAAAGTACTAAGAATCATTCAGTTTAACTAACAATATCCAAACTGAGACATCCTTTTCTGGTAAGCAAGTCACTTAACCTCTCAATTAGTCCCTGCATGCTAGTGGAAGAAAGAAGGTTGCTGTTAAATTGAATAGTAGGTTCTTCCTGGGTTCTTATTGAAGTGCTGATTTAGTTGGCATCCAAAGAGTATTGGATTTATAATTCAGAAGCCATGGGTTCAAATCATTCCTTAAACATCCAATAGCCGGTGGTTTATAAACATATCACATAACTTCTCAGAGATTGTTTTCTTATTTGAAAAATAATATTAATCATATCTATAGTTCCTTACTCATAGGGTTATTATAAAACTTAAATGATATATTGCATAGAAAGAACCATGCAGACTTTAAAATACTAAATAATTGTCAATATATTGTTATTTTAGTTATTTAAGAATAGAATCATTATTTCATGGGACACTTCCTTATCTTGACTTATAATACTCACTTGCCCATTAGACTTCTCTCTTCTCCTTTCTCCCAGTGTATTCCTCTTTCTCACCCCTTCATTCCTTTTGGGGATCATTCTAGCAAAATCAATTTATATCCACTTTTTGCTTATGTAAACTTTCCTTTAAAACCCTGATAAGGATAAAGATCTTCAGAGTTACATACATTATCTTCCCACATAGGAATGTAGTATGATTTTATTGAGACGTTTATAATTACTCTTTCATGTATACTTTTTAACTACTTCTCTTGAGTCTTGTATCTTGAGCCTTGAGTCTCCTTTCAAAATTTCTATTTAGCTTTGTTTTTTTTTTTCATCAGAAAGGTTTGAAAAGCCTCTATTTCATTAATAGCCATTTTCCCCCTGAAAGATTATACTCAGTTTTGCTGAATAAGTTATTCTTATGTAATCCTAGCTTCTTTGCCTTCCAGAATATCATATCCCAAGCCTTATACTGCTTTAACATGATAGTCACTAAATCTTGTATGATCTTAACTGTGAGATCACAACATTTAAATTGTTTCTTTCTGGCTTCTTGAAGTATTTTCTCTTTGATCTGGGAGCTCTGAAATTTGATTATAATATAGTAGTTTCCGTTTGGGGATCTCTTCCAGGAGGTGATTAGTGTATTCTTGCAATTTCTAATTTTACCCTCAGGATCTAAGATATCAAGGCATTTTTTCTTGATAATGCCTTGAAATATGCTATCTAGGTTCTTTCCTTGATCATGGCTTTCAAGTAATCAAATAATTTTCAAGTTATATCTCCTTTATCCATTTCCCAAAGCAGTTGTTTTTCAAAGGAAATATGTCACATTTTCTTCTATGTTGTCATTCCTTTGAACATTTTATTGTTTCTTGATTTCTCAGATAGTCATTTAGCTTCTATTTGATCAATTCTAATTTTTAATGAATTATTTTCTTGAATGATATTTTTATCACCTTTTCCATTTGATCAATTTGGGGTTTTGGTGAATTATTTTCTTCAATTAATTTTTTGCCATTTTTACCAAGAAGCCAATTTTGTTTTTCTTTTGGATGCTATTTTATTCAGTGATTTTGTGCCTCTTTTACCAATCTGTTAATTATCTCTTTATAATTTTCTTGTATCACTCTCATTTTTTTTTCACAATTTTTCATCTACTACCTTTATCTTTGTCTTTAACACTTCCAGGAATTCTTGTTAGGCTTGAGTCCAATTAGCATTTTTCTTTGAATCTTTGTCAGTAGCTGTTTTCACATTGTCTTTTGAATTTATGTTTTCGTCTTTCCTGCCATTATAGTATTTTTTTATTGTCCAGTTCTATTTTTTTATTTGCTTATTTTTCCATATGAATTCTTCAAATTTTATGTTAAAGTTTAGCTGCTCATCTGGGGCTGGAGAGGTTCCTAACTTTGCTGTTTTCAGAACTAGTTCTTGGGTTTTTTGTTCTTTGGTTTTTGGTGAATCAAGGTGTGAATCTCTGCTCTCCTGGTCTATGCTTTGGTTTTTCTTCAAAAAGGATCTTTGGTCCCCTGGAAACAGTGAAATTAATTTGCCATGTAGCTACTTAGTAACATAGATAAGGCTAGGATTCAGATTTCTGGACTTATATTCAAAACATTTCCAGCTTGGTTCTTTTCAGAGAGATTCAGAATTATTTCCAAATACAACTTTTCATTTAGCTGATTTACCCAATCTTATGACCAAAAGAACCAATAATGTAAAATCTCTTCCCATTATGCCACAATATAAATAAACCATATTAATTAATTCCCAATAAAAAAGATTGTACTAAACACTTCTTGGAATTGTTTTACTATTGTCTTGAAAGCCTCAGTTCCACATTAGCGTTTTTTCTAGTTTATTCAAAAGAAAAACAAGTACTCATTTTCAATATTTTTTAAAAGAGAAATTTAGTTGGTCAAGCAATTTTAGGGAAAGGATTCTATTTGAGATCTAAGCAGTTTTGCATTATTTGCCATTAGTATTTGTTTTATACAAACCCCAGATTTTTACTTATAGTTAAATTTAGCCAACATTTTGTAATTGTAGCTCTTCTTTGTCCATTACACTTAATTCCAAAAAGATGCTCTCTTCATTTTCTCTTTTATTTGACTAAAGGCCCAATTTCTTTTGGAAGGTCTTCCCAAAATGCCCACATGACAATAATCTGAGCTCCTCCAAATTATAGTCTGTTGATACTGTACTCCTTAATAGCTCCCATGGAACAGATTACTTTATAGTATGTTTAACTAAGTACGTCACATATGGAGAAAGACCAAGTGTCAAAGTTCCTCAGGAAAAAAAATGCACCCACAAAAATAATAGAGACAGAAAACTGTGATTATAAACAAAGTAAGTAAACTGTTTAAAATTTACTCTCCACTTTCCAAAAGTCATCTTCATTACAGATTAACAAACTGATAAACATTAGCACTAAATAAGGAGTCCCTTTTAAAATAAATATGTATAAAGCTACAACCTTTTAAAAATTTTTCTTGGCACTTCTTATACCTTGAGTATGGTCAAAAGGCACTTTAAAAATTTAATAATATATAGGTCTGGCTTTTTTTTTTACATACAAACTATAAATCCTAGGTTATAAAAGTTTGCAATAGAAATATCCATTACTATTTGAGTGCAGCTGGATCAGAAAGCACTGAAACATTTCTTTTATTCACTTTGCTTTGATTTGTCTCTGTAATCATGCTACAAAATGAAAAGAGAGGCTGGCATATACCTGTGAAGAGGAATCTCTCCCCTCAGGTTTAGATACCTGAGAAGAAATATTACTTCTCCTTCCTTAAGAGTAAAACACACAGACACACCTCTTTTGTTTCTGTCAGCCCAATTAGGTAGATAGAATTCAATCCTGGATATCCTCCAAGGAACCCTGTGTATTTTGGATAGTAATATAGACTTTTTCAGCCAGTGGCTTTGTTAGGCATCAGGAACTGTGGGTAACAGTCTCCACCAGGGATTTTCCTTGTATCACCTGCACTTAGTATAGATCTTGGCACATAGTAAGAATTTAATAAATAGTTACTGACTGACCTGTTCAGGGATAGTGATTTTCCTCTCATCTGATAAGATGGGAAAATAGAAATAGAATTTCCTTGGGGATATTCAATGAGTAAAGAAAATTTTAATACAAATGTAACCCTTTTATCTCTCAAAAATAGTTTTCCTGAACTAAATTTATTCATAATTTTCTCATTTTTTTCTAAATATATCTTAAGAAAGCTGCTTTGATAGTAGACTGTAATTATTATCAAAGTAAATATTTAAATAATTCTTTGGTTAAATATTGTACGGTTAAACTTACATTTATGAAATCTAGAAAAATCTATATTTCTATACATTGAATGCTTATAATGTTGTTTTTTGGGTAATTTCTCCACCAACTATTCCTTCCATAACTTAGTAGATGGTCTTTTAGAGTTATTGGTGGTGGTGAGGAATAAATTAGCTTAGCTGGCCTACACTTATACAAACTTTAGTTATTTTTTTCTTCTATTCCTTTCTCTCCCTCCTCATCTTCTTCCTTCTTTTTCTCTTCCTCCTTTTCCTTCTCTTTCTCCTTCTCCTTCTCCTTCTCCTTCTTCTTTCTCCTTTTTCTTCTTCTCCTCCTCTTCCTGCTCCTTCTCTTCCTCCTTCTCCTTCCCTTTTTTCTCCTCTTACTCTTCTCCTTTCTTTTCCTTCTCCTCTTCCTCTACCTTTTCCTTCCTCCTTCCATCAACATCAGCATCAGCATCATCATTATCTACTTTAAGTTTTGCAAATTCTTTTATCATAATATCTCATTTGAATCACATAACAATTCTATGAGTTATTGATTTTTCCCATTTATAAATGAGGAAATTGAGGTTGAGTGATGTTATGCAATTTGTCTAGGGTCATAAAATTAATATATAAGGTTGGGTTTAAATTTAAGATTTCTAGATTCTAGCTCAATGGTAAATAACTACCTTTAAGAGAACAGGAAAAAGGTACAAACATTTAATAAGACTTATGTGCTTATTAACTTATGGAACTGTGCTAAAACTTTACAAACATTATCTCTTTTGATTATTTTTAAAACTCTGAGAGGTAGATGCAGTTTATCATCCCTATTTTCAGTTGAGGAAACAGATGTACAAAGTCTTGTCCAAGGTCTTCTTTCTAGTAACTGTCTTGTGCTAGATTTGAATTTATATCTTCTTCATTCCAGTCCAGTGTTCTATGCACTGCATCACTTAGTGACCTATGTGTCTTCTAGAATCTGGCATCATTTCTACAGCACAATGAGGTACTAGATTAGAGCTTTAGTTAAAGAGAGAAATAAATATCAAAATAACATTTGCTTATCTTTTTTAAAGCCAAGAGACACTTCTTTTTATTGTTTTGATGCAAGCTAATAAGAGGTAGCTTCTCCAATAAATAGCCAAAGATAACTAATGATTTCATAAGGTATGACCAAAGGACTAAAATAATTTAACCAGCATTTGTGATTCCTTGTGATTTCTATATTTATGTGTGCATGATGTTATGCTTATTTTAGATGCATTTGTAAAACATAAATGAATTCTTCAGCACTGCCAAGTATTTTAAAACATAGTGATCTTTGGCAAGTAAAACCTAACTTTGCAGCCATCTACAAAATTGACAGACCCAAAGTATTACTATTCTGACAAAGTTACGCATATATTCAATACCTCTCCTTTAATAATGCATCTCCCAGAACCTGGTACATAGTAAGTACCTAATAAATGCTTATTAATTTACTGTGTGGGAAGGTAGAAATGTATTCTATTGGCTAAGAATTATATAATTATGTGTATACACACATATATTATATATATAAATTATATAAAGAATTATAAATAAATTATAAAGACAGAGCACAGCTTGTGGAGTACTACAAATGATGTCTTATTGGTAAGAAGAGTAACTATGATGGGAACTAGCAACAGGAGTAATTATTTCTGTTATTGTAGACAGTTTTTTTTGCTTAAAGCATAACTATTAAGTGACAGAGATTGTACTAACTGAGCAGTTAAACCTATTATTATTATTATTTTGGAGGTAATTGGAGTTAAGTGACTTGTCCAGGCTCATTAAGCTAGTAAGTGTCTGAAGTTAAGATTTGAACTTGGATCTTCGAGACTCCAGTGTAATGGGCTGAAGCTCGAGTTGATGCACTGAGGTCCCAAGCTAATAGTAATTGGACCATAATCTATTAATATATAAGCTTGGAGAAAGAATGGCCCCCGCCCAATCTTTGTGCAAGTCCTGATGTGTTGCATAGGAAATGACGATTTTGGTGGGTGGAGGCAGGGGAGTGGAAAGGGAAGCGGAAGGAGAAACTGCTGGCTGGTGTCTTGTCACAGCTGCTCACATTGCCATTGCGATGGCCCTTCAGCTCAGATCTCCCTCTGCTAGCTGGCTTCCTGTTGCAGCTGCCCATATTGCTATCACAATCTTTCTTGCCCATATTGCTATCGCAATCCTTTTTCACCTCTTCACTTCAATAAAGATTGAAGATTTTTCCCTTAACCTGAATTCCTAACTCCGGCTGATTTTAAATACGTGGTCATCACACTCCAGCATTCTATTCACTAGACTACATCTAGCTGCCCTGAGTTATTTCTTTAACCTGTAAGTAAATCATTTCATTTTTTGAAGTCTACAAACCATATGCCTGCAATGAATGTAAAGGGCCAATGATTTCAGCTATTAAAGAACACAGGTTTTCTAAGTAAAGATAACAAGACAAAGAACAATGAAATCCTTAGAATGCATCCAGATCTTCATGCCATGAGGAAACAATACAAGTATAGCCCAAGAAAAAAAGACTCCTTTTTCACAATGAAAATGTGGAATTGTAGAAGCAAGAATGGAAGTGTCTCTTAAGAACTTTAGAAGGGGAGACACTGGCACAGGACAAGAAATTGGATCACTTCCATTTGAATTGTCTTGGAAGGTTCTGAAGATCACTTGGACAAGATACCAGATATTGAGGTCCTTTCTCGAACTAAACTGCCAAGCACTCCCACTCTAGAGCAAAGAATGCAACAGCTTAACTTGCTCCAGGTTATAAGGTCTTTTTAGAAACTTTTAGCACAGAATTTTTTTTTTTTTAGCAGAAGCAGTTTAGAGGAAGAAAAGATGGGCATTCCTTGGTTGGTTGTTGTCTTTTGTTCTAGAAGAAGACCAAAACAACATCACTATGTTAGAGTTAAGTTAGTGTGGCTGATCAGACGAGCTCAGAATGTTCTGCCACAGGTCCAACACAAAAAGTCCCTAGGAACATTGGGGGAGGCTTCTCTAACTTTGCCCAGCTCACATTTCTTTTGGGCTCATTCCATTCTGCTTTGATTGTGAAGCACAGCACATACTCTTCTTTGATGAAGGTGCGTCATGCTGGGTGGTCTTGTGCCAGTGTCTCCCCTTCCAAAGTTCTTAAGAGAGATCTTGAGAGTATCCTTGTATCACTCTCTGACTACCTGAGGAGCAATTGCCCTGTGTGAGGTCTCCATAAAATAGTATTTTTGACAAGCATACATTTGACATTCAAGAAATGTGGCCAGTCCAATATAGTTGCACTTTCTGCTCTAGAGTTGGAGTGCTTGGCAGTTTAGTTCGAGAAAGGACCTTAGTATCTGGTATCTTGTCCAAGTGATCTTCAGAACCTTCTAAGACAATTCAGATGGAAGTGACCCAATTTCTTGCAACGGTGCTGGAATACTGTCCAAGTTTCACTACAACAATGAGCTCAACGGCTCTGTAGACCTTCAGTTGAGTAGTCAGTCTAATACTTCTCCTCTCCCACACTTTCCTTTATAGGTTCCTAAACACTGACCTAGCTTTGCAATACATGTGTTAATCTTATTATTAATGCGTACATCCCTCTAAAGTATATTGAGAAGCTAAGTAAGTTATCTACAGCTTTCAAAACTACTCCATTTGCTATAATTGATGGTTCCACATAAGGATGTGTGATGCTGGTTGATGGAGTACTTGTGTTTCTTGGTGTTAATTATTAAGCCAAAATTAGCACAAACAGTGGAAAATCGATCCATACTTTGTGGCATCTTAGCTTCAGAAGCGACATTGAGTTCACAATCATCTGCAAACAAAAAAAAAATCGTGTACTAACACTCCCTCCACTTTAGTTTTGGCTGGTGATCTTTTCAAGTTGAAGAATTTGCCATCAGTGTCTTAGCTGACTTTGATGCTATGTTTGTCCTTAGTGCAGGCATTTGACGTCATGGTTGAAAACATGCTAAAAAGCTTGGGAGCAAGCACACAGTCTTATTTTACTCCACTGGTGAGTGGGAAAGCTTGAGAGTATTGTCCATTACCCAGAATCTGGGCAAATATAACTTTCTTGAAACTGAAATACTGATGAACTCTGGACAGGCCATTTTTGAAATAATTATGTATAAGACTTCACAACTCACAGTATGATACTATCATATCTACAAATATACACACTACCTCTGTTTTGTTCCTGGCATTTCACCTGGGGTTGCAGTTAGCAAATACCATATTGACTATTTCTCAGCCCATTCTGAAGCTACATTGGCTTTCAAGTAGATAACCTTCTTCTAGGTGTAGGAGGACTCTGGAAAGAATCTTGCTAGCAACGACTAAGAGAGAGACACTTCTCTCTCCTTCCCCCTGGACTATCTATTCCCTTTACCTTTATAGAGATGGACAATGGCGATATCCTTATACTCTTGGAGTATAACTTCCTCTTGTCATATAATCTAGAAAATTTTAATCAGCTTTTGAATGATCAATGGACACCCCTCACCTCATGTTTAGGCAACACATTGCACAGTAGACCTATAGACCTGAGTTCTGATCCTGCTTCACACACTAGCTCTGTGATCTGGGCAACTCAGTTAGCCGTTGCATGCCTCTTTTGTAAAACAAAGATAATAATAGCACTTTTCTCCCAGTATTTTTATGAGGTTAAAATGAGAAAGTGATTGTAAAGTGTTTTGTAATCATTAAAGCATTATATAAATGTTGACTAGCTAGCTAGATATCATAGAAGTAGTAGTAGAAATACTTGAAGGAGGAAGAAGAAAACTAGGAGAAGGAGAAAGAAGAGTGGGAAGAGAGACCAAAAGTAGCAAAGCAATGTCTATAAATAGATTGATATATACAGTGCTAAAACCACTCAGTTTATCTCTTAAAGTGTATTTGTTTAGAAAACTTGTCCAACCTGATTCATCAGTTACTATGTTCCTCTTACATGATCTGGGAAAACTTGGTAATAAACCCATTTTGATAATTACTCTGATTGTTTAGAATATGGTTACTGGTGCCTCTTTTGGGTATACTAAATGAGAAAAAAGATTTTAATCATAATCATACTGGCTTGTAATGAAGAACAAAGTTTTGGTCACATTCTCATGATGGGAAATGGGTTCCAGTGTCATGATGGACTGCACCCTTCATAATACCAAGGGGTGGGTATACTTATAAATAGAGAAGGAGATATTCCCTAGTTCAGGAAATGAGAAAATAATACCATTGATTGTTGGTGTCTCCAACCAAAGGAGAAAATCATATAATTTGTAATTGGCTAAACCCATGTGACTTCCATAAAGTGTCAATGAATGAACTGGATAATTCCCAATCGAAATCTATGAGCCAGCATTTAAAAGAACTGGGTGGCTGTACATTACTATCCCTTTTTTCAATAAAGTGATCTATTCAAGGCACTCCCTTCTTCAAGATGTTGCTATCTATCTATAAATAATTTGAGGACATTCTTCTAGCTAGGAATAGAAACTGAGAATTAGGGCCAACAAAAAACCAATAGCAACAGCTGCATTGAATGATTCTTAGTTTTCTGCTCCTGATATGATTACATCATTTGACTAATACAAAAAAAAAAATCATTTGAGTAATAACAATATGTCTTCTACAGCTATGTTTTTTTTTCCATTAAGATTTTCATGTTTGTTATTTGTCTATTGAGTGATTAGTGTAACAGAACATGCAATATAGCTGAATGGGGCAGTTACTTTCACCAATGTAAGTCACTAGTGAAGAGCTGGGATGATTCAGTTTAGTCAGACTTGGCCCTTCTAATTGAGGGTAACATATCAACAACTGAGATAATTGGTGAATTTGTAAGGTGCCATTACTAGGCAACAAAGAAATTGTATCAATCCCTATGTGGACCTGGATCTGGCTGGTTTGTGGCTGCTATACTTATATATGCAAGTGGCTTTGCTTACCTTTCAATGGTGCATTTGTAAAGCATGCTTAAGTAGCTTGTTACACCAGAGTACCGAGCAATCAAATGCCCTGTGCTTCTTGGGAGACTTTGAGTATCAGCAATCCTGGGGAGAAATGATCAGCTGCTGGGTTGCATCAGAGGTGTAGCTTTGTATCTTAGCATTAGAGCAAAGTCTAGATGGGTTGCTCCATTGCTGTTTGTCCTTTGTTTTCAAAAAGGACCAATGGCATTATGATGTTGGGGTCATGGAGTAGTATATTTGGCTTTGGCTGATCAGTCCAACACAAGTTTGGAAGGCTCTTACACAGATTAGGCACAAGTAGTCCATTAGAATACTGGAGATCGAGATGTCTCTAGATTTATGCAGCTCAGATTTCCTTTGTGCTACTGTGATTCTGCTTTGTTCATGGAGTACAGTTCCTTCTTAGATGTGAGCATATCATGATAGGTCCTCCTGTGTCAGCATCTTTGATATCTCACAATTGATACTGAAGGTCTTCAAGGAAGACCTTAAGGGTGTCCTTATATCTCTGCTTCTGGACACTACATAAATGTTTGCTTTGTGTAACCTCTCTGTAAAACAGTCTTTGGATGAGTCTGCTTTTGACATTTGAACAATGTGTCCAGACCATTGGAGTTGTGCTTTTTGCAGTAGAGTTGAATGCTTGGCAGTTCACTTTGAAAGGGAACTTTAGAGTCCTGTATCTTATTTTTTCCAAGTAAATTTCAAAATCTTCTAAGACACTTAAGGGGAAGCTGTTTAGTTTTCTGATGTGGCACTGGAATACAGTCCAGGTTTCACGGCTACAACAGTGAAATCAGCCAACAGCTCCAAGGATCTTCAAATTAGTATGCACACTAATATAGTCTTTCCTATACTTTCTTTTAGAACTCTCAAATACTTAACTATAAATAATCAACCTCACCATTTATGTGGCCATCCATGGAAAATGTGCTGGCAAGGTAAGAGTTCTTTTTCACATTATTGAGAATTTCTCCATTTACTATAATCAATGGTTCCACAAGTGGATGGTGTGGTGCTGGCTGGTGGAGGACTTCAATTTTCTTGATGTCAGGCCAAAATGAGCACAAATGGAAGAGAAATGATCCATACTTTGTGGGATCTCAGTCTCAGAGACTGCACTGTGCATCCAATCATGTGCAAAAAAAAAAAAAAAAAAAAAAAAAAGTTGTGCACCAGTTTTGGTCTTTTGCTCATAGTTGTTTCAACTTGGTTTAATATCAGTGTGGTAGATGACCCTGCTGTCATTTTCATCCTCACTTAAGACGTTTAACAACATGGAGTATTCAGGAGGACCAACACCTCTATTGTGAAGGTTTATTGAGCCCTTTTCAGTATTGCTCATTCACTTTTGGAGTCTATCTGATACTCAATTCTTATGTGTGTGTGTGTGTGTGTGTGTGTGTGTGTGTGTGTGTGTGTGTATTCTGATTCTTTATAGTATTATAGTAAAATAATTTTACTATAAACTTTGAAAACTTGCAATTTACATAAAGATGTATTTCATGATTCTATTTTGTTTTCATCCCATAATTCCCAATTTTTTCATAATCTATCATCTCTTCTACTACTCACTGCATTTAAAAGTCAGCAGCCTTTTAATAATGGCAGGATGGGTGAATGAAAATAAATTGTTCCAATGGCCATGAAGGAGGTTAAAACAGGCACTATGGAACACTTAAAGCAGCTTGCTCAGACATTGAAGACTCCAGTATCATTCCACTGCATCCCATGTCATCAGCAATTTTGACTTTCATCTTGCCACTGGACTTCAATGACTGAAAGAGAGAGGCTGATGACTTTGTGCAGCTCAGCCTCACTTAAATCCAGTTCACACACAAATCAAGACATCATCCATCATCTACTATTTTACAATTCTCCTTGTATCCTGTCCTCAGAGGTTTATTTTGATAATAGTTAATTGTAATGGTTAGCTTCATTTATCTTGAGTAGGGTCCCTTTCCCTTAAATCCCTTGGGCAAAGTACAATAGGTATATCCCTGTAGTGCATGAGACCTCATGTATAATGCAAGGCTCACCTCTAGCAATAGCTTTCATTGTGTGGCTCAAAGGGAGGTAGAATATACATCTCTAGCCTTTTCTCCCCTCACTCATCTCCAAAGGAGTTTTTCAATTCTGCCAGAAGGTGAAGCAAGAGATTATGGTGAGAGGAAACCTTTCTCTCCTCAAAGAAAGGAGATAAGATCATATCTATATGGGCTAGAATTATATCTATATGCTCCTTTAAATACTGTTAGTGTAGGGGATGTGATCAGGTTCGATGAATTTCTGATCACCCTATCTCATTACTATTGGGTTAGAGAGGAGTCCTAAACTCTTTATCAAAGGCCCAACCCCTTTCCCACCAAAATCAAATTCCATAATGAATATGCATAGTGAATAGCAATGAAAATCCATTTATCCAAATCATTAATAAAACAGAAATCAGAGAAGGAAAACAAAGGAGGATATATACCAGACAATACAGAGTGAAATTCTTGACCTCCCCCAAGGGGAAATTTCCCCAACTGTCCAGTATATTCAATTGAAGGTGGGGACATGATAGAGGCTGCTGATTCCCTCTCATGTCTTCCCAGAGCCCTTCATTTAGCAATCTAAAGTGGGCATGGTCTTTTCTATCTTCCCCCTCAAAGCTGAAATCAGAGGCAATTCAGTGGTTGAAGAGTCTCCAAGAAGACTTGAAGTTTGAAGAATCCTCAAAAGGGACTTGAAACCTAAAGTGTCCTAAAGAGGTCTTTAAAAAGCTAGAGTTCTTTTGCTTTCAACTCCAGGGCACCTCTCACATAGGACAGGACATTCATCTCCCCAGTAAAGAGAATCTCACACCAATGGGTGTGGGAACAGGGGTTATTCAGTATTATTTTATCTTGAATGAATAAAACCCAGCTTTGCTACCTGATACTTGAAGTTCAAAAATGCAAAAAAGATCAGTCTAAATCAATCCAACTTGCTTAGCATTTTCTATATGACAAGAATCCCAGGAGATGGTTAAAGAGGATTTATAGCAAGTGCCATGTATTTAAGGATGCTGATTTTCAGTAGGTAAGGAAACACTCTAAACATCTCAACTATCTACAACAATTAAATGTTGGTTTATTTATGTAGTACTTTTCAAAGAATTGTGGTATGAGCCAGAAAACTTGGGATAGCTCCTAAAGAAACTTTAAAAATGGCATATGAAGAATGATACAAAAAGTTGTTTACTGACTTGCTTTTTTAAAGAAGTAATTTTTATTCAAAACTTTGGTTTTTCATTAACTTTCCAATATCTCTTCTCTCTGCCATAGAGCCATTCCTTCCACCAAAGAATATGAAAAAGAGGAAAAGAATGGTTTAACAAAATAACCAGTCCATTGAAAAAGTCTGGCATATACAGTTTCAAATGCATAGTTCCCCACTTCCACCAAAAAAATAAATAAATTAATGGGGAGATATACCTTCTTATACATCTTCTTTAGAGAAATTTCCATTATAATTTTAATTGGTTATTTTGTTGCGGGTATTCTTTCCAAATATTTTGATGGAGTCATCATGATAAGTTTCCTGCTTCTCCTTACTATGCTTATTATCTCATTATGAGTTTTCTCATATTTTTCTATATTAATAATATTCATCATTTCTTATAATATAATAATAATCCTTTGCATATGTGTTCCACAACTTATTTAGCAACTTCTCAATGGATAGGCATCTACATTGTTTCTAGTTCTTTGTTAATATTAAAATGGACTTATAAATATTTTGGTTGATATGGAGTCTTAGTTTTTTAAAATCATTGACCTCCTTGGTGTGTATACCTAGCAATGGAATTTCTAGGTCATATGTGAGCCATAATTCACATCATTCTAAATTGCTTTACAGAATTATTGGAACATTTCTCAGATTTGCTCCAATAGTTTACTCACCCTACCTCCCACCTACCGTTCTGCCTGGTTTCCACTTCACAAATCATTGGGTACATCTTGTTTCCTCCTTTAGATTATAAGATTTTTGTGGGCAGAGACTTTTTTTTCATTTTATTGGATCCCCAGCTTTTATTCCCCTGGCACATAGTAGGAACTTAATAAATATTAATTAGATTGGATTAATGAACAGTGCATTGTGTATCCCCATCCTTTTTCAACATGAGTAGTCCCATCTTTTTTACTGCAAATTTTCTTGATGTGAGGTGAAACTTCAGAGTTGTTTTGATTTGTTTTGTCTCTTATTATTAGTGATTTTTAGTTATCTTTCACATAATGATTATAGTTCATAATTCTTTTGACATTTATTCATTTTCTTTTAAAATGTTAAAATTTAAAGAATCGAAATAAAATAAAAAAGATTTATTCATTTTTTGACTTTCTCTCTATTCTTATATTTTAAGACTCTTTTTATAAATATTTGATACATAGAATTTTTTCCCAACCAGTTCCTTCCTTATCTGATTGATACATTTTGTTGATACAAGATCATTTTTATTTCATTTCATCAAATTTATCTATTCCATTTTTATAGTTATCTCTCTTTGATTTAAGATTTTGTTCCTGACCCAGCTCAGTGAAAGATACATGATGTGACTCTCTTCCAATCGTTTTACGGTAAGAACTTTAATATTCATCCCATATAAACATTTTAATTTTTTGTACTTTATTGTATAAGATGGTAGTCTATATCAATTTCTGTCATACTATTTTCTAGTTTTTCAAGTAATTGTTATAAAGTAGGAAGTTCTTTCCTGCATTTGTTCCTAGGTTTTTGAGTTGAAATATTTCTGATTCTTCCTTATTTAGGTTCTATTGCTACTTTTCTAAAAAACAGTACTAAATGATTTTAATTATTGATGTCTTACTACTGTAAATTTTAGAAAAAAAACTTCTAGTATTTCCTCATTGCATATAATGCTATCTTCTTTTTTTAGGTGAATGTTTTATTGTATAAAAAGATATTTCTATGCTTTTGCTTTGTAGTCTTTTTTGCATAAATTAGTATTGTATTTGGCCAAATGCCTGTTTTTGCATTTATTGATATAATTATATGATTATTCTTGTTTTTGTTTTTCATAAAATAAATTGTGCCATTTTCCCTTTTTTTTCTGTTTTTATTCCCTGCCTATACAAAGTTGACGGTAAGGACCACTACCACTAGGTACTCCTTCCCCCATGCTTTCTCCTTTGTCTCTTTTCCCAGCCAGAACTTCTTATATCTCATTTGTTCACATGGCTTGGATGAGGTAGAAGTCATCTACTCTGCTCTTTACAGTGAGATGGAAAATCAGTAAGCCTTATAATCTATATTGGTGTTATTTTCTGGCAAGGATTGCCTCCTAGGATGATGGAAGCCTAAACATTTACCCTGCTTGTAAGCCATACATATCTTAACATTATCATTTGCCCAACAGACAAAACCTAAACACCTTTGAGATTTGCCATCTGCCCTTCCTTAGCATCTCCCCCTTTTTCTATATGACTTGCAGCTAAATTTCCTTTTATGTATTGTGTTCCCCAATTAGAACATGAGTTCCTAAAAATCAAGGACTGTTTAGCTTTTTATATTTTTATCTCCAACACTTAACAGGGTCCTTCACATATAGTAAAGGCTTAATAATTATTTTTTCATTAATTCTTCTATGCATGCCTCGTATAAGTCCAATTCAATCATACTGAAGGCATTTTAAAATTAATTTCTTATATTGCTGTAGCCATTGTGTCAAGATTGTACTTCAAAAACTTTATATCAATGTTTATTAAAGGTATAGATGAATAATTATTTTTCCTTTGATTTATCTTTTCCTGGTTTAGGAATTAGCCCTATATTTGTCCCACAAAAGAATTAGCCGACTGTATTCTTTTCTCAATTTAAAAAAAATAGATTGCAAACATATAATTGATTGTTTTGTTGCTGAGGCAATTGGGGTTAAGTGACTTGCCCAGGGTCACACAGATAGGAAGCATTAAGTGTCTGAGGGCAGATTTGAACTCAGGTCCTTCTGACTTTAGGGCTGATGCTCTATCTACCTCGCCACTTAGCTGTCTCAGACGGTTTGACATGTTGTCTTATCATCATTATTGTCTTACATAACTATTAATTATTATTGTGATATATTCTTTATCTCACCCAGTCTTGAAGATATCATTATTAATACTCTAATTTGGTCTGTGTTTTGGACTTAGGGTCCGTATATTGCTTCATAGTTTTATTTTGTTATGGTCTCTTAAGATATGCTTGTATTAGGGGCATGCTTGGAATTTGTGCTTTTGTAAATTTCTTTTTTTTTTAATTTTCTATATGTTGGTACAAGGTTTATTTTTGAAAAAGTTCTGACAACTGTATATATTTTGTATTTATTTTTAATATTTCCATTAAAAAGATACCCTAAATAATCTACTCAAGTTCTAAAATAGTTTAGTGTTATTTTTTAAGTCTGTCTACTTTTAAGAGGAATAATAAAGTCTACTATTAATTCATTGCTTTTTATGTTTTTTTGTAATTTAGTTAATATTTTCTTCACAAATTTAAATGTTATGCTATTTGGTCCCTATATATCTATGGTTCCTTCAAGTTTAATATCATTTCCTTCTTTTTATCTACTGACAATGTAATTTTTTTCTTTGATGATGTATTGCATATCTTGTTTTTTGTGTTTACATGATAAATTTTATTCTAGTCTCTCATTTTGATTTTTCTTTTCCCTTCCCTTTTCTTCCTTTTCCCTTTCTTTTCCCCCACTCCCACTGACCTTCCATTCATGTCTTCATCCAAGGTGACTCTTGTCCATGTTTTCATATCACTCCTCTGGTTTTTGCCCATTATGCTACAGACCTTCCTCTAGGTCAATGATTCTTAATCTGAGGTACACAGGCCACCAATGGGTTTGTGAATAGATTTCAAGGGATCTGTGAAATTGGATGGGAAAAATACATTTCTCTTTCAATGTAACTGGTTTGTGTTGTTATTTTATACCTTTAAAAATACTATTTTAAGAAGTAGTCTATAGACTGCCAAAAGGGTCCATGGCACAAAGTAGGTTAAAGAAGCCTGCTTTGAATTTTTCGAAATTGAATAGATACTAATTGAGTAACATTGTTGAAAAGCATCGAAAGAATTCATAAGAACTCTAGCTAACCTTAGGAAATAGTTTCAAATTTAATTTCTTCATTGATAGAAATCTTTTGGTACGGAGGTGGGACAAGAGAAAGAAAAAACATCTTAAAACAGTAAATTTTTTTAGGACTTCAAGATCCTACAAAACCTGTTGAGGAATAATTGGGAATTTCTCACATGTAGCCAGTATAAAGATCACCCCCAAAAGGGAGGACAAGGAAAATGGAGCTCCATAATCTGGTGGGATACATAACATTTCTCCCTTATTTTCATTGTCCTAATTATGTTTCACATTATAAAGTTAATGTTGCAAAAAATCATTTTAAAAATCATAAAAAGCAGTCAGTCTAGTGCAGAATCCAGTTAAAACTTTAAAATAAAATTAAAAAACACCTTCTTTTTTTATTAGTAGTGTGGTCCATTTTAGGAAGTTATAGTATACAAATATGAAATTTTCTTTAATGCTGTTGACCATCTAATTATGTAATAAGCAGTTTGTGGTGATTTGGTAATTATATGGTTATACTCTCTAAAAAAGGGAAGTTTAGAGAGTATTGTTTTTCATAATTGTTTCATGTGTTAAGTAAATGTATAAACGCTAAATAAATGCCAAATATTATTTAGAAAATAGCCCCTATAAAGTGCCCATATGGAATTTTAAATATTTCACATGCATAACTTGATTTATTCTTTCTCTTTTCTTTTCTACCTGTATTATGTGATCAATGAACTTTGGATGAGAAATGAATTGGGATATAAACTGTAATTTTAAAGTGTACATATAACTATCCTCTGTGTTTTCTAAGACTTCTCAGAAAGTCATTTTCATTTTTTCAAAAAACATAAAATATTTCAAAATGAAAACAATCTACAGTCACCCCTTTGACATCACAAGGGTTAGAGGCACAGCATTCCTGCGATCTAGAAAATATGTGCAAATTTTTTTGCCCCTGCCTCCATTCCAATGAATTATTGTATTAAAAAATAAAATATGTTTATATTATATAATACTATCCATATTTTTAATGCATTTCTGAGTTTCTAAACTTTTTCTTTGTCACCAGCTGGCCTTTGTGTGTTTACTGGGGCTTCCACAAAATTTCTCCAAAATTCCCATTTAGTTTGTTATGCCAGTCCATGATATATGGAAATCATGATGGGATGTTGAAGGGATAACTGTTGTTGATATTCCTTATAATTTATATGGCAGCCTCTGTCACCTCTCAAACCATCACCATTATTGATCTTTTGTAAAGAAATGTTTGTACATGTCTATATGAAGCTTTTTAGAATATAAACTATGTAGATTCAGAAATATGAAGTATAATTTTCAACATCATAAAGTCTAATAGCAGGTCACCACTCCCTGCTTAGTTCCCTTAGTCCCTGCGGCTTCTTCAATATATTCCTGCTCAAAAACATAATACCTTGGTCTCACATGTGGATATAGAAAGAGCTGAATGGCCAGGGATCATTTATTTTCTCACTCATGGAGGTGCTATTTCTGCTCTTAACTAATATTCTTAGAGCTCCCGCTATAAAATTTGTATATGAAATTGCACTAACTGAAGGGATGATATACCTTAGTTGAAGAATCTGAGGAAAGTAGAGAATCTGAGTGGGGAATGGAGGAGATTCTTTCCTTCTGTAATTCTAGAGAAACTTATGCCATTGGGTAGCGTATCTCAGAGCTGTAAGTACCAATTTTTACACCCAAGATAGTACAAACTGTGCTGCTTTTCATGGGCAGGGACACTTTATTGGTAGGAATAAGGAAGCAAAGGAGTGACTCAACTAGGAGTCCAGTCACCAGGCAATATGGGATTAAGGAATTTGGTTATCTGATAGTTTCTTATCATAACTACTGACTAGCTAGATGATAAACTTAGTCATTTCTTCTACTAAAAGATATCCAGGTTGTTTTCCAATCACAGTCCATGGAAAAATTTTACTGATCCTCAAAACTTTTATTGCCACCAGTACTCAAAATATGAAAGCTGAAAGATACTTATCTCTTTTTCTTTCATTATTTCTCTCATTCTGAGTACCCCCTTTCTACTTATTCATCTTTTAGCCATTCACCTTGTTGCTATACATCCCTGAAGACTTAATCCTTTCAGCTCTGGAATTTCTATCCTGGGGTATAAACTGCTCTGACTAGTGAGTATTTCATATAATCCTAGATATGCTTTGTACTATAACCTGGACATCTTATTCCTATCTGTTCCACTGCCTTGATTGCATAGCCTCCTTGCCTCTGCCTATCTTTTCTACCACTAGCATCACTTTGTAGCCTGGAACAGCAACCAAACCAATCATATTATAGCTACTAGAAAAAGCAAATCGATTAATAACCTCTTCATCATGACCATCTTCATCAATGAGCTCTCTTCATCATTTCTAGGACTTTCCAAACCCAAATATATCTCCCTAGACACTATTCCTTTATACAATTATTCTTTCCATATCATGGAGGTTATGGGTGTGGTCCCCCATGATCTGAAAAATTCATGTAAGATTTTTTTAACTCTCCCTTCATACTAGAGAAGAAGTCTAAATTATCATGGTTTTAAGAGAGAAAATACATTGATAATATACAACACTATACATATATTTTATACATTTCTCAGTTTCTAAACTTTTTCTGTCTTGTATACTGGTCTTTGAATGTCATTTGTGACTTCTGCAAAACACCCCCAAAATTCCCATTTAATTTCTTATGCTAATCCATGATGTGATGAAGCCATGATGAGAAAGTTACAGTATGGAAAGGATAACTATATGTTATCATCACCAGTTAGAATTATGAGATGGGGTTTGTCTTACACACACACACACACACACATATACAGCTTTGAGCACATAGTAAGCACTTTGCTGGTTCAGTACAGCTAAGTGGCACAGAGTACTAGATCTGGAGTCAGGCAAATTCAAATACATCCTCAGATACACACTAGCTACAGGACCTTGAGCAAGTTATGCCTCAGTTGCCTCATCTTTAAAAACAGCTGGAGAAGGAAATGGCAAACCACTCCAGTATCTTTGTCAAGAAAGCTCCAAATGGGGTCATGCTAAAAGAAATATATATATATATATATATATAAATATATAGATATATATATAGCAATAAATGATTCTTAAATTCATCTATTCATTCTGGATACCTAGCTATTAAATCTTTGAAAGTGCCAATGTGGCACATGCATAGGGTTGAAAAATCCATTGATAATGAGTTTATAGAATAGTCCATTCATCATTAAATTATAAGGGACATTAGAAATTATTTGATCTAATTTTGTTGCTTTATAGGTGAGCAAACTGAATTAAGAGTAGAAAAACTAACTCCATAGTACACGTAGATATGTTTTATATTTCCTAAAAATATTTGTTTTCTTCGCTCTCAAAATATGATATCTTGGCTGATACTCTAAATATTAGAGGGGTTTTTGTCTCTGTGATACATTAATTATCATCTATCTCTAATTCCTCATCCAAACTTCAATCCAAATAAGAAAAGAAAAATAGAATTTGCACTAGAAGAAAGACAAGTATGTGTAATCCAGAAGAGATAAGAGTCAGACAGAGCCAGGCACTAAAAGACACAGAAAGGAGAAGAAGGTAGGGATAGAAATTGAGAAGACAAATCAGAGAGGAAGAATAAAAAAGTTGCAAAATGGAAGACAAAGATTTGGAGCAGAAAACATTATGAAAACCTATCTTGAGGTACTATGTCTTCCAAAGTCTCTAATACAAAATTTTATATAACCTACCATATTCCTCTTTTGAATAGTATCTTCAGTAGTTGTTTTATGATTTTTTAAAATTTATTTTCCTGTGGTATATAATGTAGAGCATTTTATTTTAAGATGTAATCTTTCTTCTTCATGCTCTATTCTTCATTTTCTAGGTCTTTTTGAATTATGTTGCCATCATTTTACCTATAATTTTAGATTATATAAAATTTACTCAGCCAAGATGGAAATATCATATTCATAAGGACAAATAGATATGGTGAAATTCATAAACAAAAGTATGTTATTTCTAAATGACACTAACAAGACTCATTTTTTAAAAAGAGGATTACTGGCATTAGGTAAATGGGTTCCACTTTTTGAGCAGGCAAGTTTGTTTTCACAAACTTAGTCTTTAAAAATAAACTATTTGACTATTATCTTGGATGAAAGAAGAAAATTTTCAATGATGAATGAGGTGTTATGTTGTGCTCTGTTAAACTTGTGTATCCAGTGAATTATGGGGAGGCACATTTGGACTTAAACATGCTTTTAAAAAGAATTTGAAGTCTTTTTTTTGGGACTGAGGCTGATAAATTACTAAGCAGGCTAATTGTGTACAGTATTTTGTAAAGTCATTGATGATTCCTACTTGATGAATCCAAATAAAGAGTTAATGTTTATTCCAGAATTGTAGTACTTTCTAAAGCTACAAGGCACAAATATAGAGCTGTAGCTACATATAAATACCATATATATATACACACACATATTTTTACACAGTCATATATATATATATATACACATATTTTTACAGTCATATATATATATATATATATATATATATATATATATATATATACTGAAACAAATATTTTCTATTTCTCCATTTCTAGGGATGAGAAGAACCAAAACTGAATATAAATTAAAGGCATGTCAAATTTCTTAAACCTACCCAGAAATTTCTTCTAATAAAACTTTAGCCTTAAAATCTGTATATTCATTGTTCATTTTTGAAATTAGAAAAAAATTACATCATGGCTGATAATTGTCTTCAATCTTCTATTTGGCAACCTTTTTTTTTTTCCTCCCAGGCCAGCCTGTAAATGTTTTGGTTACAATAACAAACTATTTTCTTTCCTTCCATCTTTCCTTCCTTTCTTCCTTCTCTCTCTCTCTTTCTTTCTTTTCTTCATTCATTCATTCTGTATTCTCGCTATTAAATGTTTGAAAGTATCGATGTGGCATTGCATAGGATAGAACAATTCATGGGAAGAGAATTTAGTTATTTAACCTTTATGATTTTGGTTGTAAATCATTGACATTGAGTCTTTAGAATAGTCCATTTATCATTAAGTCATATCCTCAACATAAGCAACTTTCCCTTCCTCACATAAAGCAATATTTCCATGATTCTACATTGTGACACAGATTTTGTTTTAATCATATTGATATGTTGTAGTAAAGGAAAGGAGCATCTTTCTTTTAAATGTATCACATCTTTTAAAATATACTGATATTATGAAAACACAGGAGAGTGCTTGGGGTTAAAGGTCATTTGATTTCCCTAAGATTCTCAGATATGTCAAGTGCAAGATAAGTATAAAAAGTGACTTTGGCTAAATCCCCAAAAGTAATTATTTCATTTGTATTCTCTTGTAAACCTTTAAAGAAAGCATAAACAAAGCTTATAAGAAGAGACTTGATTTAGAGGGTCTTTTGAAAGTCTACCCACTTTTTTTTTTAATCATTTTAAGCA